>NC_092860.1:48741907-48912601 GCF_032062135.1 Pyxicephalus adspersus
ATCGATCGTTCGTCGTTCGATTGGAACGATAAAAATTGGAAGTGTGTACGCACCTTTAGTTTGTCTGAAGATAACTGAAAAACCAAGAGGTCTCATGTGGTGTAACAATTGCTGCCTTGTCAACTATCTGATATCATGCTGATAATACATGCTGCTTTCCAGCCCCCAAGTAACCATAACAGTATAACACACAGAGCCCATTGTTCTTAACTACAGACTCACTAATATGTAAGCTTTATCAACATTCATTTAGGCAATAGGTCAGAGAAGCAACTTCCAGATTTTGGGTAATAACTTACCTCTAAAGTGAAATTGTTCTTAGAGGAAAAATGTTGAACTAAATAGAGAAATAATTCTAAACCATAACAAAGAATAATGGTTTCTACATACATCTGACCATAATTGGTTTTATTAAACTTGAATGCAGTCTTCATTACCAATCAGGGAACAAATGCACTAAATCTAGTCAAGTAAACAGAAACTGTATAAGATAACAAATAAAACTACAAAAGGATAGAGAAGATCATTTAGCCATAATAAACCCCCGGCAAATGCCAGTACTTCTGAAAGCCTTAACAAATAGTTTGTCAGTTTGTGATTCTTAAATATCATTTAAATGCCATTTCCTTCATAAAACATTTGCAGTATCTGCACACAGCACTACTGAAAGGACATTTAAACAGGAACAGATGCTGTGACCTTTTTCAATGGGGATTTATAATGCATTGTTTATAGTTGGAGATATAGCAATGGAAGATAAAATAAACTTAATTCACAACATTGTTAACAGAATCTACCAAATGTGAAGTCTACATACTGGTACTAGGGACTGTCATATTTTAATTAAACATTGGAGAACAGCTCAAGTACCTTACAGTATTTCTATATGCCATTTTGCAGGCTTCTCCATACATTGTTTTCCTTTATTATGTTAATTTGGATTGCCAAATATACAGGTCCTCACTAAGTCATATTTTAATATATAGGCAACAATTGGGGAACATGTTTCAACTGGTATTCCTAAATTATCCTGTTTTATTATGTGGAATTATGGAATATTAGTTCCTCTGCTTGCCCCATATACTTCTCTGTGACATTTTGAATAAAGATAAGTATTGCCTGTAGACTCCCAGCTGTTTATTATCCCATTAATGGGCCTGATTTATTAAAGCTCTCCAATGCTGCTCCAACACTTTCATTGAAGCTGGGTGATCTAACAAACCTGAAATGGATCTGGTCCAGGATTGAAAACATTTTCTAACAAATAGCAAATTTCTTTTAACAAATCCATTCCAGGTTTGCTGGATCACTGTCAAGTCGGGCAGTAGATAAAACATAAAATCTTACTCCAAATCTCACATTCACAGACAATGGTACTTTAGGTGATTTTGCACTACACATATACTGCTATGAGGATGGTAATAGAAGTCAGTTAAACAAAAAATACTTATGGGTAGGGTTTTTATGACATAGGAGACTGTGAAACCTCTTCTGTCAAAGAAGTTTCTACCTACCTGTCAGTAAATGCATCTCAATGGACAGTTTTGGCACAATTGTGTGTCAGGACGAAGTAACTCCCATGAATCTGTAAGAGGACCAAGCAAAGATGTCAGTAGAATCAACAAGGTGACAAGGGACATTCAAGCTGCCAAAGGCATAGAGTGGGGTGTTTTGGCAGAAAAGACTGCTATAATGTGCTAACATGCTGTTCAAACAGGCATATTATGACAAAACCCTGTGCACCGGCAGCTGAGTTTATTTCTGCTTTAAAGAGACCCTATGGTCAGACATTTCACTAACAAAAGTTTTACTAGAATGTTTATGTGCATTTAACATATTCCAGGCATGGTATTACCTGTAAAACCTTTCTATATGTAGACATACACATTCTTCTTCTGGGCACTACCATCTTGAATGTAATATCTGCATCCCCAGCAGACTAGGAGATGCCACTAAAGTGATGCTTTATAGTATTGCTTTTCACTGTTCTTCCATGTGCTACAGGACAGGTTTTTTAGGATTGTGAGGGGCAAATGAGCTTGGCCAGCACTGACAGTAATTACATGTACTCAAAGAAAACAGGCTTATGGACAGAAACAGGACTATCTAGGTCAGCGGTCCTGTTCCTGTTGGTCTACGAGAAAATCTTGGTAGTCCAGGTCTCTGGCCTGTGCGCCCCACAGGGTCTGGAGAAGGACCCCGCTGGGAGGCATCAGCCGGAGCTGCGGATCATGTCTCCTGTACGGATCACAGGCTCGGGGTGGTGGGCCGCCCACCCACTGCCCTGAGCCTGCGATCAGACCTCCACTAGGAGAGTGGGTGGGTTCTGGCATCATGACCTCACTATTGGGGAAGTTTATTCTCCTTTGAGTGACACGGCTCCCCATAGCCGGTAAGTTTAGTGGTTCGTAGGTCTGGAATGGTTGGCGACCACTGATCTAGATAGTGTAGGAATGGGAAGAAAACCCTGCAGTCTGTACCATTATGGATTTCTTTTGCATACATGTCCGAGAGATGAAAGAGAAACAGAGAAAATTTTGTATAAAAGGAATTCCCCTAATAAAACCTGTTCCTGGAAAAGCTATCTCTCTCTTGTCAAACTTCTACAGAAAGTTTAACTTTTTAATTTACACTTCCCTTTTTTTCTTACTGACAACAGTCTCCATTACAAAACAGAAGTTGGTTCACTGCAATGGATAGACAGACAGCAGTCAAAACATTATAGAGGGCATACCCTTCCCCATTCTATTGAAAAGTAAAAAATGTTTTGCTTATTAATAAGAAAAAATCTGCAAAATTGTTCCTGTTTATCAAATGGGGTATTCACCCGGACTTGGGACAAGTGGTGAGTCATCATTTGGTCGATCAAAAATCTTTTTTTTTTTAGCTTTGCTGAAGTGAGCTAAAAGATCCCTATGGCAAAAAAACAAGGCTGCTACTGTACATTAACATCCAAAGAACATTGGAGTGTTCAGTGGCAAACACAATTAACAGTAGGCCCCTGTGCAAAACTGAATAGTGGGCCCCCTGTCCAGAACTAATTAGTGTCCCCCCAGACACCTAACATAGCGAGCAGCAAAGCAAAAGACCAAAAAACTTCAGTCTTGAAGGGAAGAAGCATCCTTTACAGGGAATGACAGGATCATTTTTATACCTGCCACATACGCACATCACTTCCCTAGCCCGGCACCAAGGTATAGATAGCTGGATGGTGCAAACAAGGTTCTGTGCACTTTGCACACTGCTATGATTGCCCCTGCAAATGCTGTGGAGGCTTAGCACAGACACTATTAAAATGACTTAGATGGTATGTGTATGTTGTTCTTTCTTTCTGAATGTCCATCTGAGCCTTTATCTCAGTGCAGGTTTAATAATTGACATTAACATATTTATATGTTCTCTACAAGATAAAATAACCTATTGTAGCTGGAAGCACTATGTAGCTGGAAGTACTATGGAGCCATTCATCCTCAGGTTCACTACAGAAGCACTTTCTCAGCATTTAAAGTATATCCCAAACTTTATTTTTAGTGCTTGAATTTAAGGTCCTTTACTGCTTATCTAGGATATTTGAATGGTTTAATGTGTAAAGCCTGGTCATAGTTTTGTTTAGGAGCCAAGGGTCTTTCAAAATAGTCTATAATATGACAACCGACAAGAGTATGTATATAGAATCGTTTACTGGGTAATAAAAGTTTAATAAAATAAAACATTTCAATGTATAGGTCTTGAAACAAAAGTTGTATATTTAGAGCTGTGTTTTTTGTATTATCCTTATTACTGCAAATGACCTACTTATCTCATCATAAGCTTAATATCATAAGCTTCTCTTTACTAATATTCATTTTCAGAACAGTTTCTCCCAAAATAAATGTAGTAAATGTGTTGTTTTGGCTTTTCCTGTTTGTCCACATATTGTTTGTCCTGCTCTGCTATTCCAGTGGCATAATTAAAGAGCAGCTCAAATAAAACGTAAAATCAGCACAATGTTGACAAAGGCTGAAAGCTGGAGCACATCAAAAGCATCTGGCCACAACTGCTGATGTGATTTTGTAGGCTGCTGATTGTTTCAAAGCATTAGTATGTGCTTTGCACATAGCTGAAATGATTGCAGTATATTCCTATTTTAAAGCTTCCAATCTGGGTTACATTATTTTAGATAACCTGTAGTAATTTGCAAGAATCCCTTCCTTTTCTCAGCAGTGGCTGTGTTTTAAGGTCGCTTACTAAGTTATTACAATTTGGTTTTGTTTTTCATTATTTGTTTACCTTGGTTTGGAAGAACAGATGAGTATATCAGTATTTCTACCATACAACAAGTAGACAAATATATTGATAAACAGCAATAAACTGGTTGGATATAATGTTTATTCCCAAGACTACAGTGAAACAACATGTAATACTTTTAGCATCTCTCTGCAACACATGGTATATTAAATATGGTACATTAATGGCTTTGGGGCAGAAAAATCTTTCTCATTCACTTTAATGGGAGAAATTAGGACAGCAGTTAAGCTTGCGGCAAAATTACTGCAGGTCGCTGATGGCCTAAAATAAAATGCTTGTCCACATGAGGCAGTTAGCAGGTGTTTCACTGCTAAAATAACTGAGAATGTTCACATAATATATTGTGTAAAGATTCACTTTACCTATTCAAATATGTCAAATACAAGTCCTTGTTTATTTAATTCATCCAAACATTATGGAATAATTGAAATACTCACAGAAGTTATAGTGAGAATGACAGGAAAAAATGTAGTCTCGCATAGGCTGCATACACACGTGCAATTATTGTCGTTGGAAAGGATCTTTCGCGATCCTTTCAAACGACTAAGGACTGCACGATGCATGAACGAGTGGTCTACATACAGCACCGTCTTGCTCTTTGGAGAGGGGAGTGGGAGAACGATGGAGGGGCACCCTGCTGCGCGCTCTCCCCCTTCCCTTGCATTAGGATCATTCGTCGCCCATCGTCTGTGGATCCGCCAGGACGGTTGTTCAGACGATGGACGGTAGGTGCTGTACACACACCAGATTCTCGTCCAAAATCGGCCCTAAACCGAACCATTGGATGTGTGTACATAGCTTTAGAATCAAATTCATGCTCCTGTGCTTTGCCTTGAAATCCCTTCACAGTTGTTGTTTCACTTACCATTCTGACCTGGTTGAAAAATACTCCCCATCCGCTCCTTCACTGATCTTCTAATGACTTCTTCACTCATAACCTCATCACCCGCATGGCTCCAAAACTTTTTTGGAGCAGCCCCAACTCTCCGGAATGGTCTTTCTTGCCCTATTTGGCTTGTTCCTACTTTCTGCTGTTTTAAAAGAGCACTCAAAACTCATCTTTAAAACTTGCCTAGCCATCTTCTTCTGTCTTTTAAACCATCACTACTTCCCACCACTACAAATCTGCCCTCCTATTGTGTGATACTTCCCCCACCTCTTAGATTGTTAGCTCTTCGGAGCAGGGTCCTCTCCTCCTGTCTGTATTTATCTGTCATTTGTAACCCCCATTGTATGCACAGCACTGCGTAATATGTTGGTGCTAGATAAATCCTAATGGTCTAGGATTACTGCCAACCAATGCTATATAAATGAGCTTGCTTTACAGAATCAATAACAGGCTAACAATAAGAGGCACTGTTCACACAAAAAGTGTCTCCAGTGTCTTTTTCAGTAGCATACTTTTATGTCCAGCTGTCTATACTTTTTACCTTAACTTGTTTAATGATTGTATTTTTAATGCAACACACATACAACGTAGGTCATCTAATAGGAAAACTGTAAACTTTCACACAAGCCAGTAAAGTACATTTCTCCTCCTGTTCTAAATCTCTCTTATATCTATACTTTATATATACTCTTTAGCCTAGAGTTAATTAGGTATTGTCTGATAAAATAGCTTGTATGCATGTTTTCATTTCCCGGTAGGCTCATCATTTTATGAACATAATTATTTTTTATTCTAGGTTCAAAGAAAAAGATTGTGCAATTTAAAGATGTTGAAGAACCTGAAGAACAAGAAATGAATAGTGTACTAACGGTAAGTGTACAGTTCCATTTATCGTTGGATGGCTTGCACAAACAAAACTTGAAATATGCCAATGATGAATTGTTAGTAATTAGAGAAGTGTGCCAGTTTCAGTCCTGTGTTTTATATCATGTTCCATTTCTGCAACCTTCTTCCTTCTACTTGCTGTTTATCAATAGGCTTATCCAGTCTTCACTAAGGTACATTGTAAACCTACAATGTACTACCCAAAAATGCAAAAACAGTGTAACCAGTTTAATTATTTCTCTGAAAACAGTCAATACATGTGGTATGAATCCTTGGGGGGGGGGGGGGGATCTTCAAAAAGAAAAAAGGTAAACACGAATTTTCTTTTACATAAGTAATGGAAGTACATCTTCACACAGTTTATTGTTGAACATTCTATCATCTGACTTTGTATACAGGGGCACAACAATGTTGAAACAGGAAAGGTCTTACCTAGTTTAACCTAGTTTTTTTTACCTAGAAGTGCACAGTTGTCTAAAATGTTTTACATTGTATAATGAAACATTGACAATACCTTTCAGTGGAAATGGCAGAACTCTGAAATTTGATGGAGTGTCTACAAAACTTTTGGCTACCTAATTTAGGTGCAAAAAAAAAAAACTTTCATTAAATAAGCACTTATTTAATAGCAAAAACAGTTTATTTTGAAATTGAGGACTTTTGATGCACTTCATTAAAAAAATACTTTAAAGATGGCACAAGTTCATTTTAAAGTCAGTTTTTGAGATGGTTGCATGTGGCAAAATATACTAATGCTTGACTAGAGTTTTTTTGAAGCAGGCAAAAACATCACATGAACATTTTCAGCCAACAATGGGTCCCACCACAAAACTAACTTGTGGGCACCCAGGACGTTGGCTTAGAGTGACCTTCTGGAGAACCTTCTAGGGGGTCCCTGCTTCTTTAAACAAAAAAGTCCCCCAACACTTGTCGACTGCAGCCTGGTTGGAACTATGAATTGTTGGGCAGGAGATCAATTAGCACAAGTGCAGCATTGATGGAACTTTGATTTAAATGTCAGGAGGAAATTATTCCACCCGACAGAAGCCAAAAGTTCCTGTGGTCCTCCTATGCTGCATTCAGAGCCTGGCTGTGGGGGCCCCTGTTGGCTGAGAAGGCTCAGAGGGCCCTCATGCAGCTGTACAACTTGCACAGGCACATGTCCTATGTTAAATACTTTGTTTATATTTTAAAGCTAATAGTGGACTAATTCAATTATTTAGGACTCATTTGACTATTCTGTAGGTTGTATTCTGTATAAGTTCGTTATCTGCCAATTTTACATTTGTTTAGCCATGTTTTTTTAATCGTCAGCTTTTATCATTTTTTATTTCTAATCGTTAATTGTAAAAACAATACATGTTTTAGTGTAATAACTTAGGCTGTATATTAGGCCAGCTGCAAAATGGAGTTTTTTTTGTGTGTTTTACAATGGTCTCATATGTAATGGATCTATTAGGTGCATGTACAGTACTTACTTGCATACCTTTCTATAGTCTATAGGAGTTCCAGTCCATGCACTGCTTCATTATGTCCCACCTCTTTTTCCTATTGTCTCAGACTAGATAAAATCAGCCGTATATACCCGAGTATAAGCCGACTTTTTCAGCACCCAAAATGTGCTGAAAATGTCACCCTCAGCATATACTACAGTCAGGTGCATGGATCCCTCCAGAAAAGCACCCTCTTCCAGCCGATTCCTGCTCCTGCCGATCCGGCCTAATCCTGGCCGGCAGGGGTTAGCAACCAGCGGCTCTTGAGCCTCCTTGTTGCTGTTCTGTTCCCTATTTACCACAGCCTAGGTTAACACTTCCGCCGCTGGGGTAAGGGGACACTCCCTCTCCTCCGTATGCATTGCAAACGGAGAGGAATTTGCCTTCAGGGGTGTTCCTGGTGGGGGGCAGAGCCATCAACCCAGGACTCGAGAGAGTCCCGCGCTAACAGGAGTCCCTTGTCCCACGTGTTCCTGGGTGCTCACATGTGGGACACGGGACTAGATGCAAAAGCAGTAACAAAGAGCCAGGAAAAAAGAAGTAAAGAAAGTTTAAAAGTAATGGTCTTCATGGAAAGGAATCAGGTTTTGTGTTGCTGTGAGGTCACCACGTTCATGAAATATTTTATATTAGTAACGAGTGTAGATCCACCCCGGTGGGCTTTGACTGCTGTCCAGAGGCAAAAGCAGACTGTTTTCATGTGTTTTTCCCCAGAATAATATAGCATATTACAAGTTGCTATCATTTCAAATGGCAATTAGTAAAGCTAAAACAGCATTAAAAAAGTGGCATTTTTTATTTGTTTTAGAAATAGCTTAGCAGACTGAATGGCTAGGTGACTTTAGTACATTTCATTTGTTATATTAGGACACTCCAGTGAAGATCTCCCTGTGATAGTTCCTTCATCTGTTAATAAAAACTTTGTATTGTATTCCTATTGCTATTTTGTATTAATATGCAAAAAAAATGATATAATAAATGTTGTCATTACATGGGTTAACCCCACACAGATATCCCAGTGGTCATTTCAAGAGCATTGTTGGGTCTTTTATAGATAGCCATCCATCCTATGTACTTCTGACTCTTCCAGCAGTGTTTGTTACGTGTTACCTAAGCTTATACATCAAATACTCTACCAGTATAATGTCAAACAATAATATTATTATCAGATAGGAAAAAATATTTCAACTATTTGTAACCTTTACCAGTGATAAATAAACAACTGGCGTCTTTACCTAAGCAGAAAAATTATAATGGAATAAAGGCCTACGTGTTTTTACACTGTGCGAAATGTTAAATCATGCAGCCGGAAAGCTTGCAGAATCCTAATATCCCTTGCTTTGCACTTGCCTATCTGATTGCTTTCTGGTTATAATAGCTGTACAATGCAGCAATGCTTCCAGTGGCTGCTTGTAATGTGAGCAGCCTTGGATCTTATCCCACAGCCATACATACACCCTTTCTAGTTTGGATCACAGAGCTTGATTGCACTGGAATGAGTGAGAAAGCTCAGGCCAGCCCATTCATTTATTTATTAGTCAGTAAGAGCGTCAGAGAGGTAGGCAATAGACAGGGGAGCTCAATGTCATAGCAGTGACACTGCTGCTGTCTATGCCCACACATATTGTCCTGAACATCATCCACACCCACTGATGATGGGCTGCAACCAAATAACTCTGACTGGAGGAGTTTAAACAACATTAAGTGAAAGGCTGCCTGCTACTGCTGCTCTTGTTCCTCTGATCACTCTAATAGAAAATCCTTGAGATGTTTTAAAAGATACCAGGGGACATAAAGCATCTAACTGGATCCAGCGGACACATTGAGGACTAAGGTACGGTACTTTTAACAGAATGCAGCAGTCATCCTGCAGCCTCTGCAGTTTTTACCAAAACTGGGCTACTGACTTGGTTGGCTTTTTGGGATGCAATGACATTTAAGGACAAGGCATGCTTTTATGTAAAAAAATCAAGGCATTAAGATCAAATAGAACATATATTGCTACTCTTGTAACTATAAACCCTATGCTTAGATTGGTATTGGCATTTTGAGAACTTAGTACTGCAGTTAAAAAAACTTGAATCATTGATCCCCCATTTAGACATGGTATTTACAATTTACGAAGGGGCTTAATTAACCATTTTGTATATTTATTTGGAGAGAATGACAATGTTTATATAGGGCGATTGTGACAGGACTGTTGGGTGCAGGCAAGGTTAACAAGTACTACAGGTTTCAGCATATCCTATTAGACAGGTAAGCTAAGATCAGTCTACAGCAAAAAGGTTGAGAAGTGCCGTCCGTGTGTAGTAAAACTATGCAGGTAACCTAATTCACCTGTGCATCACCCAATTTCTGCTATGTAAAGCAAAGCATCATCTATAGCTGCAGGATCAGGTGGTGTCCTACATAAAAAGGCTTAGTGATAATAGCTGTAATGCTTTTATGTCTCACTAGAAAAGATATACTCACATTTCAAGTCCACAGAGGGTACTTGAAGGACGTATTTTTAGAAACTGCAGTTACAGCCACTTCATTTTGGGCAGACATGATAATAGAAACATGCAGCATGTATTAGGAACTTTTGTGAGACTTCATTAGTTGGGAATGGTCTGCTCTGAATACTTCATCAATGTTATTATGTTATGCTTTGGCCAGGTTTCACCCATGCATTTAAAAAAGTAAAAAGCTGTTATGCGGTATACATATTATTAGCCACAGTAACATATGTTAAGGTATGCCTTTGTTAGTGGGCTAGTAAAGTGGTAATATACTTTTGAATTCTTAAATTACTGATCTGTACCCCTCTTTGTATATTCAGTTCTTATAAAGTTTACAAACATTTTATGGTGTCATCCAATTGGCATTAACATTTCTTTTTCTATGTAGACTTGATCATCTAGAATAGCTAAACCTTATCATAATTACTAAATGACCCAATATCATAATTTAACTTGGTATCACTTTAAGAGGTTGAATCGTGGGCTATTTGTGACCAAGGGCCTTGTATAGAGCATGCAAGAATGGCATCCTATCTGTCACATATCCATATATTAAAGGGAACATGTCTGTTTTCTCAGTTCAGTTTCTTAATCAGATTAATGTCCTACAATTTCTCTCACCTACTTTCTGTGAATACAAGTCCCGTCCCCCTCATGTAGACATGTTTTCTACTGTAATGCAGGGGTGCTGGCAAATTTAGTCTGGCATTTATTCTGTCTACTTTGGGTGCCATATGCTCACAAATAATTTTTCTTGTACAATTTTGGATTTTGTTTGACTTTAAAGCTAGACTCCAGCTTCATGCATAGTTACTTAATTTATTTACCAGCTGATCTTTATAGCACTCATTCCACATAGCACATTCAGGTGCTGCATTCAGTAAGATCTCAATGTGGTTGAACAATATAATCTCATCTAGGATCAGCATTCTGTATGGGCCAAAAAGGCTCAGCAGAACATTGATGAAGTTATCCTTGTGCTCTACAAAGCAAAAAAGCCCAGATTGGTTCACACTGCAGGTCGTCCCTCTGGCATTGCAATTTCTAGATTTGGCTTCCATGCTCTCCGAGTCACTGACTCAGAACAGGAATAGTGTTAAGGAATTCTGGCACTTTCTGCCATTCATTATATTTCCTTCTATGTCTGAAATGTACTTAAGTCAGAAACCGCCAGGCAATTAGCATTTTCAAAAGTAGACCAACAATGGCTGCTCCCATACTTCTTTTAAGACAGAGCCACCTTAATGTAGCATTAAATTCATTCTTTTACTGAGTGTGAGCATTTTTTAATTATAGAATAACCTTGCACTATACAGTACCTTTAAAACAATATATATAAAGGACACATTTATTTTTCTGGGAAGCCAGGAGGAGTTTTTCTTCTAGTAGATAACCTTGGGACACTACTGCAGGGTAACATGATGGAAGACCTAGATATAATTAGGTCAAATCAAATATTATTTTATTCCCTAACCATTCCAGCAGATTCACTTTGAATAGCTAGGCATGTTTATATCCATAGACAGCTGTACAGCTGTGTAGCAGACAGTCACTGTGAATAGTTTGATGACTGTGGCTGATGGATTATGGAAGATGAAAAATGCATGGATAGACATTAAGCTGTCATGGGAAGAAAATCATGTCAGATAGTATAGTATATGCTCTGTTTATCCTTTATATCATTATCCATTGATGTGACAGAAAAAACTTATTGCTTAATTGTTTTATTACATTTACCCGTCTTTATTTAGCACCGAATAATATCAGGTAAAATGTTCTTAGCTATGTATTATATATATATCGAACTCTACAGAGCAAATTATTTTTCATGTTTAAAATGAATGCCATTTGGCTATTCTTTCAACAACTATGCTTACCCCCCAACTGTCCCTCATTTTGATGGATTGATTCTAGAACCTGGTATACTACACTAAACTTTAAGGCTATGTTCAGAGTTGTGGTGCGGTTACTGGTTTCTCATGCCAGTGAACTGCTTCCTCGGGGGAGACACTACAAGTGGCATCTGCCCACAGCAGCCAGTGGAGAACGAATGGGAAAGAGTTCAATACTGCTCACTGCCACCCACTGTCATATCTACAGATAATGGTTCTTTAGGAAGCACTGCTGCTGTGCCAGGTACCAGCAGCCAGGCGCTGCATTGGATCGTATGTTCCGCTGCAGATATGAACCTTCCCTTATTTTTACCTTAAAATTAATATTTATTTCAAAAGGTCAGTGTAAAGGAAAAGTAATTTTTGATAGCATTTGGTTTAACCAATCATTTCTGGTTGGGAGGTTTTTATTAATTATACTTTGTGGTGCTTTTTAATAGACAGTATACAGTTGGATTATCATGGACAAATGATTGCATTAGAAGGGAAAACAATACATTGTTATCCCAATGTTAACCTGTAGTAACTAGTAATATGATTTACTTGGCAATGACATGCCAATCCAACACATACTATTTGAATAACAGCCGTATGTGCTGCATACACCGCACCGACACCATACCTTCAAATCTATTACAGTTTATGACTATATATGGCTGCATGTGGATTCTCTAAATGTTCAGGTGTTTGGAGAGTACTGCATACACTAAGCATACAAAGATTGTGTGTGTCCAATATTGTGGCAACAGTTTGTGGAAGTTTCTTTTCTGTTCTAGCTTGATTGTGTTCATGTGTACGTGTCCATGTCGACAAAGACATCATCTGGCTAAAATGATTATCCAGACACAAGATGGACCTGTCAGTGTAGGTATATTATTGTGTTATAGTAAAAACTTGAAATGTGTGTAGTAGTGGTTCACTATCCACCTATCTCCACCTTGTATACTGGGTATGAACTGAGTTGAAATTATTTAAACAAAACCAGTGCCCAGGTTATGCCTAATTATATAAAATAAGCTCTCGTTTTGTCTCTTACTTTCTGTTGCACCAGAATCCTGGTAGCCTGAACCCCCTTTAATGTGAACAATAAGCAGGTGTTTCTAAGCTGCTAAAAAACTGTCTCAAACCAACTTTTCTTGGCTTGTTTGTTGTGATCTTCGATGGGCTGTGAGAATGCATTACATACAATTTAACTAGAGAAGTCCAGGATGACTTGTTTACAAATCAGCTTACTGCTTGATATGTGTACCTAAACATTTTATTATCTGTAGTCTGGACACACATTAAACTGGCCCATGGGACAACTAATTACTTGTAATTTTCGTTTTAGCGCCTAAATCATGGATCAGACTCTCCTTAAATGTTAAATTCGTGTGATTATTTTGTGTTGTCATTTGCTGAACATCCCAGAACATGACCCCATTAATATAGCAGACCAATTATTCCGTTTCCATCATCACTCCTTACCACAGGTTTAGTCCATCCTCTCCTGCACTTTTTGGACCATAGGAAGGAGGTTACAAAGAATCTTGAAAAAAAGGAATCAGTAAAAAATTTACCAAAACAGAATTTAAAAGATTTGGTGACAGGACCAGTTCCCTGACTGATATTTTTTGCTTGGAGAATCATTTTAGCATTCAACTTCGTCATTCAGGTACCACATTTAGTTAAACCCAATACTACAGATTATGTCTGCTGCTTTCTGATCCTCAGTTCTGTGTTACTAAACTACCACTGTACAATCTCAATAAACATTAGTCGTTAGACAGAAGATCTTATGCTGTGCTTCCCTGAAATAATTTCTAATTGGTAACTTCATGATGTCCCAGTACTAAATCAAACTGGTTGCAGATGGAGGAGGAGAAAGAATCTCTGATAATAAGATGTTAATTATTTTAAATATTTATTGCATAATACTTTCCAGCACAACCAGTTCTGGATCACTTGTACGATCTTTACTTATTGAAAATTAATTAAAAAAGAGAGGAAATAGTCCTCCTGCTTGAAATGTATTCCCACGCTCCTGTTTATTCTTTGGGAACTAAGAATACTGCTGGCTTCATAATTAACATTCTACCAACATCTGTTCATCAAATGAGAAAATCTTAATGTAGAATATAGTTTCATGTAATTCTCTGAATATATTGTTGTTAATTAATTCTCTCACTATCTGTTTCCTAAATAGATAGATAATAATGTTATTAATGACAAGAGTCCCTATTGGAATATTTCCCCTCCCTCTTGATTGGCAGCCATTGTAAAAATTTGGATTTGTTACTGGTTGGTAAAAAGGAAAATCCTGATGGCAGCTAAAGCGTCATCAGGTTTTCATTTTCTGCAGCCAATCACAAAGCACTAAAGGTAAATGGGGAGACTTGTCCTTATTTGCCCTCTAGTGCCCTGGGATCCCACACTGTCAGAAGTCCCATGGCTGTGCTCATGTCATGAATGTAGCCGTGGGAATCATCCTTTCATTGTGGCATAACCTGTAAAAAAGTTTAACCTCCCTGGCGGTATTCCCAAATGTGGTTCGGGGTGGAATTTTTAAACCAAAAGTGGTTACCCTGAGCCACACTCGGGGTGGGATTTCCAGGGAGATTAGGTGGCGCCCTTTAGCGGTGCCCGCTGTGTCTTTCAGTGATGTCCATCGATCTGTGTAATTTAGGAATGCCTGACCTGCATCCGCCTCCCCGTCATGTTAACGTTGACGCGAGGCCTGGGGAAGCAGATATCGACCAGGCATCTGCTCGCGAGTCTTAGACTGGAGGGCGGGACCGTTGGGCAGGTAGGTGGGACTGGGCGGTACACTCCATGCTTAGAGCTTACTGTCAAATATGAAATTGACCATCTTCTGTAGAATGTCTGCGGTCTCTGACCATCCTCCTCCTGTAGAATGTCTGCAGTCTATGACCATCCTCCTCTTGTGGAATGTCTGCAGTCTCTGACCATCCTCCCCCTGTGGAATGTCTGCAGTCTCTCACCATCCTCCCCCTGTGGAATGTCTGCAGTCTCTGACCATCCTTCCCCTGCAGAATGTCTGCAGTCTCTGACCATCCTCCTCCTGTAGAATGTCTGCAGTCTCTGACTTTCCTCCTCCTGTAGAATGTCTGCAGTCTCTGACTTTCCTCCTCCTGTAGAATGTCTGCAGTCTCTGACCATCCTTCCCCTGTAGAATGTCTATGGTCTTTATGTGGCCTACTATATAAAGTAAGTTGACTGCCACTGCCAACAACCTATTGACAATGTCCAGTACCATTTCTTTAAATTTACAGATAGTACTATAATCATTTATTTATTTTTTGAGAAATCCATACAGTTTAACAGGAAAAATCAGCCACTATATGCTACAAAAACATTAAGAACTGTAAATCCCAAAAGGATAAGGTAAACCATTGTGTAACATTGTTTAAGTATTTAAATTTTTGTTGCAGCTGTAGAGAAAATTTAAGTTTTTTTATGCTCCTTGGGGCTTTAATGTATGACTGCTCTGGTAACTTCTGCCCATATGAAAACAATTTATCACATATCCTGTTTCTGAGTAGCATACTAAGACTGTTCCCATCCAAGAAATAATTCATTCCCAGCAGATAAAATCATATCCTGTAGTGGATGTACATATTATAGTATTTGTTGCATTAAGATTTTAAACTTGCACATTCCTGGGAAGCTGGAGATGTTGCACAAAGTATTTGCTGGAGTGCATGGCAGGCGGTCTGTCAAATGTCCAACTTTAAAAGGAAATTCCACCCTCCCACTTCCCTCCAAAACACTAGCAGTCATCTGCAACATCACTCAGGAATTCTCACTGTTCCTATCCCTATTCAGACATTTTAGCCTCCATATCCGCTAAAAGAGTCACCATGGACTGGCTGAATTTATATGACACATTAGCCTGCTGCTAAAGAAAACATTAACAAGCTACTGATATTCTTCCCAAATATTTATCTGGGATCTTGTTCTTGATTAATACAGCTGGTTTTGGTCGAATATTTCACTATTCCGTTTGACAGGTATTCAATCGAGTAGGGGGATATTGTTCGGGTGATCAAACGTCGAATTCGAACACCATTAGTCAATGGGAGGAAAATTTGTGTTATTTTTCGGGACTGTGTAGAACTGCAATAGCAATCAGGGGAGCGGATCTAACAGCTCCGCTCTCCTGATTGCTCTGACAGCTCTTTACTAGTTGTATGTATTCTTGGATAGAGTTTCTCTATCCAAGAACACAGGAGTCCTTTGTTCCTGGATAGAGAAACTCTATCCAGGAATAGGGATGAGCGGGAATCCCTCTGGCATTCTCGCAAAAATTTCCTCGAACTTACGATGGTTCCGCAAAATTTCGGCCAATGGATTTCGCAAAACCATCAGAAGATCGAGGAAATTATAACAAGAGGATTCACAGGATCCTCCTGTTTGTGATCCCCAGGGCACCAGAGGTTAGTTAACGGCCCCATTCATTGAGAAGATCCCGGGCACTAGAGGCTAAATGGGGACAAGTGTCCCCATTCATTCACCTCTAGTGCTCTGTGATTGGCTGAAAAAAGGAAAATCCTGATGACGCTCCCACACTGACAGTAGGATTCCCATGGCTGCACAGTGGCTGCATTGTGGTATAACCTGTACAAAATTAAAAGTTAGTTACACAAATCACACACATTCAGTAAATTACTTTACCAATAAAGCCTCTTTTTTTTAACACATTTTTTTTACACATGAATTTGCAAAGTTGAATCCCGTGTTTTTAGGGTCGTGTCTACCTGAATTCGAACAGCCATTTTCGGGTCAACCTGAATTTGAGCACCAACACTAAATACAACATGATGCTGATTTATAAATGAGAGATTAAAATTACAATAACACTGTTATACAGCTAGAATTTCAGAAACTGGCATTTCACTACTCTTCAAACTCAAATAGGTGTCAGGAATTTTTTTTTTTTAAGACATACCTTTTACTACCCTATTATCAATACCATACATTTATGCATTTTATATCTTCCTGGATTTTACATGTATCGCATGTATTACATGTTCATGTCATTAACCCATCTGTCTTTACAGTAAAGTACTGTCAACACAACAATTTCCTTGTATCACAGTGCAGGCAATGCTACCAATATGCATGATTAGGTCATATCCCGTTTAGACTGCATATGATAAAAGCAAGTCATTTAATTAATGTCAAGTACTTATTCTTGTGTGAGATGCTGTTTTTAAAAGTAATAATGAAGTTATACATCTTTAAATATATTTGAAATAAAATCCACGTCAGGTGAGTTTTAGAAATGAGAACAAAAGGTGTTATATGAAAGTATTAAAAAAACTGTTGTAAAATAAAAATTCCAATTCACCCCTACCTTGTGCTAGAATTGAAACTTATAATTATAGAAGTGATCATATATGAAATTTAAAGTTGAATTTAAAAAGAAACCCTGCGGGCCCAACCACTACATGCTGCATGTTGGAAGACCAGTCACAAGATATATACAGTCACCCTGATTTGCAGCATAGATCTGGTAGAAAAACAGAAAACACCATCATTCAAGTAAGAATACGCACATTTTGTATTTTGACAATATTTTCCTTTTCCAGAATTCAGCTTTTAAAAGCTCTTAATAAAAAAGTGACTATGAAAGATGACTTTCAGGGACTTTAAATAGGAAGCAGCCATGTTAATTTGTAATGACATATCAACTTCCTGTACAACTGCAGAAAGGAACTTTGGAAAGAAGCCACTTTCAAAATAAATACTCAGAACATGAAACTGCCAAAAACTTAAAAGACAAAATTATGGACAATAAGAACCAACAATGAGAGTTAATACAAAGAATACAGTAGTGTAATAAAAAATTAGATAAAGGATTGTAAAAATAAGTATTAAGACTGTTCATTGTATAAAATAATACCAGACATCCTACCGTTATTGATTTTCTTTTATTACTCATTCAATAAATCAAATTATAATATATGATTTTATGATATACTAAAACGAGTGTTTCATGCATATATTTTCCGTTTCCTTTATGGTTTTATAGAACATCCTTCATTACATAGCACAACCTTGCATTAAAGAACAGAGATTATTGTTTTGCAAATCTGCCACAAAACACACTTTCTATATTTAACATTATGTTTTCAGGTTTGTGACACCGCAAGCAAAATCATGTAACATGCTGACCAGACATTTTTAACTTCCCCTAGAATCTGACCTAATATGTTCATGTTGTCATCATAATACAGAACAATTTAAAAAATAAAATGACTGACTAATTATACTATATAAAATAAAACTTAACTAAAAGATAAATTAAAATAACCAAGGATATTAAAAAATGTTATGCTGTTGGGGGGGGGGGGGGTGTCATTAGTACAACCTTTAAAGTGGTGGAAGGACAGGGGAGAGAGGTGCAGGTACATTTGACCTCAACTGCAGGTTTGATTTGAGCTGAATACTACTAAGTATAGCCTTATTGGTGTTAAAAAAAAAAAAAAAAAACTCTCTTTAGAATTCAATGCAATGAAATACTTTGCTCCATTTTCCTAGGCCCGTAGCTGAAATGTGGCAATTGTTGTGGTTCATAAAGAACAGATTGGAGAGCAGAATTGGTTAAACGTGTTGATGTCTCCTAAATATTGTTAGCACCCATTACCTTGTAACTATAAATACCACCTGAAAATGGAAAGTAAACAACAGCAGTTGTTTGTTTGATCAGTATAATCTGCTCTATAAAAGGTATTGAACAGTCTGTAGGAACTAGGAAACATGCAGCGAGATTGATTGCAGATCTTTGTTAAAGGTGGTATGAATGATGTTCATGTTTAGACAAAATATGGGAACTCGGAATAACTTTCTCTTTTCTTTCAAAAGTCAGAACGTTTTCATTTAGAAACTTAATTATGTTCGGTCGCTGCTGCGACATTTGTTGAATGCAGCCAAGGCTTGCATCCCCCCCCTATGGAGACAAACTGCTCCACCTACTGTGCAGCAATGGTTGACCAGGGTAAATGATATTCAATACATGGAGGAGCTTATGAGTGCAGGAGACCGTTCAAAAATTGTATGCCTTTTCATGCTTTTATTTGCTTTTGCCATCTGTATACACTGGTTTGAGTTCTGTAATTGTCTGTTTTTATTGGTTGCTAATAAAAAATAAATTAAAAAAAAAAAAAAAAAAGAAACTTAATTATGTTCACATCCTATTCATAGCCATAAAAAAGGGTGTTAGTCAATATTTTGGGGGAACATTTACTTTTGGCATCTAGGTTCTTATACTTCCACAACTATGAATGCAAGTATATACTTTTAGGATTTAATACATATTTTAACATGTATTTGATGAACTTCATTAAAACATTTCCTTAACACAAGGCTATTTAGCAACCAGCTTTTGTTCATACACATTGCACATAATGGTGCAGCCCTGCACCCTTCCCATGCTATTCCTCAACTCTTTATTCTCTGTAACTCATTCCACTTTTACAATCCACCCGTACCCCTTCCATCTCTAGATCCCCTCTCCCCGTACTACCTCTTCAGGTTTGTTTTGTAAATTGTAATATTTTTTTGGCCAGTAACATGGTAATTCTGAGCTCAAGTAACTGTAACTAAAATAGGAAAGAGCAGGTGGTGAGAGGGCAAATAACATTAAAGAATGATACAAGAAGGCCTTGGATTTAGTGATTTCATAGTGGGGAAATGCCATAGGATCTGAAGGAAAGTGCATAGAAATTTCCTGCTTAGATTTAAACTTGAAGGGAAACAAATCTCTGTAGTAAAGGTAAATTAGAACATAATTATGAAATACCATGACTATACAATAACAAGTATTCTTACCCTGATTTTATCTTTGTGCCAAATAAGTGTGCCACTTATTACAGCTAGGCATGAATTCAAGAAAGTATGTGATGACTAAAGAGAAGTGAGAAATAATGACACTACCTTATATTATACAGGACACTTTGTACTCTGTGTTCTGAAGCACAAAGCAGCACAAGTGAGGAAAAGAACTAATTATCTGCAGCCAGTACAGATTAGAGAAGCTTTCCATCTTCATTGCATTTACATTCTTTTCTCATTTACCACTTCTTCATCTAATGCATAACTAACTAGATTTCATAATGCCAGAGTTCTTTACTATAACTGTGGTTTTTAACTATGTCCTTTAAATTCCGGAAACATAACATTCATTTGACTAATGAGAATATCAGAATTCCTGCTCTTCATACCTGTGCTGGTCGTGGACCTTGAATGTAAAGAGACATGTGGATTGGCATGACCGCTATTTGCTCTAGAATGTTTTTTTTCCTAAGCTCTTCATGTATTGTGATATTTGGAGGAACTGGGATAAATGCATGTGTACAGTACTGTTTATGGAAATCAAAATAGGATTTTTTCAGCATTCAGGAAAATCTTTTGCTTTTCTTCAACAGTATGGTAACACAAAAGCAACTGTAAGATCAAACTGGCACTCATGATACTAGTCACAAAATCTGGGTTTGTAGCTCCTGCTACAGGGGTGCTTTTTGCTGTGTGCTCCCAGAGTTTGTGTCATCCAAAACGCTGCTGGCTTTGTTATCACACCTGTGTGTGTTTGTGTAGAACAACATACATATTACATTGTTTAATATTTACTGCTGCATCTCTCTTTCTAGTTCACTTCATTGGCTTCCATTTCACCTTTGAATCAAATTTAAGCTCCTGTGCTTTGCCTTCAAATCCCTACACAGCTCTTGTCCCACTTACATTTCTGACCTGGTAAAAAAAAAGACAGCCCCA
This sequence comes from Pyxicephalus adspersus, assembly GCF_032062135.1. Classification (NCBI taxonomy): domain Eukaryota; kingdom Metazoa; phylum Chordata; class Amphibia; order Anura; family Pyxicephalidae; genus Pyxicephalus; species Pyxicephalus adspersus. The sequence goes on from NC_092860.1 coordinate 48,762,630, forward strand.
GCCACTCTCTCCTCTCCTCCGATGACCTACTAAAGACTTCCTCACTCATAACCTCATCACACGCACGGCTACAGGACTTTTCTAGAGCTGCTCCAACTCTCTGGAATGGTCTTCCTCGTCCTATTAGGCTTGCTCCTACTTTCTGCTCATTTAAAAAAACAATCAAAACCCATTTTTTTAAACTTGCCTACCTGTCTTTTTCTGTCTTTTGAAACCGTCACTACTTCCGACCACTACATATCTCCCCTCCTATTGTGTTAATTCCCCACCTCCTAGATTGTAAGCTCTTTAGGGCAGGGTCCTCTCCTCCTGTGTCACTGTGGGTATTCATCTCATTTGCAACCCCTATTTAATGTACATCTCTGCGTAATATGTTGGCGCTATATAAATCCTGTTTAATATTAATAATAATATACAGGCAATACATGTATTTAAATCAATATTAATGTTGTCATGGGTCTGTGCAAACCATTTTAAAGCACATAAAAATAAATAGTTTTTATATTTGCAAAATGTGATGTCTCTGAATATATAAAAAGAGCCTTGGTTGCTTTAAAGTGTATATTAATTTTGCTTTCACTGTATTGTTCTCCACTGGCAGAGCTGAGTAACTAACACTTCCCTCAGAATGGACTTGTATTGCAGAGAAGTAAAGTGGTGTGTCTGATGAGGTCTGTTGTATTATAGTCTGCATTATGTCCAAGTATGATTTCTATTGAACTGCACAGTCCTAATAGGACCCCCTGAATTGTTGCTCTGATAGGAAAGTGGTATGATTCGAAACATTTTAGTTCAAGGCTGATTGCATGATCTAACTACTTATAATCAGAAGTCAGCACAGTTACTGACACTTGCTTTAGTTCAGTTCTATTGATCTGTAAAGATCATTGTAGCATCATAAATACAACAAATGACATAGAAATGTCCATAGGAACAATAATTGATTAATTAGGTGTTGCTCGCAATTCTATCAGCAGCCTTAACCTCCCCAACACCAAATCACGTTTTCTGATCTACAAAGCTACTTCCCTCCCAGACTGATGTCTTTTAGCTCACGCCATGAAGGGCTATCTTATAGGACAATGAAAATGTTTGCATTTATTTGTAGCAATAGGGGGGCTGCTAAACTTATGTGCACCTCTAGGTGCCTGCTCTTTATACTCAATGATTTATTTTTCTTTATTTCAAAAAAGTCAGCTTGAACAAAACATCGAATTTATGATCATCAAAATTTGTTAGCAATTGCTAAGGTATTTTATGTTCCAAATTTTTGAATTCCCAGACCTAATCAGATTTAGGCCTGTGGGAAGGAAAACAGTATTATAAGTGGTTAGAGCATTTACAGTAAAGCTGGAAATCCCCATTAGTATTGTGAAAAGTTCTGAAAATGAAAGTTCATTATCCAGACATAAGTTTAAAGAAACAATGTCCTTCACCTGCTACATCAAGCAAAACTCTGCATTTTAATTCCCTACTGGAAATCCCCAGCTTCAGTCAAATTGTCTCTATTTGATATCTTTTAGTCTCAAGGTTTGCTGTATTCCTTACTTCAGAGCAACTCATCTAAATTCTGAGAAGAGCAGGAAGAAATGTGGTGATCTAAAAATCACTGTCTGCCTTTCTTTTGTCAGAAACGGATGCTAATGTCAGTAAAGATGCATATTCTCGGGATTTTCCATGACAGACTGTTCATCCAGAGTCCATTTTATTAATAACAACCTCAGCCTTGTAAATATACTTTGAATTCATAAGAAGACGAAGTTGTGTAGAGAACTAGCATGTTAAAGCAGACTTGGCACAAAAATACCAATGTGGAAGGTATTTACAATAGTTTCAGCATTATGCCAAGTAGACCCCTGTACCTGTACCGACTGTTGTTCTGCGCTACTTCTCTCTAACCTCTGCACAACTTCACCTGCAGCTGGCACCTAGTTTTTGCACTTCTAGTCAAATCCTTTCCCTATGCAAAAGAGCCTTGGCACTAGGAGTTCCCTCCTTGACATCTGCCAGAAGCCAGGAGTACATTGTGCACTGCAAAACTGGCAATGAGTCAAAAGACAAAAGCTAAATGAGGAAGGAAAGTTTATTGGCAACAGAGACAATGGGGCTGATATACCAAGGGATTTAGGCTGTTGACTTAGCAAAGTGAATTATCACTCTGTAACAGATAATTCTCTTAGCTTTAGTAAATCAACTCCTATATATACAAGGTAGAATATGTTTTTGGGCATGATGGCAGAATTGTTTTGCCAGCCAACGTCCTCTTAAAAGTTAAAATTATGAGGTAGTTTGTTCATATTTTCCAGTACACTGGTTTTAGAGCTTTTGCTACCCATATATAGTCAGTTCATGTCAGATTATATCTATTGGCTCTTTTGGATCCAAGGAGGCAGTGCTACTAAAATAGCAACTATTGATGTTAGTTTTCTGCAACTCGTCCTTTGAGCTGAAGCTGGGTTTAATAGACATTATTTTGTATAGCCTTTTTATGTTTTGTGTTAAGTTTGTGTTTGCTAATTGTGTGCCCTTCAAATTTCACACACATGTTCTTGGCACAGGAATTCACTAAATTCTAAATACTTTATACAAAACCAAAAACTCAAATTGTTTTTTTTTACTTTATTTTTGTTTCAAAGTATAACTCGAGTCAAAAATTATTTATAGATTGGAAGGAGAAAGCAAGGGTCAGCCCTCTCAGTTTTTTTATTGTGGTGATTTCACCTTATTTCCTGTCCCATAGACCTCTCCAGGTGTTGCATTCATTTAAATGCCAACGCACCAGCATGCACACAAATTTGGACATGCAAACTGTTGGTTAAAAATGATTGGCACAGCAATGCATCAAGGCATGCATATGACTTTGCTTATACATATCTGAAACATGGAAAATAGGTGTATTTGGGCCCTTAGAAAGGGTAATTGTATAAGTAGTCATTTAGTGAGAGTGATTCAGGTATTTTTATGGTGTGCAAACATTAATTCTGTATTTCAGGATAATATTGCTGAACCAATTCAAGAGCGGGATCCTGCTGAAAGCTGATTAAGATCATACATGACTGTTTTTTCCACAAACATCTCGTTGTACTTATTTAGAATTTCTAAGGCAGCATTCCAAAAAAAGAACAGAAGTCATTTTAAAGGCTTTGATATTATTGCATTGTTAGTCTTTCCATTACTTGGACCCTTCCATTACCACCCCTCTAAAAATAATTTTCCGATTAAATAAAACAGATAGAAAATGTGAGCTTGGACATGTTTTAGTTTTATACGTTTGTAAATCTCTAAAGGGTCTTTATTTGATGCAGAAATGTTGATTGATGTTTTTGTTATTTTTGCTGCAATGCCATTAAAAAAAGACAAAAAAACTTGCTTGGAAAGTATTTTCTATTTAGCTAAATTTGCCTTCTGTGACATTATTTTGCCAGTTCAGGGAGAATGAATTTCTCATTCTATACTAAATGCTGCTAGTAACAAGAATTTACTATAGCAGACCACTGGATTTCAACTATTATCCATACTTTGCACAGCTGTGCTTTTTATTCAATATAATAGTCAATTTTTCCTGTAGGTTAATTGGCAGCTACTCTGATCATTTAGCAGGTGAGACCGGGACTTCCTGTAACTTTTCCTTTTTCCGGACAGCTTGTCCTGTTAGAGGAAAACTAACTATTCTGGTGACGGAATTAGCAGATTGCAAGGAGTCTGATTCTTTGGACTATAGCCTGTGCTTGGGATCGCTTCAGCGTTATCACCCTCCTTGGTATTGTTATTGAGGGTATATAGAGCAGGATCTTATCAGGCCAGTGGGAAGGAAATCAGTTTTTCCATCTACTGATCAAGACAACTGGGATGAAGGAAGAATGATTACTAGTCTATCAATTACTCTAGTCTCATACAACCGGGCCCGGAAGACTAAAATATTGGGAACCCTTTTAGATTGTACGTAACTAAACAATGCACAGGAAATCATACCAACATTTTTTTTCCTAGCGAATGTGCAAAGTTTGCATTGAATCTGTACTTTATTTTATGTGTTAAATCAAATGGCACATATTAGCAGGACAAATACCATAATTAGGCTACTAGAACAATATGGCACAACGCATTTCACAATTTTACATGTCACATGTATATTCTAATTTATATGTCATATAATTGTGTCTATAGAGTATCTGTTATCTTCAAGAAGGTAAAGATTGTGTTTTTAAACTTCTTTGTAAAAGTTACTTTTAGTATCTCTTCAATTCATGAATGTCTTGTAAGCTATTTTTACTATATACATAACATTGTGTTTTTCTGAAAATAACCCTCAGTATAATACAGCAAATTATAGATAGAGAATTTCAAAGACAGATGATGATAATCGTAACTCAAAGGAGAGGTAGCTCTGACCTTGACAGTGGTTAAATGTGCGTGTTCAGGCTGCTGAAAATTTCAGAGCTTTTCTAATTTGTTTGAAAAGGGTACTTTATAAAATGAAGTCCTACAGGATTTATGCTTACATGCTCATCGCATGTAATTAAGAAAATAGCAAAGTATACCTTATAAGCATTAGCCCCAAAAGTAATTTCATAAATCTCATCCACTTAGTTGATAGTTCATTAAAGTATGCAAGGAAAAGATCCATATAATGTTTTTCTATGGTGTTGCTGTCAGGTTTTCTGTTAAATGATGTTTTTGAACAGAAATAACCTGTGATAGATGCTTGCTTAGTTGTACTGTTTTATAACATTTTATGAAGATTTCTTCTATCAGTAGTAATGAAGACTTTCATGTTTGAAAATATTTTTAATCAAAATGTACAGAAAAGTTATTAAGTTGGAGTCCAAACAAACAGGTACATAACTGGAAATACATTGGAACTGTTGTAGAATTGGAATTAGTTACCAAATTAATTCAGGCACCATTGGAAAGTAAGGTAGAAGTACACTGATGATGTAATGCTTACTCAATCTGTTCTATCAATCTGTCTTTGTACATGAAGTGAACCTAATTTGGCATTCCTATAAACTTTTCAAGTATAAAATGGTCAGTTCTCGGACTTCAGTTGGCTGGTCAGCCAGTCCTTGGCAAATTTGCAGTTTAAAATCTATGCCATTAGTAATCTATTTCACTTTACATTATATTCATTACAGTGGAATGATTAACTTTTTAATGGTGTAAGTTTTAAAGCAGAGCTCAACCTTAACAATGAATATTTGGAACCAGGCAGTTGCTTGTTTGGAGAACTGACAACCTTATTTGTCAGATCACATTTTTTTTATAAACTCACCTGTCCTCATTCCGTCATGGACACTGCAATCTTCACCCGGCTCTTTTGGGATCCCAATCTTCCACTATCTTGATTGGCTAGGTCAGAATAATGTAACTTTCGGTTTATTTAGTGCCAGCAGACTTGGGGGACGCCTAGATCCTCAGAATATCCCATTGTCACATGTATATTTATTATAGGTATATCATAAGTATATTATATTACAGAAGGGACATCATCTGTCCTTTCTGCATAAAATTCCTGCTTGATCCCAAATTTTCATTGCGAAACTATAGTTCCACTTGCCAGACTTATGGGCATCGACAGCCTTTTTTCTGGGAACTTTGAAAGCTCTTAATCTATTCATGATGAGACCACACACATTAATAGGAAGGACAACCCCAGACCCTTGATATCTGAGGTTTAAATAAGACAACTTTCCCTAATTGTTGACACCTAAAGGGAAAACCTGACATATATTTCCTGAGTTTAAAAGGGCAGTAAATGTATGGGTGTACTTACTGACTTTGAATGTGACAAATATGAAGGTTCAATAATCTAAATTTTTGAGAATGAATTAATTCAAGGAAATTTTATTTTTCATTTGTTCATGTGTATCACTTTACCTGTAGGCACTGTTTAATAAGATATAATAAAGATCAAATATATCTCAAAAATCAATCAAATGTACCGGGTCCTCGGTCCCGAATATTCCCGAAGTACACTTCTTTCAATGATCCCTGGCTCTCTTAGAAAGGCCTCCTGCGCCATTTTCTCACAGTCTTGGAACTCGAGAAAATACGTCACATGGAAATCCTAGTGGCAGAGTATATTGACTGTACAGAACAATTTAAGCTGACATGGTCCATATGGGACTAGTTTAAGGAATCCCCTCAGATTCAATCACATCTACGCTAAGACATGTTAGTCATAGAACTTTTGGTCCTGATGTTGAGAGTTGCCACCCAAATGTTCCCCCTTTCACCCCTTAGAAAACTTTTTTTTGTCAGCCTTGAGGGCCATTATGATATGTACTACAGTCGCCAGGTTTCTGGCCTGTAACTGGTTTTATTTCAAGATGTTTGTTGGATCCTGATTGCTATATTGTTAACTTATGTTTCTTATGGATGTTATGTATGTTTGTTATATGTACTTTTATATGTAATATGTTGTTTTAACATGTAATATGTTGTAATTTTCTGAAAATGATATAATTTATATATATAATTTATAATATGAATAATTGAAGAAAAAAAAATCAAATTACATAGGGAATACTTACATCTACATATGACTATGTACCGAAAACTAATGAAAAGATTTATTAGCAAGAAAAAAAGTTCAGCTGTTAACTTGGACATAATACAAGGAATGCTGTTTTCACATGGAAAATGTCTTTTGTTTTTCCAGTACTTGAAGTTACAAAATGAGAGGAACTTCATGTTGGATTTGTGTGATGTTCTCTTTTGTTTGGTTTGGTGTTACCTCTAAACACTACGAATGATACTTCCTTCCTGGCTAAAACATTCAAGTGTGAGAATTGTTCCTAGGAGTGAATTAGAAACATCAGCAATGTCTAAAACCTGAATATGTGAGACAAAGCCAGGTGCCTTACTTTGTACAGTACAACTGTTTGTGTGCATTTGTTTCAATAAATAGATTCAGTATTTAATTCACAGCAAGGCCATCAATCTTCATATGGTTGGGAATGTTTTTCATATTTTTGTGAACGCTGTATCCCAATCACTGAATCACGTTTTTCTGACGTGTGAGCAGTAAACTTTATATACCATTGAGTTATATTACCTTTAATATTACTTAAACTAATGTCACTCTATATATTTTGCTTTGTTTTATCAGTAATAAAGGTGTGGCATAATTTCCTTTAATAGGATGTGTCCTTGAGTTATGAACTTGTTTTATCCAACTTAAACTTGCTTCCTTGCTAAACCTGCTTCCTTGTAAAACCTAACTGGTAGCCTATAGTTGTTTGGTTTGTATACTACATAATTCAAAGTCGTTTTTTCTGTCCTCTGTCGGCTAGCAATGCTTCATATTTTTTTACAATTGCAAACCCTGCAAATCTGGAACTAGTCTTACCTTTCTGCTATATGTTTATGAAAAGCAGTGTTCCGTGAGGAAGAACATCAACATGATTACTTTGTGGATGTTTTGGTGTCAGTTAAAGGTAGGCTGTATTGTCCTGTGTTTTATAATTCCTTGATTTGTGAACAAAGCGGCACTCAAACCCATCATCTCTGGGTTTTGTCTAATATTCTCTATTGACCTATTTCAGCTGTATTGATATAATACTATTTTAGTTATGGCAGGTGTTTTACCTTCCACTTGACAATGTTAAATACTGTGTTGTCCAGTGTTCATTAGCTGCTACATTGCAACATCATTTCAGTAATTGTGCTAATTTCTAAATGCAGGTAGTGTCTTTATGTTCTGTGACATAAGTTTTAACGCTGGTAAAATCTCAGTATTGGTAGATGTTGTTGCATAATTTATGTAATGTAAGCATCAATAAATTAATTTATAGGGAATCCTATACTAAGAAAATATTAAGAATACTAGCTGTTTGCCTGTCCTGCCTATCCAATGTGTTCAATACCAACCTTAAACAAATGTGCAGACTGGGGCTCTGATTACAGTTTGACTTTCCTGATCTGACAGCTTGTTTCAGGTCAAGCATGGATAAACTATTGACGTCCATTAGACAACTAGCATTTTTTAGAAGGTTGGTTATCCTTGCCTTTTCTTAGTATGATTTTCTTTTACTAATTGGCTAAGAATACTAATGTAGTAAAGAATGAATATTTTACACTTCACAAAAGTGATGAGATATAATATGCTGCCTATTGTTCTTAACATGTTGTTTCTCAAGCAAAACTGATTGTAAGGCTAGAAATAGTTGATATTTATTAACTCAACATAGCTTTATAGTTATACGATCATTTAAAGATCGTATTATGTTTCCATGCAGTAAAAACGTGTATTTTATACTGAAAACTGAAGTTTTTCTAAAACCTAAAATATAAAAGTATGACTTAAGATTTTTATTCAGTTCTCAGGGTAAGAAATATATTGTCCATTTAGCCATTTAGTGTAAAGACTTTCAAAGATGGTTGAAAGAAATAAATGTACTTGTAGGTTATACCAAGGACATATGATTTCCCTGAATGATAATTTTACCAGTAGAACTAAGGCAGGTCCAATAAAGTTCCCTAAAATCCCTGTGACTTGGGGTGTTGACTATAAACTGAGTGTAAAATTATTATTGGGAAAATGGGTCAAAATGTATGCATGCAGAAAAATCAAATTTGTTACTTATGGGGTGCAAAAAACTTGTTTGACGTTTATGTATGTTAGATATTATGCATATTATATATTACCCTACATCAAAAATGCAGAATTAGGATGCTTCTATTAGAGAAAATCTACCTACCTAATGCCCCTTCCAGATAGTAAGGACAATATGATTTGAGTTTGTTTCTAATTTTATACAATAAGCATCCTTACAGCTCAAATTCCCCAAATATCCCATTCCTCAGTGTATGGAGAGATGAAACATCCCATTTTTTCATCCACTAAATCTTTTTCCAGTGCTTGAGCAACCCACTTAAAACATAGAAAGTAGGGTTGGCTAAGCAAACCTGCAAACCTTTAGCATCGCTTGTCTGGTTGTATAAAGCCATTGGTGGAATGTGCACAAGGTAACGTCTGTAGAGAAAAATAAAACATGTTATCAGTTCACCCTTTGTGTTGGGAAAGGTAAAACATATTTTGGAAAAGAAGCTGAAACATAAGAATATCTGTATTGAAGCCATTGAGGCAATCAACCATTAGATACCCGTATTTACTAGAAATAGAGTAGAGGAGTTTGGTGAATTACGTGCCTGGAATCAAGTTTGCACTGCAGGTATTAGCCTGTTGACTATACAATGCGTTTGCTGTTTACTTTTATGCCTTGGATACGGTAAGAATGTCTTCCTCTCTGGCTCACTTGCAGTCGGCCAAAACAAAACATTGTAATCACAGAGACAATTTCCTTTAAAGAAGAGACAACAGGTCAGGGGTACTTCAACAGAGGCTATCACTGTACTTACTCTGCTTTCACAAGTGTTTGAAGCGTTTGTAAGCAGCACCAATTAAAGACTGCATCTAGACGCTTCATGTAGACTCCAGAAAATTTTTAAAAGAATTTAAAGTACGATTATGAAAACACATTTTGAAGTGTACTTAAATCCAAAAACAAAAAATTTTACATATTGCAACTCATCAGTTTATAGATGTGGTGGTTGCACTAGTTTTTCCTTTTTTCTGTATTTTCCCCTTCATACCTGTTGATTTAGCCATTGACAAATTTACTGTCCTAAAATAGCAATGCTCACCTTACTAAATGAGGACAACAAAAACAGGACGGGACTAAAGAAATAACTCTAGGGGGCCCATTTTATAAGGCTTACATTTATAAAACATTATTTAGTGGAGAATCAATCACTGACATTGTAAACACACTGCCCCTGAAGAGTCTCCACTAGAGAATGTCATGTGAATGTCAGATTCACCACTTTTTGAAAGGACCCCCATGTATGAATCCTGGTTGAAGGGGTGAAACGCATAATACCATATTTTTATTTTGTATATCACTGTCAAGTGAGGATGATAGCATGTCTTGGTACTCAAGCTATTGAATCAGTAGATTTTTCCCCATATTTCATTTTAAAGGCTATATCACATATATATGGTAAGGAATATCAAATGCACTTATCTCCCTATCTTTCACTCTCTTGTTTTTTCTTTTTTCTTTCTCTCTCTTGAAATGCCTTTTTACTTTTAAATAGATTTAGTTTTATGAATATACTGCCGATCTCAGGTAATTGCAATAAAACTGATTCCAATCATGTTTTGTTATTACAATCTTACAATTACTACTCCTACTATTATTACACTTCTAATTACTTGACCTTTGACAATCATTGATTGTGTTTTGTAAGCAAACGATGCTAAAGATGACATGTGACTCTTGGTTTCTTATAAATACAGTTGTTCTCATAAGTTTACATATCCTGGTAGAATTTGTTAAATATTGGCCGTGGTTCAGACAATATGACTGATCACATAGAAAACATATAATTTATTTAGGCATTGCTCAGACAAAGCAATTTATTATCACATAATTGTGTGTTTCTTTTTAAATCATAATGATAAATGTGTAAACCAGATGGACTTGATTAAAAGTTTCCATAATCTTGATTGTTGGGGCTGATATACTCACAAGTTGACATACAAAGGTGCCAGTTAAGGGGGAGTGTCAAGACCTGTATTTTTTTTGTTATTATTAATAAACAGGATTTATATAGCGCCAACATATTACGCAGCGCTGTACATTAAATAGTAAAACATGTTTGTATATATATATTCTTCATTTACTGTGCTTGATACTGAGCCATGGGGAAAGAAAAAAAGAACTGTCAATGGATCTATGAAAAAGGTTGTTAAATTGTACATATCAGGGAATAGATTAAAAAAAATCAAGAGTTTTGAAAAGGTTTGTCAGTAGTGTTCAGACTCTGTTAAAGATTGTTGACTCTATTAACTGTTGCCGCGCCATGACCAGGTATACCCACCAAGATTTCAGACACAACTGCTTAGAATATTTGTTGAGATTTAAAGAAGATTTAAAGAAAAATTCCCAAGACACTTTATTTGAAATACAGGCTTCTTAAGACAAACATGGTATTTCTGTTTCAATATGCACAATTAGGAGGTACTTAAAAATGGGTTGCAAGTGTAAAAGAAAAAGCCCTAGCCGTGCCTGCACCACAAAACAACCAACTTAAAAATGTCAAACAATATCTAGGCAAGCCTCAAAATTTCTGGAACTAAAGCTACGTTCACACGTCCAATGGTTCTTGTCTGATAATTGGCTCAGGGCCGATATCGGACGAGAATCTGGCATGTGTACAGCGCCCGTCGTCCGAACGACCGTCCTGGCAGATCCACAGGCGATGGATGACGAACAATCGTAATGCAAGGGAAGGGGAAGAGCAAGCACCAGGTTGCCGCTCCCTCGTTCTCCCCCTTCCCTCTTCATGGAGCAGAACGGTGCTGTATATACAGTACTCATTCATGCATCTTTAATTCCTTTGTCGTTGGAAAGGATCGTGAAAGATCCTTTCCAACAACAATAATTGCAGGTGTGTATGCAGCTTAAGTCCTTTGGACCAACATTAAATTTTATAATTTCGACAATAGAAGCTTTTTTGAAGAGTACACAACAGGGCCTATAGCAAAAAAAGACACCATCTCTATTGTAAAGCCTGGATGTGGAGCTATGATGTTTTGGGGGTTTGTGCACTACAGCAGCACAGGGAAATAGTTAAAATTGATAGCAAGGTATGTGTAGCATGTTACCAGCATGCTGAAGCAAGCAGAATGAAGTAACTCCAATGCATCATACAACTAGATAACTGGCTCCATAAATTAAAATCACATTTTCAGGTGCCTGTCTACATCTTAAAGTAAACCTTGACTTTGTCACTGCAAGGTAAAGTTAAAGGGTCACAATCTTCCATATGCCTCTCACTTTGAATGCAGTGGATTAAAGTAATGCAAATGGGTTGTCACCATGCTAATATATTGGTAAAGTAGAAATCTTAAAAGTGACCCTAGACCCCAGCAGTGAAACGAAGACACTCATACACCAGGTGAACAGGTCAGGTTTTCCTTGAGATGTCACGGCACACCAGGCACAGATTACCAGTTTTCAAATTCAGCTTTATTCCAAATTTCTGTAAGAAATAATCTACTTTCTGATACTTGTCACTTGGTAATTACACTAAAGGACATAAAATTGTGTTAGTATCTCCTAGACAAATATATCCAGGACATGACTAACAAGGGCATTCATGAAAGCAGAAATGTTTTTGCATACCAGTATTTAAGTTATTCTTTTTAAAAGTTAACATAAGTAACTTTTTTTGAAGACTTTCACAAAATAGTAATTTCAAGCACAAGATATAAAATGTTCTCTGCATGATCACTTTGAACTTTCTAACAGCTACGTAACTTATTAGGAACTTGGGATCAAGCTGCATTAAACACATAAATAACCATCAAACCATGTTATACAAGCAGGTTAACTTTTATCACCCCATTATAGGACTTTATAGGAACTGTGATGCATGAACTGTTTTTACAGATAACTGTTAAAATATTTTTCTACCAAATTTCTTATGCAGTCTAAGCTGTAAATGAACATAAATTTTGCCTGTAAGCATGGTTAAAAATTACTGCCAAAAGATTGTTGATAATGAGCATGTTTTAAACTTGCAATGTTTACTTAGTAATTCTAAAAAGTAAGAATTGGTATACAGTCTGAAAAGAACGTTCTCTTTTCATTGTAAAGTTATTGTAGGCGTATGAGCTAAACAGTAACTCAATGCACAGTAAATTCTATGCACAGTTTTTGCTCTATAGGAAACCATGCCAATATGCAAAATTTGCAAAAAATAAACAGTTCATATTCAATCTACTTTAAAATATTCCCTTATATCAAACATTTCACTATACTTCTCATTGGAACAGCCTCTTGCGTGATATTCCAACAAATGTGTCCCTTAAATTAATTCAAGTATGATGATAGCCCATCGTCCGGCAAAATCTAGTTTTTAATAGATTAGGAATACACTTTTACTGCTGTCCACGAGCCCACTGATAAATGATTTCAGTGTCTCTGACAGCCTGCAACATCAAGACAAGAAAAGAGTTTTTTGCCTTTCCCCAAGATGTCCAAACCTGAAATAAAAAGTTCTGGAGTAGAGCTTTAAAGCACATGCTCACAAATCCTACCAGTCCTGCCCAATTCCCTGGATACACAGAGCTCCCCCCTCCTTCATACTTCCTTTTCCCCACATCCCGATACTTGCCTTTATCTTGCTTTATGGACCTGAGCTGTCTACAGACAGGACTGTACAAAGTGGGGATGTGGTGAGTTTAGACCCTTAAGCTACATACACACGTCCAACTGTTGTCGCCCGATAATCGGCTCAGGGCCGATATCGGACGAGAATCTGGAATGTGTACAGCGCCACGGATCCACGGACGATGAACGACTAATGATCCTAATGCAAGGGAAGGGGGAGAGCGCACAGCAGGGTGCCGCTCCATCGCTCTCCCCTCCCCTCTCCATAGAGCAGGATGGTGCTGTATTTACAGCACTGGTTCATGCATCGTGCAGTCCTTAGTCGTTGGAAAGGATCATGAAAGATCCTTTCCAACGACTATTATTACACGTCTGTATGCGGCTTTAGCAAGAGGTAAGTACGGAACAGTGATTGTGTGAATGGTTGGGTGGGGCTCTGTGTATTCAGTAGGGAAGGTGGCTGAAAGATTTTTTTAAAGTAATCATATACTTTATGTACAAACTTTGGCATGTTACTATTGAAAAATTGTGTATTTCTCACTATATTAACTTAAGGAACAGAACTGGGGTCAATCAATGTAGGACAATTCCAAAAAAAATTTACTTCTTTTCTTTTTTTCTGTGAGGATAAAGTGCACAATATACAGTAGTCTGTAATGTATGCAATATCTTTAAACTGAATAAAAAATTTAAATTTGGCAGTCCAGTTACAATCATGAAATGCCTGTAAGATGGTAATGGCAATGGTCAAAGAGGTTCTCTATGGCTGTAATGTTGCCCCTCACTTTCCACTGCACATCTGAGCATACATTGAAACTGTTTGCTGAGTATTTTTTCAACTTAAATAGCTGGAGGGAATGCTGAGAATGTGAAGTCATTAGTTCAAGAAACTAAATCCTACGAACATTAAGTCACATGACACGTGAAAGGTTTTATCTGTTGCCAAAACTGGCCATAAGTATGTTTATTTTAATAAAGTTAAATGTATAAGATAAAATTATTATCCAGGATTTTACAATGCATTAATAATTTTTATTGCACAGATATGACAGGCAACTAGGGTACAAAAAGAGATCAAAAAGTAAACAACAGCCCTCAACTTAAATACTTCAAAGACTGACTTTGCCTTCTTATGCCAGAAGGACCTGTATGTCATCACATATCTACAGAAACCAATTTACATGAATATAAAAAGGTTTACAGGGCGGCAGCAGCATCATCATCATACATTTACTATTAGTGCCAGGAGAGTGGCCATGACTGTCAGTACAGACTGTGATGCCCTAAGAATGCCCTACTAACCATCGCTGTACCTTCAATTCCAACTTTCACATTCACCCTCCCTATAACCCAAACCAGGTCTGTTTTTAGCAAAATAGCACTTTTGGGTCTATGCATAGACCACAAAATTCTCAATATTCACTATGATTATTTTTATTTTTTTGTATCCCACTTTTGACCACCTCAGCGAACTTAAATGTACAGCGTGCTATACCATAATACATATTAGCAGTGTTTTATTTTAAATAACTTCATAATCTAAGAGACAAACCATATATACTAAAGGGTATCCTTCATTCAGATATGACTTGATGTCTATAAATCGCTCTGTCCCTAAACCCAACTCCAGTCCTTACACTTACCTTCCCTATATCTCTAATACTAGCTGCCTTTAGGAAATGTAACCCCTCATTTGCATTCTTACCTGTTCTACCCTGGAATCCTCTGCAGGGAACACCAAGGGTTAGTACACACAGGTGAACTTTCCATTGGGTCTCAAGTAAATATGAATTGTAAAATTGTGGATAGATAAGATGTATTGGTAAATATCGATCCAAAGTGCACAAGTTGCGTTGCATGTGCAAGCAATCGCAGACAACCAATCTCAAAAGTTGCGAAATCTATACAATTTAGTATAGTGTTTAGTGTTTTTGGATTTCAGAAATTTTATTGGATGGTTTGGTCAGTAGATGTGCCTACATGTACTGATATAAACTAGACATTGATGCTGGGGTGCTACTTCTGTAAGAAATTTGGTACATTGCATTTACTGAATAAAAAACTGAAACTGTTAAGCTGCGTACACACTTCCGATTTTTGTCGTTGGAAAGGATCTTTCACGATCCTTTCCAACAACAAGGGAGTGCACAATGCATGAACGGTGCTGTACATACAGCACCGTTCATGCTCTATGGAGAGGGGAGGGGGAGAGCGACGGAGCGGCACCCTGCTGCGCGCTCTCCCCTTCCCTTTCATTAGGATCGGTCGTCGTCCATCGTCGATGGATCCGCCAGGACGGTCGTCGGACGATGGACGACGACCGACTGTACACACGGCAGATTTTCGCCCGATAATTGGCCGATACCGATTATCGGGCGAGAAAAATTTGCCGTGTGTACGCAGCTTTAATGTGGTACCTCTTCAGTTAATCACATTTAAAAAAAGTTAATGATTAAACATGGGTCCACTCTTTCAACTATTTTCTTTCTATTGTGCAGGTTGGACTGAACACAAAAACTCAGAAGCAGCAACTACATTTTCAAAGTTACTATATATAGGAATCCTTCTGAATAGAGTGCAGAAATCCATCCTTACCCTGTCACTAGCAGTTGTATTCATTCCTCTCGGAATCAATCAATACAGCCACTAATTAATTTTTAATAATATTCTGAGATTACAGCAATTGCAGCTTTGTGGCTTTATTCATTAAATATATAACATGTTCTCTTCATGCACTTCTACTGCTTTAAGTGATCGATGATTTAATATAAGGCATCAAATATGGCACTAAGCTCTTCAAGTTGCTAAGTTATTAATACACGAAACCTCATGCCACACAAAACTAACAAAGTCTGCATTATTTTATTAAAATGTTATTAATGCTTTCAGTGGCAGAGGGGAGTTCAGAATTGTGACTCCTTTCATCATATGAATATGCCCTTAATGACCTCATGCATTCCTTTAAAGGAATGTTGGTTTTAAAGCTGCCACTTGTATGCAGCTGCTAGTAAAATATATTCTGTAGTATAACTCCCACACTTGTTACTGGGAAAGGAACCAATGCTTTTAGCATACTCGGCAGCCATCATAATGAATAATCATTTTTTTTATTTGTGTCTAAGCTCAAAGTAAACAAATACCAACATTAAAATCAATCGGGAGAATTTATATTCAGCCCATCAATTAGTGACATTTTGTTTTATTGACTAGCAAACACTAGACTCCTAAAAATAGATTAGATTTATCATTTTACTATATTCATATTTGATCACTTTACAGACAGCACATGTACAATCCCATCATAGGGCAATCAGTCCGTAATCCAACCCTGCCATCTTATTCTTCATCCAACAAGGCTCAGGTGAAGATGGGAAATTTATACAATAGTCAGACAGCAAAAAATTGATCATTTAAAATTGGTTCTCATGATCAGTTTCAATTGTTTTTCCAAGGTAAGGCCAGGGTCAGAGGTATCGGTTTAGTAAACTTCAATGTACTGTGTGTTTGCCACAACATGTTTATGGAAACACACCATCTGACGTCTATGGCTTGCTATAAATGGTGGCAATACATAATACATAGTAATGTTTTGGTCCCATTTTAATGTGTGTCCCATTTTTGTGGGCCTACTTACTAAATGCCTCTCTACTACATTATGAAGATGAGGACAGGGGGACAGGTTCTTAACTCCTAGGACTAGCTGCTCCTCCATAGATACAATATGGCAAGTGAACGTCATCACCCTAGTACAGAAAGTTTATTTATTCTTCTTGGTTTTAAATAAAATGTAAGAACTACCTCAAAGTATATCCTTTCCATAGCTTGTAAGGTACTGCAAAGGTTAGATCCTTTATTAAAGTCTCCTTGCTTTGACATATGTTGTGTAACACAGGGATCAATATATCTTTATGCTTTGTTCATGAAGTGCACTCTGCTTAGACATGTGCCTATTGATTTCTTATAAACATTAAAACTACTTTCTTCAAACAAAGGCAAGGCTTTGACATAGATGTCAACTAGCCAAAGTAACATGTCAGAAATCTAGATCTAAAACTGTCCTCAAACTACAAGAAAAACAAATCAAAGCCTTCGTATGTAGAGTTTTAATGTACATTTTCATTTGTTTGCTCACATTTTTAGATTTTATTACGTAATAATAGTTTCAAAGATTCTGGTTAGTTTGTAGCGTTTATTGGTACTTTAAAATTCGAAGTCTATGTTTAGTCTACTGGTCAAAAACCTGTTGTTTACAGCTTTTGGACATCAAGAAGTTGCCGGAAGGTGCCAGGGAGTGGTATCCACATCTGCAACTCTAGGTGTTTGCTTGCAGCTGGAAGTAAGCAGTTCTTTTTTTTAACTTGTAATATGGAGTGTCTTGTGCGTTGAATGTAGAATATGAAAAGGCTGAATAATCAGATAATATTCTGGATACATATATATTCCCCTTTTGTGGCATTTAAAAGTTTCAGCCTTATTTTATACTAACATTTAATTCAGATAAAGGGAACTTTCTATGTTAACTCAAAATCTTAGAAACTGTTCAGTTAAATGTATTATTAACTAACCTGTCTACTACAAATAGGAATAGGCCTCCAGACACCTAGACCCTAATGGTACCTGTTAGCAAGCCTAGTATCAACAGAAACTTTTAAATAAACAATGAATACAATGGTGGAATAGGATAGGCGTGTCCTGGCATTTTAATTAATCAGGAAGATAAGTCCTACTGCTTTGTTTCAGTACAGCTGTTCATGTCACACTGGAACTTCTTCAAAGATACTCCTAGTGTATTTATATTTTGCCACTGGATGGTTAAGGCATAAGCACCCTTCAAGTACAGTGCCAAAGTGGTTAGTATTCTTCTCTTGGGTCTTCGGAATCTTCAAAACCATATTCTGAATGGCACTTGTGTGTTCTTGTGTTTCCTTTGACTGCTTTGGAATAAGACCGGAGCCTGAAAATATGCTGGTAAGTTTATTCTTTTTCTATTTACAATTGCCCTGGTCATTGTATATATTCAGGTATATTAGATATTGGGTTACATTGTAAGCCCTGTTGAATTGCATTGGAATACCCATAATATAATAATAATAGTATAATACCTGAGGAAGGGTAATGAAAAAAATTTCCAGATAGAAATACCTTCGATTCAAATGATTTGTTTAGTTTGGTTAGTTGTTATTTAATATCCTTTTTTATACTGTACATTTATTTATTACATGGGTTTAAACTTCAATAAGAAATCCATCTAATGATTTCAATGAAACTGTATTGGGAAGTTGGAATGATGGTTAGTTATCTATATGTGTGCTCTACTGGTTGTATCTATTCTAAAAATCTCCAAATTCGATGGAAAATATGTTTAGTAATAGACAATAATATTACTAAACTGTCTGTGATGTAATGTAGGTTATTGGTAAAATCTAAAATTAGTTTATCTGAGATTGAACTGTTTAGGCTGAAGGGGAGGTACGAGTCTAGAAAAAATACAAGACCCGAAAGACAAACAATACTAAAGCTTCTCACATTACCATGGTGCTGGAATTCCTGTGTTCTAGGCCCCGCTATGGAATGCAGCTGGAAGAGACTCTACGTGTATTGTATACTATGGTGTATGGAAGATTTTGGTATAGCATATATCTTTAGGACAATATATTGCCATTAATGCAGCTTTTTTTCCGTTACACTGATAGTTCACTGAACATATAGTAAAATCTACATTACCAATATCTTTCCTTTATTAATATTATTATTATTATTAATAGTACAGCTCTACAGTCCTCTAATTTTTTTATATCTGATGGTTCTTTAGGCCATCGTTATGGTACCCTGTGTTGCACAAGGTCTTGTATAGCTACTTTGGTTGCATAAAGTCTGCTTATCCACCGAGACGCACACAGTGCTGAACATGTTGAGCAGATGTGTAGATATTTATATTAAATGTGTTATTCAAAAGATATTTTATTGTTACTCCACTGGATATTAATTTCACACACAGAGTGTGAATGTGGTGACACACTTATATTAGCACAATATGAAACAAAGTGAACAAATTCCAAGGCATTTCAGTTTTTTTGTTATGTTGGTTCTGCCATAGGGCAGGAACCCCCTTTAGATATATTAGAATCAAAAATGCACATCAACATGGAACCTTCAAAATGGTAGAATATTTATTTTTATTAGTATTCTCCAATATACTTTCTGCTATTTTCCAAGGTTAAGGCTGGTTAAAGAGGGGACGAATATCTCCCCAAGAGATAGCTAGGAAACTGGTTTTTAGACAACATTTTGCTATAGGCAAAATGATATTACTCTTTTTGTAAAGGTTTGTGTCTTTTTTTTTTTTTTTTGTAAAAGCTAATGCTAGAGTTTAGTATTGGAGGCAGTGTTGAGTTGTATGCAGAACAGAAAACAAATTGTCAAATCTGTAGATTTTCAAAAATCATATCTGTTCACTTCTATACTGGTGTGGTAAATACAGCCCTGGTAAGGCACCATATTGTCTATTGTAGACTGTATCAGCACCTTGTTTCCTTCTACTCACTGAAAAGATGAAAGTGTTTCTAAGATATTCTGGGTTTGAAAACTCAATTTTGTAATTTTTTATCTCTAACCTCATAAGCAATCTTTCAGGTGTAATATCGGTGGCCCATTGTATCACCATTGTATTAAGTGTCAGATAAGAATAGTAATTGGGCAATAATAGTAAACAACTGCCTTACAATAAAAGTGACAGTTTATTGGCTAAACCATTAGCAAGCTTGCTTACTATTCTCTGACTTGGCTATGCAGCCATGTGTCATTTAGCAATAACATCCACTTAAAGTATATAAAAATCGTTAAAATGATTACAGAAGTTTAAGAAAACCTTAGGTCACTAATGCTATTGAATTCGGTGTAAAAGAACAACAGGGAACAAAAGCTGGAATTTTCACATAACCTGCCACTCTCAGAAACTGAGGTTAAAAGAATGGTGGGAGGGTTCAAGAAGTGATAATTGAGTTTGATCTAAGCTCCTCCTGAGAGAGAAAGCTACTTATCCTGATTTACTTTCATAGTCTGACTTCCTAGCTTCAAATGCAGATGGAGTTTTGTCACTATAGTCTGTTATATATTACGGGAACCCTGCATCTAAGGAAATGAGAGCCTGTAACAAGCCGTCCTGACAACATTCCCAGCTTCTTGTAGTTTTCAGTACTCCCAAAATGTTCAGGTACACAGCACCATGGCAGGTACTTTGTCTCTCCATGGATCAAGGTGTTCGGGTAAGAGAAATGATACTTAGATTTGTATCTATTGTATAGAATTACAGCCATGAGAAAAAAAAATATCAATTACTGCTAGTTGGCTGGCTTTCAGGCTCATGCTTTGGCTTCAAAGAAATTTGTTTTTTCTAATTTTTATTTGTGAGATGCTTGTTCTGTGACTCTAGACTCATTTGCCATTTTTACGAGGAGACCAGCAATGGCAGCCAACATATTCTACTTATGACAGATGTATGGTGGCCATACAGAAGAGTTGTGTAATGTCTTTCCCTGATGATTTTCACCTGGGACGTATGGTTGTGCAAAAATTTGACATGTGTACAGTGCTCACCTGATGTCATGCATTAGTCTGCCTTGTTTGATAAATGACCAATACAAAATGACCGCTGTGCCTTTCTATGAAATAGAGTACAGTGGGGTGCTACTTGTTGACACCCCCCCGCCCCATTCTTCATAGAACAGAATGCCGCTGTGGGTACAGATCTCATTCATAAGTCACTAGAAATGATCATGAAAGATCATTTCCAGCAACATGGATCTGACGTGTGTACACAGGCTCACCTCTATAGTTGATTTGAATCAAATTATTAGTAAATTTCCTGCCAAGCTCTTGCCAGAAGTAGTGACGGATGCCCATCAGCTCCAATTTATCATTCTGAATGAGTGTTTAACCAGGAACAAGAACAACTATATACTGCTCTGGTGGGTATGAAACTTTTGCTAATCACTGCTGTGCAAATGACTTAGTGAAAGGTGATAATCCATCTAAATGTCATCAGGCTGACCAGAGACAGCTCAGGAAGAACATTAATCTATGTCAATCCAGATCTGTCTTCACTAATGTCTATTTAAGTCATTTTTGCATTAGCGTCAATATTGTGTGTATTTATGTGTGGGCAAGAAAAAATTGTACAATTAATTTCAGCAGCCTGGGGATACATATATAGGTGCTTTACACGAGAATAAATACATGTGACATTTCTAAAGTTTCAAATATGTCATATGCTTCCTAAATATTCTATTCAGTGTTCCTATACTTATGCCTGGTTCATTAGCATCACCTTTTGTCATTTGAATGCAAGGTGCAATAAAAGGAATTACTAAAAAACTAGATAATAATTTCTTTCAGTTAGTTTGACACATAAAACAGGTACATGTCATGGCCTAATAACAAGAAGTTTTACATTTCTTTCTGTGTTTGACTATCTGAGCTGACTGTAAAAAGTCAAAATGCATGTTTGATAAGACAGCCAATTACAAAATAATGTGTGCTGTCAGCTTCAGCTTGAATGTGGGTTTTATTAATATTTATACAGTGCCAACATATTACTATTATATTGCTTTACAAAGTCTATAGTCATATCACTAACTGAAGGGCTTACAATTTAATGTCCCTACCATAGTCATATGTCAATAACAAAATCAAAGGCCAATTTTGGGGAAGCCAAATAATGTAACTGCATGTTTTGGTGAATTGAGACAAATCTGCTGCACAGAGGTAATTCACACGTGGAGATTATACAAACTTCATCAGTAGAGGACAATCACTGCAAACTCAGAGGCATTCCAAGAGCCGGTATAAAGGTATATAGTTTAGTAATTAAACTATATACCTCGAATTAAAAATTCGAGGTATAAAGTTTAGTAATTAAATTTTTTAAAACAAATATGTTCACCCTCTGGAGATCTGATATTTATTTACAATTTTAAAAAATACAGTACTCATTGATTACTTGTACTGCGATGGGTAATGAATGAAGAACTGCATATGTGTTTAAATATTTTTTCATTAGGTAATAGCATATTTTCTATTTAAACAAAGTATGTTTCTAAGATCACGTGAAAAAGCCCCCCACCCCCCCGCTAGTATCACTAGACGGTGCTAATCACAGTTCACCAGCCAGTGTGATCCCTAGCTAAGTGTTAACTTTGGCACCCAGTCACAGTGAGCTATAAAGGTAGGGGGCTGGAAATGGTTAGAAAAAAACATGACATTTTAAACAGCATTGTAAAGTTTACAAAGAATTAATTACATTAGTTTGGGTCCCATGAAGGAACTAACTACCTTGCCACAAACCCAATTTAGGAAAAAGCCAGATAGCCTACCAGTATGTGTTTTGGTTTGTGGGAGTGATCCTAAACAAATACGCATGGAAAACATAGGAACTTCCATGCAGATTCCTGAAGGTATTAAAACTTAAGCTGCGTACACACTTGCAATTTTTGTCGTTGGAAAGGATCTTTCACGATCCTTTCCAACGACAAGGGGCTGCACAATGCATGAACGATGCTGTACATAAAACACCGTTCATTCTCTATGGAGAGGGGAGGGGGAGAGCGACGGAGCGGCACCCTGCTGCGTGCTCTCCCCTTCCCTTTCATTAGGATCAGCTGTCGTCCATCGTCCGTGGATCCGGCAGGTCGGTCGTCCGGACGATGGACGACACCGACTGTACACACGGAATATTTTCGCCCGATAATTGGCCGATGCCGATTATCGGGCGATAAAAATCTGCCGTGTGTACGTAGCTTTAGACTTCAGAGCTACAAGGCCATCATGCTGTCTGTCAGGTTTACCTGTTCATAAAACTGCATTTGTTTGATATATTTGGACCACTTAAAAAATATTAGTAAATATGTCAGCCATATCGTCATGGATGTCTGACAGATTTAACTCAACCTGGATAAAACAGAACTCATCATCATCCCCCCCCCTCAAATTCCAAATCTCCCCCTGACAAATATCTAACTGTTAACAACACTGTTATTCGGCCCTCCCCTCAGGCACGTTGTCTTGGTGTCACCTTTGACTCTGCTCTCTCATTTACCCCCCATATTCAAATCATTTCCAGGTCCTGTCACTTTAACCTACGCAACATCTCCAAAATCCACCCCTACCTGTCCCCAGAGACCACCAAACCCCTTGTATACACTGTTATCATTTCTCCTCTGGACTACTGTAACATCCTCCTCTCTGGTATTCCACTAACCCGACTCTCTCCTCTACATTCTATTATGAACGCTGCAGCCAGACTCATCCATCCTTCCCACCGCTCCTCTTCTGCCGCGTCTCTTTGAAGTTCTTTTCATTGGCTTCCATTTCACCTTAAAATAAATTTCAAGCTCCTGTGCTTTGCTTTCAAATCCCACTACATTTCCTATTGTCCCACTTACATTTCTGACCTAATAAAAACTACTCCCCTTCCGCTCTCTCAGCTCCTCCAATAACCTACGAATTACTTCCTCACTCATACCCTCATCACACGCACAGATACAAGACTTTTCTAGAGCTGCCCCAACTCTCTGGAATGGTCTTCCTCGTCCTATTCGGCTTGCTCACACTTTCTACTCATTTAAAAGAGCACTCAAACCCATCTTTTCCAACTTGCCCATCCATCTTCTGTCTCCTAAACCCTCACTACGTCCCACCACTACATATCTCCCCTACTATTTTGTGAGACTTCTTCCACCTACTAGATTGTAAGCTCTTCTGGGCAGGGTCCTCTCCTCCTTCTGTGTCACTGTCAGTACCTGTCTGTCATTTGCAACCCCTATTTATTTGTACAGCGCTGCCTATTATTAATATTATTATTATTATTATTATTATTATTATTATTAATAAGTAGGATATATAGCGCCAACATATTATGCAGCGCTGTACATTAAAGAGGGGTAACAAATGACAGACAGTTACAGACAGTGACACAGGAGGAGGGGAGGACCCAACAATATATTGGTGCTATATAAAACCTGTTTATAAATATTAATAATAATAATAATATTAAATAGCAATAATAGTAAAACAATAAAATATATGTATTTTAAAAAAGTGGGAGGCTTACAATCTGCTTTAGAATGCGTTCTCACCTTTTGGGTGAGTGTGACCTAATGTGCTGTATGTGAATGCCCATTTAAATGCATCAGAGCTGAATAAAAATAGTTATATAGTATATATAGTAATATTGATAGTTTTATGATTGAACTTTCAGTAACTACGTTAAGTAGTTTCCATCAACAAATTGGTACTGCCTGCTTTCACTTTTTTCTTTATTAAAAGTTTCTTCTTTTCATTGGTAGTCAGATGACCCCCGGCCTTTACAGGAGAATCTCTTGTGTACCAGTAAATAAATCTGGTTTTACTGCACCCTGCTGAGTCCCCATAATGCAGTGTTTCCAATTCACATCCACATCTCAAGCCTTGTTATGTAGAAAGCCACTTTTGTAATGAGATGAGTTTCAAGCAGATTGTACAAAGCTACAATAAGCTAGAACTACTTGAATGCATGACACTTTTGTAATTCAACAAGCCAATTGAGCATTTAATTTAGCTGAAAGTCAATAAGTTACCTTTACAACTTTAAAGAGGCAGTATCACTTTAAAAGTTTCAGTGTGCATTTAGATAAACTAGGTTAGGGTGTTACTATTTCAAACTTTTAACTAGTAATATTAAATCGGTAGATTACATGTTAAACCAGGCGTTTTAGTTTAATTTCCCATGCTTCGTTACAATTTATTGCAACCAAGACAACTTTTTCTTTCCTGCCTATAAGTGCTAACTTATATTATCAAATTATATTTATTTATTCTATCAAAGCTTCATTTGATCAACCTAGACACTGCAACATTTACCATTTATATCACTAAATGTAAACTTTTACATGTATTTGTTGTTAACGACACAGAATTACGCCATTGTGAAATTTTACCCATGATTGCTACATGTGACTTGCAACGGCAATTACCTATTGGCCAACATTATGTGGCAAATGCATTCCTTAACCATTTAAAAATGATTATGTATATCAGAGTGTCAACGTGTTGGCTTAGTGGATAGGTGAGGCTGTTGAGTAAAACAAGTTAAATGAACAGGATAGTATGTGCAACATATTCCTACCATATTAGTGCTATGTTTCGGCTGCTGAGCATATTGTTTGTACTAAGGTGTTTTGTTGAAAAATCAAACTGAACAGAACTTTTACTGAATAAGATTTTGGAATGTTTAGATCTGCATTCTGTGTGGGAGAGGTGTTTCCTCACTACCCATCTCAGTGCCACCTGCCACACACTGGCACAAAGTGAAAAAAGAAACAGATGTACACAGACAAGAATGGAAAATGGACATGCATTCCAACTACTTCAGCTGTTTGTGTATTTGTTAGGGAAATTTTATCTGGCTTCCTGTTTCAGTAAAATGAGGGGAAAATCTCCAGACCAAGATATAGACAGCAATAAAAACCTAACAGGGGCTTTTATCACCTCCCCACCAGCCAAAGTGTAACCTTCAGTTGGAGGTGGGCTTTTATAAAGTTCTTCTTTATCAAGCATAGGGAGGGAGCATGCACCAGAAGCTTGTCATTAAAGTATGTACACGTACTGTATCGGAAGCCGAATTCGAAGTTTTTAAAAATATTTTTTGAGATAAATGACCCAGCAATTGCATTGTTTACCATTTTGCTGCCACTTAGTCACCAGTCCACTTCTTGGGAACACATGTTCCCATGTATAGACCTTCTAGTTGGACCACAACATCAGATTGGACTCACAATACTTGTGCAGTAATATTGCAGGCAGCAGCACTGACGTCATAAAGTGAAAAAAAATAAGGTTCAGAAGGGGTGGGTATCCTTTAAAAAGTGCAGATGTGCTTCAAAATAACAGTAAACAGCAGAATTTGATCATTCAGCATGATCAGATCCTCAGACGAGCTCCTTTTTACCTGCCTTGCATATCTACTGCTCTGTGCATGTCTAGGGATCTCACTAACCTTGTCTATACAGCAGTAATAGTTGGCTGCAGGTAATTTCTGTTCATCTCCATATGATGAATGTACAGTTGGATACAAAAAAGATTAAATTGTTAACCACAACAATGGCTGATATTCTGGTCTCTATAAAAATGAAACCTATTATACAATACTGATGAGCATGCTCCTAATGTGCAGTAATTATTACCCATGCATGATGTGGTTATTGTGCAGGCAGTAATCATAAGATGGTAAATCTGTGTATTTTATAATAAAATCTTCTACATGGTGTTATGCAAAATTAAGGTCAGTGTTCAGAGGACGGATCTTACATTTTATTAAACTAAAGCATTACAATGGCTGTCAGTGTGTCATCAGCAATGATATGGGGAGCTCTTAGTGAAAAATGGACTCCACTGAGGCAGCATTTTTTTCTCTGCATGTAGCCTTTACGTGTGTGTTTATGTTCAGCACTCTGGCTGCTAAGTCATTGATTGGCACAGATACAGAGACAGCACTGTTTCCAGATATGGAGAGGAAGAAATGAAAACAAGCCAGCAACCTCTGTCTTGAAGACAGATTGAATTCCTGTGTAACAAGGCAATAATGTGGTTATCGCCAGTTGCAAAATATGCTGGTCAGATGTCACATACAGAGCTAGAATCTTACAAAGTTATTACATGCACAGCTTTGGAAATATATCACATAACCAAGCAGTATTAGGTTGAACATATACAATTACAGAAAAGAATTTCCAAACCACTAAATGACAGCACTATGACTGTGTGGTCAATTTAAACCCAATTCAGGAGTTATTATGCTCATGGCTAGGGATCTGGACTAAACATTTCTTAAGCCAAGGATTATTTTAACTTTGTGATCAAGCTTTATAAGAAATAGGCTACAATGAAATCACCAGCGGTATATGACTTGGTAATTAACTTTTGAGTACTATAAACAGTATTTTTTTTATGAGATATACAAGACAGTTTTTGTCCAATAGCATGGAGAATGACAAACAGGAGTTTACTAATGATATATATATATATATATATATATATATATATATATATATATATATATATATATATATATATAATATATATAATTATTTTTCCTGAAAACCTTGATGCAGGCTGTACTCTATTTGCAGGACCTTTCTTCCCCAGCTTTTCATCTTACCACTTTTGTGTCAGGAGGTTTACTAACAATAGGTTAATGGGCATATGTCATTCCTTCCTAATGCTTCCAGGCTAAGGACAGTGAAAGACACATTAGCATTCAGCTTTTCAAGCCTGCAATAATTGCATTTGTGTGCACATTTCCTGATGGCCTGGATTTCTGTTAAAGAAAATTGATTTAGTGTATTAGGAGACAACTCATAGAAATCATTTTGGTAATCATGTGCTTTTGAATGTATTGTGTCTTTGTTTGTTATTCTTTATTTTGCTTGGTTGGAAAAATAGAGCCTGAGGGGCAGGCTTTGGAAAGATTTTGTATCTTGTGCCAAAAGCCATAGAGCATCAAGTTAATTTTAGATATTCTTCTTTTAGAAGCAAAGCAAAGCAACCAGGGGAATAAAAACTCTTATTCACTTGATGGTATCAAGGTTTATCATGGGCAAGTAGGGAATTGCCACTGCAGCAAAGAAGTTGATATATTGTCGCAGACAAACATTGAAATGCGATGTCTACATCACACATTTAGCACTGATCACTCTCTGCAACCTTAGGCTGAAAGGAGATTACCATTTACATGAATACAATGCCAATGCCTTTATTTATTTATTTTTGCAACACTTGTGTGGGAGCCCCTAGATGAACATGAATCTTAGTTTTGTGTCCAAACTGTTCCCAACACCTTTTAGCACTGGGCTAGTCCTATTTGTTATTTGATTGCTTGCTAACATTATAAATAACTGTTTATATTGGAAGAAAGGTTAGTCTGTCCCTCAGCAAATACCTAAATAGATACAGAAGAGCAAAATATAAAATTCTTCTGAATTCCCCAGCCCAGGTTAACACAAAAGATAACCCAATAACATGCTGGTTACCAAGCTAGCACCAAACCGGGAGTTCTGACATAAGGGGCCTGATTTAATAAAGCTCCCCAAGGCTGGAGAGGATACACTTTATCAGTGAAGCTGGGTGATCCAGCAAACCTGCAATGGATTTCTTCAAAGTCAATTGCTATTTGCAAATGTTTTGAATTCTTAATCTGATCTATTGCTGGATCACCCAGCTTCACTGATAAAAGTGTATCCTCTCCAGCCTTGAATAGCTTTAATAAATCAGGCCCAAGGAAGCAAAGTCTTCCCTCTATACTAAAAGATGTCTCTCTGCACAGATATACTGTGCACAAAAAGGCATGGCAAAAAGATCAGCTACAGCAGTGGTCGTCCACCTTTTTGGACCCACGGACCACTAAATTTACCAGCTCGGCACCGTGCATGTGCAAGAAGGTGTGTGTCACTCACAGGGGAGGGAACTTGCCCCATAGTTACGTCATGATGCCAGAACCCACCCACTCTCGGGCTCAGACCTGTGATGGGGGAGTGGGCTGGTTGTGTCCAAAGGAAGTAGCAAGAAGAGTAAAAGCATACTAAAGTAAAACATTTTTATATGCATGCCGATTGTTATTCACACATCCAATGTGATCTTTTAATATGCATCATATCAATGCGAAGAATAAGATGTAGAGCTGAAATTAAACAGCAGTATTTATATGTGTGTATATATATATATATATATATATATATATATATATATATATATCTCCATCTATCTATCTGAGAGTTTATAGTCACTATTTTCATTTGTATAATGTAATGGCAGTCACCAAAAGCTCATCTTGTCTAAGGTGTCAGTGTTAGGTAATTATAATGAGACACTGGCATCTGTTAAGGTGTCCTTGAGACTAAGCACTGATTATAAATAGCAAGAACAATTTACTGATGCTAAACTGTCCTGACAGAAAGAAGCAAGGTAAACACATTATAATATTGTTACAGACTAAAAAATTATATCTTATGCATTATTTCTGTAAATATAAAATACACTGATATTATTTATATGTATAATATATTGATAACTTAATGCAGGGGTGTCAAACCCAAATACACAGATGGCCAAAATTTAAAACTTAGACCAAGTTGGAGGCCAAATTCGAAATTTATTGAAAAAATTCAGAAGATTCTACTTCGTCCATAACAAAAACAAACCCCTCTACACACACTTTAGGGTTGAAAAGACTAATTTCTATCTATCTATGCAGGCTGTGTGTTGTTCATCCTCTCACATCACAAGTTTCTCTGACACTAAATATTACACTATGCAGTCTCTAATGAATTGAAACAAATACAATGCCCCTGGTAGTCAGGCACTATGTGATCATTGCCAAGGCTTTGTGTCACATGATGGGTGTACAGGATTAATGTCTATGTATTGCATGTATTTAAAATGATGATTTGAGGTGGTAACGCGGGCGGGTGGGCCAGATGTAGTTAATTTTCGAAATTCTTTGGGGGACCAAAAAAAAAAAAAGGACCTTGCGGGCCAGAGTTTGACACCCCTGGTCTAATGTATTATTGTATTGTGGGCAAGTAGCTGTTAGAGCTAACAGACTACAGTTTGGTGTATGTTGGCAAATGGGTGACAGGGGGTTCCAGCCAAGTAATAGTCATGTACGATTAATGACATAATTACTTGGTTACGGCCAGCAATACTCTATGCTTTGAAAGAAATTCTGTGATTAAAGACAGAAACATTGAAGTAGTTATCCCAAGCTATTAGTCAGCAAATCCAGCTTGCACTGTGAAAATAATTGAAACAATTTCACATATTTTGCTTCCTTTTGGATTTCATAGAATATTGCTAGCAAATAACTTTTAAGAAATCCATATCAGGTTTTCTGGAACACCCAGCTTCACTGATGAAAGTGTATCCTCTCCAATCTTGGGGAGCTTTAATAAATCAGGCCCATACTGTTAAAGTACAAGGTGCAGGTGTATTCTCCATTGAATGTTGGTGTGCTTTGTAACAGGCGATCACTCTTCCTGTGCAGGGTGATTGGTCTTCTGTCCACCGCCTTCTGTAGTTTCATGCAGGCAGCCTCTAGTGCAGGGCTGTCAAACTCAAATACACAGAAATTAAAAACTCATACCAAGTCGGGGGCCAAACTTGAAATTTATTGAGAAAATTGAGGAAGTTTTTTCTTTCTTATTAATAATTAATAGAGAGAGGCCTAAGATTTATTTTCATTTTATTTAGGAAAAAATGTTATGCCTCTTTCTCTGTTTTGTAGTCTTCTGAGTAAAATTTCAATAGTAACCAGTCCCCAATGTTTGTTAAAGCTTTCACCAGTTCTCTATATATATTTGCAGGAACTTTTTTGACAGCCACAACTACGCACTTGGCTTATGTCACCGATCTTCATTTAACCATTTCCAATCATCCACACCACTTACCCTGCATAATGTATCCATACCACCCCCACTTCATTCTCCATGTTTTCTAACAGCCCCCCTCAGGTCTTTCAAGTCTTTTCTAGCAACCCTGCCTCCACATTCCTGCATTTTTCAGCAGCTGCAATTTTACCATTTAAATTATTCTATTCTAATACATAGTGGCGGGTGGGCGGGCCAGATGCAATTTATTTTCAGAACTCTTTGGAGGGCCAAACAAAAGGACCTCGAGGGCCAGATTTGGCCCGCAGGACAGAGTTTGACATCCTTGCTCCAGTGGCTGGAATTGCCACTACCCTTCCACAGCCCTGTTCTATGTACAAATTGAACAGCACAGTGATTACACATTTTTTGTTGAGTTAGATATTACACTTGTTTTTAACTACTTTTTTGGGGGGTGAATCCAGAAATGACCGCAGGTTTTATCTATCACATCCAGTTTTTACGATACAGGGTACCCTCCATTTTTGTAAAAAAACAAAAATTTTACATACAATGAAAAAATAATGAAATAATACATTGAATGTAAGTTTTTTTTACATTTCTTTTGTTCATACATAGGATTTATTGTTACTCTGACATTTTTTTTTACAGTAAAACATTTGAAAATTAATCGGGTAAGCGGTTAAGATAAAAATTTACGCTTATAGCTTTCCCTGAGTGTTCAGTGTTAGGATAATCCCGCCGGATGCTCTAACAATAGTCAGCCATCATATGTACATCCCATCTACCCTGATACCGTCCTTCCATGACCTTCAAATCTTGGTGGAATCCTTCACCTTGCTCATCACTGACTGCACCAAGGTTATCCGGGAAGTTAGAAAGATGGCTATACAGAAAATGCACTTTGATGCTCATATTGCAACCAAGCATTTTGTAGCTCTCCAACAGTTTCTGGGCAATTTCTGTGTACAGTTGACAATCCAAAATTGGACCATTGATAATCCATTTCCTTAAGTTTTTGGATATCAATTTCAGATCGCATTTTCAATACAGGGACCGCAGTACACTGTTTGGCCACTGATGTTTTGATGGCGCTGTTCTGCAGAAACAGCTGTTAGGTCTTGCTTTACTACACTAAATACAAGTTGAGACGTCTCTGCTGCCTGCTCTCTGGAACTGTGCCAGATGTCTGTGGGTGCTGCCAGAGGAAGGCTGGCCTGTGTGTGGAGGTAAGTATAACTTTCAAAAATCATATGTCAACAGTAATTATTTGCTCCTGTGTATCCAAGAAAGTTCTTTACATTGGCTTTGAATGATAACCAAGGGCAGATCTTGGAGGCCAATTCCTTTCCAGCCAATGCCTCTCGAGCTCTGCTGTCCCACATGCACAGATAACAGGGATACTCAGTGTATCTGCATTGCTGACCAAGAAGGAAGCATACCATTCTAAGATCAACACAGATGACCCAATTGTGTTGGTGATATTGCAACAACTCAATGACTCTCTTTATGTCTGCATATTCTTCACAAAGAGAAACTGAATGGCCAATTGGGACTGACCCAAATATATTGCCATTGTGAAGGAGGACACACTTTAAGTTCCGCTTTGAGCTATCCATGAAAAGTCGCCATTCAGTTGAGTTATAGATTGGTATTCCCAATTCCTCCATTAAACCAGATATGCTATGGCAATACACAAAGCCACTGTCCGCTCTAAAGTACTGCAGAATTGCAATTTCTCAGGTTCAAAAGTACGATACCTTTGTTCCTTTTTCAAGTTTTTCTCACACAGTCTTGATGCTAGGAGTTCTGAAGCCTTCTTCGATAGTCCCAAATCACGTGCTAAATCACTCAACTCATGCTAATCAAATTCCCTACAAACAGAGTCCTCTTCAATTTCAAACTCTTTATCATTGTTGTCACCTAGTTCATCACCATAATCATGTTCTTCAAGAGAGGGTAGTGTAACGAAAACCGGCACTGGGATTTCATCTGAATGAGGCACTGGGCGTATAGCAGATGGTAGACAGGATACTCTGTTACATTTATTTTTTTCTTGTTATATCCTGAAATTTTCACTATACAAAAGTAACAGTCACTGAAATGATCTCCAGACTCTCACTAAACCATAGGTATACCAAATGGCACCTTATCACGTGTTCCCTTTGTCCACATCCTTAAAACCTCAAAACACTGTTTGCACACCTTATGAGGGGCCCAATACTTATCTTTATCACCAAGTTTAACTTTGAAATATATGCCAAATAGGCTTGTTCTACAAATGTGCTGATGTTCAACCTTTGACTGGGAATGGTGAAACTGCCACAGATACAACAAAATGAATAAGGGTTGTTTAGGCACTTACAACGAGAAACAGCAGAGACAGACATGATCTCAAAGAAAGGAAATATGTGTGCAAGTAGAAAAATAAATTTTGCCTATTCACTCTGTAGAGCAGCGTACAACCTCTGACCACACTGTCTTGTGTGTAAATGAATAGCTTATACAAATTCATGCTACAGTAATCACATTAATATAAGCGGTAGAGAAAAAAACTGACATGATAGAAGAAAACTAACTGCACTTTCAGAATCAGCATACCTAATTAGTGTAAAAGGGCTTAAAAATTGAAGTCAACAAAAAATGTGTTCAGAATTGTTCCCCAGTGTTATGTGACTGCTACTTACTTACACTGCAATAACTGGGTTTACAAATTAGATTTCATATTTTTTGTGGCTAATAATAAATATATTTTAATTTTTTTAATGCCCACAGTTATGCTTTAAAACAAACTTCTAAAAGGAATGGTCAAGAGCAAGTTTCATATTCCTTCATTTTGAGTAGTTACCCCCACCCCACTGTATCCAATTAGAGGCACATGCACTGCACACATGCCTCATATCTAAGCGTTAACTTATTTCAAAGTGTCTTTCAAGCAAGCTACTAATGGAATACGTCTGTGTCTCCAAATACCAGCAATTTTCTCTGCTTGTTTCAGTGATAACTGGAATTACTTGCTTTTTTTTCTTTTTTTAGATTTGTGTAACACAAATGCAAAAAAAGAATTTGTTTTACATTAAAATCAAACTATCCAATGGTAATATTGTTTGTAAATGACAAAAGCCATAAATTACCTAGATGTGCTGGATAATCAGGTACCTAAAATCAGATATTAAGCAGTCCAGCCAAATCTTATTGTTTTCTGGAATGCCAGCCTCCAAATAAACATAGAAGTGTTTGCATTGCAAAATCTACTTTGTGTGACTTTGTAGGAGGTGTTGGCGGAGAGATAACGTGTTAGCATTACTCATACAACTTATAGTAAACAGAAACATATACATCGGAGCTGAGGTCTCTTTAGTTTTGTCTTTGCTAAATACAATGTATTACAGAAAGTACAATAGTGTATGTGGAGCGTATAATTGTTTACACTTATAATGTTAGTCTGCTATAAGTGGCATATCTGTACTCCTTGGTCCTCCTGTATCCTGGATATTATTTATACCTGGACATATGATCAGTTCAGAAGAAAGCAAAACACAACCTCAGAACCAACATTTTTTTAACATAGGGTATAGCCGAACAAATGCTTACTATCTTTGGTCTGCACACTACAGTGCACATTTTTAATAGGTTCTCAAATAAAAAAGGGCGCTTAATACCATGTAGTGTATCAGCTGCTATTATGCAAACAAATGTAACCAGCATAACCCTTTATTATATATATTCCCAAAAGCAGAAAGAGGACCCAGTATCCTATATCAAGTGGGAGCAGTGTACCTTGAGTTTTCAGGGGTTCAGAAAGTCTGAGGCTATTTAGGGTAGCCTGGGCAAAAAACACTTGAGGAAAACTATTTTTTTTTGAACACCCACATTTACACTTGATGCAGAGTATTGAGCACTCCTGTTCTGCTTATAGGCTTAAATATTTGTTAAGCTGTGGGTGTCATGCAATGCTTTATGTGCAGATCGTATTCAGGTACTGGCTATATTTTCTGTTATGAACAATTTATAATATTATTATTATTATTATTATTAATAATAATAATAATAATAAACAGGATTTATATATCGCCAACATACCACACAGCGCTGTATATTAAATAGGGGTTGCAAATGACAGACAAATACAGACAGTGACACTGGAGGAGAGGACCCTGCCCTGAAGAGCTTACAATCTAGGAGGTGGGGGGGAGTAATACCCAATAGGACGGGAGATATGTAGTGAGAGTTTCAAAAGACAGAAGAAGATGGATAGGCAAGTTTGAAAAAATGGGTTTTGAGTGCTCTTTTAAATGAGCAGAAAGAAAGAGCAAGCCGAATAGGACGAGGAAGACCATTCCAGAGAGTTGGGGCAGCTCTAGAAAAGTCTTGGAGCTGTGCGTGTGATGAGGTTATGAGTGTGTATATATATGATACCTCTATATGGTATAAGATATAGATACTCTAGGAAGAATTATTGCTATATATTCTAAATATATGCATACATTTACAATATTTGGTGTATGAAGTAACTACCATACATTGGCATATAATAAATCCTAGACAATGGCATCTTGTGTGTTTTTGTATTACTAGATTCAGAACGTAATATTTTCCCTAGGCTTTAAAGGAAATAGAGAAGGTCAATATGAAGCTGGGACCAAGCATCCCATTTTCACACCAAACTCTTCTTCCATTTATGAACAGCATGTAACTGATCGAGGACCTACAGGGAATTATGGTTCTATCATCTACAATGATCTCATCCTAAATAGCGTGCCTTTTTTACTCTGAACAATACTCATCCAATTTTTTTTTTTAATTACCGATCATGTGTTTTGCTCCGAGTGAATATCTTATTCTTAAGAACATATTGTAAAGCTTTACAACATATTTAAATCATTTCTATGCTCTCTGCTATTAAAGCCTGAAAACTAAATCAATGTGGCCAGTTTTCATAAGTAGTATACTTTAAATCATTAATCCGATTAAAAGTTTTTTTTACTTATTTTACTGAATCAAAAGATTGTTTTAAAGCAAACATTTAAAACAACAATAGTTTTGGGAATGGCACCAACTAAATCCCCCTTGTGCGGTAAGTGGGTAAATCCCCGTATTTTTTTTTTCACACCATCAAACAAAAACTTAAAAATAAGAATCCTTTTTAGGTAAATTTAGCTGATGTAAGATATCAGTAACAACTTTTTATAACTTTGTAAATAATAAATCACCTGTTTGATACAATAGTAACAAAAAGCAGCAAAGCAATCCAAACATATATCCTTCCTAGCTCCATAATCACAATAGAAATATTTGCTGTGCTTCCTCTCCTCCACCCCCTTTTTCCTCCATGATGTATATTTCAGGCAGTGTTGTCCTGAGTGACATTCTAAAGTTCTAACATCTGTTCAAGCTGCCCAAAAATCCCCATTACTGACTAATGAAGAAGTAAGGTAGAAGGCAGACCAACGCTGTCAGACAACAGGGCTGTGTATGTAAAGAAGAGGCCTGGATTTCCTTTCCCTTCCCCGCCCTCACACACACACTTTTTTTTTTACTAGTGTTAGAAGGGTCTCATTGTACAAACTGACTAGAAGTCAGAGCTGCCCTCTGTGCAAATCCCAGCCCCCATTCCTGTGACATCATTCCTTGCAAGAAAGCAGGGATGGAATTTTGAGTTGGGAAGAGAGAGAAGGAAGGATTGGGACAGCTCAGATATTGGATTCAGGACAAAGAGTGGGGTAAGCTTTATTTCTATGTCATTAGCTCTGCTTTCTCTCCTGTGCCAACTTGCTTCCTGTCTAAAGGGCTGATGTAAACTTGTTTTATAGCCCCAGTGTCTATAGAAAGACCTCGGCACGTGTATAACAATCAAGGATGTGCCTTTGTTACCTTGAAATGAGACCATTCATTTAAAATTCCAAGCAGGACTTTCTATATGTCTTATTGTATTTGGAGGTCTTTCTCTTTTCGCTTTTGCAGCCTTTGCCATTTTTGGTAAGAATACAG
The DNA here is from genome assembly GCF_032062135.1 of Pyxicephalus adspersus. Lineage (NCBI taxonomy): Eukaryota > Metazoa > Chordata > Amphibia > Anura > Pyxicephalidae > Pyxicephalus > Pyxicephalus adspersus. The sequence goes on from NC_092860.1 coordinate 48,799,219, forward strand.
CATATCGGTATTTTTATTGGCTTGTGCTTGCTTTCTTTTAGTACCAAATTTAAACCAAAGTACTTGAGAAGCTTTCAAGGAAAGGATTTAGCAGTCAGTGATGCTCGTCAGTGTTTAGTAGTAGCCACAAGCAGTTTCTGTTTATCGCCAATGTTCTGATCAGTTTCCAGAGACAGAAAGTGAAAATGAGTGCAGTGGGGTTATACGGTTCTATCCTGTTATTCAGAACTAGCAGCAGTCAGTAGCAGCATCATAGAGAGCAGCAGCTGGCCTGGATCTCTGGAGGACACTTATAGATGGGACCAGACCCTTTACGAAAAATGGAAAGTTTAAAGCAGAAGAAAGCAAAAAACCAAAAAAAAAGACTCCTTTAATCCAGCAGATCCCTTAATGGCGCTGGTCATGCTGGGGTTCCTCCTCACCCCGGCGCAGTGAAAGTGCCAGGCGCTGCCATCTTTCACCTTCTCTTACGGGCTTCTTGCTCTGTCCCCAAATCTCGCACTGTGCAGGTTCGAGATCGGGAGATAAAGTGCGGTGAGGGGGGGGAAGAGAGCCTCTTGGAGGAAAAGGTGCCCCCTTCTGTGCATGCCCAAAATTGGAGCATGCGCAAAAGGAGCAGCCAGAGCATTCTGGGATCCATGACATAGGTATGCCGGGAGGCTTTGCGCTACCATTAAGTTTCGGTCGCCGCGGTGATCAAAACTTAAAAGCATGTTACACTTAAAAAAATAAAAAAACACCAACATTTTTACTTCATAATGACGGGTTGTCTATCCTATGTAAAGTAAAAATGTTGAGTTTAGGTACGCTAGGTACGCTTGAAATTAACTTTTGGTATCAGTAGATTTTATTGTACAGCAAAAAATGTCCGAATTTGCTAACCTTTTTTTGACTAGGAGTTAAATTACTTTTTAGATTTTGGTTTATGTCTGTTAGCACTTTAAAGAGATTTTACCCTTTTTCCTGTTCATGTATAAGAAGCGGGGTGGGGGGGGGTTCCGTTTTTTTCAGCACAAGTATGCATGAGCACCAATAAAAGCCTTGTTGGAAGTTCTAATCCAGCTAACTCTAGTGCAAATATGTTTTTTTGTTTGTGGTCCTATGAGATTTACATCACCTGTCTGAACAGGAAATGAGAGATAATCCCCCCATTGGGACAGTAGTAGGAGATCACTACTGGTAAAGTTTTATGTTATTGTTGGCCATTTTATCATTATATATCATGTTTAATATCTTCTACAACCCCTTCTTGGACCTAAAGGGTGTTCTTTTTGTAAGTTCACTGGGGACCTTTACATGCACATTTTGTGGGGGGGCTTTTTATGTGATTATGGTATGTGAACATGTTTTCATAAAATGACTTTGATCTTTTGATCTCTTGTATACATTAAGCCAGTTTGAACTTCTGTTTGCTTCCCCCCCCTTTTTTGTTGGCTATTATGTCAGTAGTGAGTGGCTTACACTACATGGACTCCCAAATGGACAATTAGTAAATAATAAGGGTCCTAGCTTGAAAGTTGTCATGTGTTCCACTTTCTGGAAAAGTCACCTATTATACAATTTGTCACACACCCTACATGTCCCATCCAGCCAGGGGGCAGCAAGCACAGCAGAATAGTAGATTACCTCACCCTTTTTTGTCCTATCAGTTGGCAAATATTGGACTTGTGAACTTTTTACTATTTTGTCGTTTCGTAGCTTTTATTTAGATTTGTAGGTGTTTTGTGGTGAAACTACATAAGTACAAATCCATTTATAGTGATGGCTGTATTAATATAATGACTAAGCACATCTAATCAAAGCCATCTATCTGTAGTCATATTTCCTGAAATGGCTCTAATCTAGAAATCCAATCTTTTTAAATTTGAAACAAAAATCTTTAGATGCCAAAACTGTATAAATTTAAACTCCCCAAGGAGGTTAGTATTTCCCTTAATTTATACCAGTCTACATTCCCTGTTCTGCACACAGTCTGGCTTTCATTGCTCATTAAAAACCAATTAGGAGTACACTGAACTGGTATGTATTCCCAAGCCAAACAATGCTAATAGGTCTTTAACAGCTAGATTGTGCAGGAATGTATAATATATGGATGCTGCACATAGACGTCTGCAATACACATAGTGCTAGCTTCATCTGTATCCACTTCATTCAAAACAATGTAACCCTTCAAAGTCTGGGACCACCAGGGTCACTTTAAGAAATCAACATTTCTCTCAAGTTAGACTTTATTGGACAGAGTTTGTGTAATCTCTATTTCGCTTACTAATAATAGGTACTTTCTGTAAGGAATGTCCTGTGACAGACTGAGGACCCACCCAAGTGATTACATACACAGATGTCACAGAAATTCAGGAAGTTATATTAACCCCTGACATTCCACCAGCAGTACATCTACAACCTGGAGAGTAGCAGTGTAACTTTACTTACACCTACAAAAAAAGTCATCTGTGTGCCTTCACGTGAATCAAAAATCTGATTTGAACCTCTTTTCTAGGACAGCCAAACACAAAGATCTTCACGATTGCCTAGTGCCCCTGAAATCCATGCTGGCAGTCATTAGCAGTAATGTCATCTCCTGTCCAACCAAAATAATCAAGGAGGTAGATAGTAGGGGGCACTGCTGATGGCAGGACCAGACCCTCCCTTGCCGGCAGATCTCCTGCCACCGGTTACCAGAAGCTCCACTTCCTGTCTCCTTCCTAGCATTATTTATTTAATGTACAGCGCTGCGTAATATGTTGGCGCTATATAAATCCTGTTTAATAATAAAATTAATTTGGATAGGAAAGAGATAACTATTGCTTTCAACTACTAGCATAGATTGGAGGGTCACAAATCAGTGGCCAGAACTCTATTTCTAGACATCCTAGGTATGGGGTGCAGTTTAGTTTTTAGATGCACTTTTGAGAAGAGAGAACATTACTTTTGTGTGTGAGTACAGTAAACCTTAAAAGAAACTTGTAAGCGGCTGTTAATGGCATTTTACAAATGCTAGTGTAATGGCTGTCAAGTTGACCCTGTAGATCCAATATAGTAAATCTCTAACCTAAAACAAGAATAGAGATGATTTGCATTTACATATTTGTGTCCGGCCAATGAATTGATTTACGCGAGCATTTGCAAAATGGTCAGGTAACTAGAATTTTCAGGTATAGGTCAATATTGGCAGCCTCCATGGTTCCCCCAGGCATTGGAGGCCAGTAGACAGACACCCCAAGCCGCTCCCATAGCTTGTGGAATTCGGGGTTGTGGATACCATCCCACAGATCCAAATTTAAGTCAAGGCCAAAGCTGTGCTTGGTCTTCAAAGTTCCCAGGTGCCCCTATTTGTTCACATTCAAATATCTATTTATTCACAGTAAAGATACTTTCAGGCACCTTGTGGTGACTGCTGGCAGGGAATACTGGTTTCTACATGCTTATTATATACCTTTAAAGCTGTATTTTCCTGGTAGTCCAGTTATTATAGCATTTTATTCTTGCCACATAATCTTCAGTGACTTCAGTAATACATTTTATTTGCCAGGCTAGAGGGAAATTGCTTGTTAGATTCCCTGACAGAAATTCCCTTAGGAATAATAAAAAAAAAAAAAATTAATGATCTTCTTTTTTTCACTGTATTCTCAGAGGTATGGTGACAACTGGATATTGCTTTATTTTAGCATCATGTCAATGCTCTGTATAAAGACATGGTCTGCCATATACTGAGTTTAAGTCAGGTAGGATTTATGCGCTGCAAAATGGGATGGACCAATACAAACAGATATGTTATTCGTCAGTTCCATTTAATTGTTTTACAAACAATTGGTAAAATCAGTAGAAATTTAAAGCAAAGCCTTGCCTCCTAAATGAGCAGCACCTCCCTCCGCTAATGCTCTGCAGAATGCTACTGCATTAATAAAAGTGACTTTCTATTAGGAAAATCACTCAATCATTTTGACAATCTATTGGAATCCCTGATTGAGAACAATCCTTACCATCTAAAATTCATAATGTTCGTTGCAAGATCCCCTGAAGAAGCTGTTAGGCGAAACACGTTGGGAACGGTACTAGACTAGCGATTTATTTTTACTTAATCAGAGAAATCCTTGTCTAGTGAAAAGGTTTCTGCATCCCAGTGACCTTTATTTGTATGTCATATAAACTATTGTTATATATATATATATATATATATATATATATATATATATATAATGTCAAATGTAATCTATGATAATTAAACAAAGGTTTATGTGCCAAAAAAAAAACAACCTTCCCCCTATTCTTTTTATATATAAGCCAGTTCTCCACAATCTATCCTATAGTGCTGACTCTTTCTTCCTATAATCAATAAAAAACCTGACCTTGGTTCTAACCATCCACAGCTCGATCTGATATAATAGGTTTGTCAGGGGAATTGTATCTTTTGACTTTCACTGAAGAAAGATAGCATTTCTTTCTCGTTTGTAAAAGCTTTATAAGTTGAAAGCCATTTGCCCCAATGTGCTGCTTTGCCAAGCAATCGTTGAAGAGATGACTAAAATCGTTATGTTTCCTACATATAGGGGATGGAGTTTAGCTAGCATGCAGCTCTTTCTGTAAAGAAGGCAGTGTCACACAAATGTCTAACAAAAAGTGTCATTGAATAAACCAACCACTTTTATACAAGAAGATGTCTGTGAATATTTTAATATAAAATGAAGCAAATGCTTTGCTTTAAGTAGAACCCCAGCCAACAGTTGGGAAATACTGGTTACTCTGTAAATTGTACTTCTTGTCTCTTCTCCCCTGTTGGGATACAAGCATGCCTAATAAATGCTTTTTCTTTGTTGACAATCATTCCATGACAGTACATTGCATGGCAGTACATTAGTGGTTTTAACTCTATATATTAACATCAAAACTAAGTGCAGCTAATTTTAGCTTGAGTACTAAAAATAAATCTATTAGGCACAGCTTTCACAAATAACTTTAAATTACACATAACAGACAATTTCTTTAATGTATTTCTGTAGTGAAGAGTCTCCTGTAAATTGCAGTTATTAGACACCAGATCTTCTGTATGCATACACCACAACTAAAGATTCACTCATTACCCACTGAGTCAGCTAATACTGTCTTCTATTCAGGGAACAAAGCATTTTGCAATGGCACAAGGTGGAAAATAAAAGTAGTAATAAAACATTAAATACATTGTGATGTGTGGCATTTAAAAACATTCAATCCATGTATGGATGTTTATGTAAGGATCGGAGAATAGAAAGAAATGATATTTGCTATGCAAAACAACCATAGTGACTTTACTGACCTTAAGTGTGATGTAAGCCTAAAGTAATTTGTCAGTTCTCTGGATTGGCTGCATAAGAAGATGCACCACCTACCGTCAAATATCTTCTTAGGTACCATCATCAGTTTTGCAGGATGGGTCACCCCTTCCCATGTCTTGCACTGTGCTCTGAGCTATTACTGCAGTAAATGGTATTACCGGCCAATAGGAAACTGCTGGAGGAGGGAAGTGGAGTGTGTCAGTGCTTGAAACTTTTCTCCATCCAAAAGGATTTACCCACCACTTCATACTGTTATAACCACTACAATAAAACTATGCATTTGGTAGAATAAGATAGCTATTTACTTCCAAGTCCAAGGTTGAATGGGGCTTGACAGAGGACATCCAACACTTGCTAAGTTAAAATGCCTGAAACTGTGGTCCCTATTCTATTTAGTGACCCTCGGTAACATAGTTTTTTGCTTCCAAGCAGTGAGTTCTATAAAATAGAAGATCTCTTAGAGTAGTCATGTGATCTGATCTGTAATTTTACATGGCTAAATATAACAAATGCATAGCAGTCACTAGGTTGGCTATCAGCAGCTTGAATCCTTTCAATTTGGAAACGCTCCCCCACTGCACTCTGTTAGAAGACTTCTTTCCTGACCCTAAAGAGAAAATCTTCTGATACCGATACTGAGGACATAAAAGTTGACTCCAGTGCCAAACAACTAAATTAACCATATGTTTAACAATAAGTATCAAAAGCAAATAAAGCTGGTAATTTTCATATTTCACCTGAAGCCCATTCACTTAAGGCACTATATAGGAATTCTGTCTTTAAAGCTTGAAAAGCAGTTCCAGCTTTAGATTTATTTGAATGAACTGTGAGACAAAACAAAAATAAACTATTTGATGTGACGTCCAATACCACACTTGTATGCCAGGTCATATTTTACTGCCTAGGGACAAGCAAGGCATGTAAGGAATTTACCAACATCCTGCTTTACCAGTGTTTACATGAGAGCCATCAGTCCCATAACCGTTACAATAGACATTTTCCGGAGCCTGCCTATGTTTTTCTTGTCAAAGGCAAGAAGTAATATTTATCAAGCAGAGACTGTTTTATGAGTGAGCAGTTTATGAATTGTGCTTTCACAGGTGCACAGATTGGGAACATGTCCCAGAAACCATAAATCTTTGCTAGAATTATTTGTCCCATGACAGGATGTTTTATAAATAGTTGGATAAAAGGATACAAGAACAGGTAGTATATGTATTGTGCCATAACACACACAGAAATCATACATGCTGTATGTTATAACACTTTCATCTCTTTTACCCGAACAAATTTGCAATTGTTGGGCGACTGACCGATTGCACTACCATGGCCAGCTTAGTTGACCACTTTAGTCTCTAGAAAAAGCATTCATATAATTATGTATTATATTAACATGTTCATTACTCTTTCATATTTTAACAAGTGTAATATTAAGCTATTTATTAAGGGTTAAACATCTATGTATAACCCCTTTTTATTCTAGATCTTTGTCTTTGTTTTTCCAGTTTATTAAAAAGAATTTTGCAAATCTTTGTAGATTTTTTTTTTTTTTGCTGTAAAAATAAATTGTACAATGAATTGAAACATTATGCATGTTTAGTACAGCACGATTTTCTCAAATATAATCTTGCCTGTCCATTTTCAATTGTCTAATGTCAGCAGTTCAGTTGCAGTGCAACAGGTGTATTTACCTGTATTTTCAGAAAGTATAATATATTTTAAAAACATTTTTATAAAAACTTTATACTAATTTTCCACCAGCAGTTAACTGTTAAATTCCTATAATTATGCTGAAAAGCATCTGGTCAACAGGTACTGAAAGATGACTTACAGATGAAACAACAGCTACAGATTCCTTTCCTCTATACAAGACTATTTGCAATCATGTAACACTGCAGATCTGCAGAATTCTATGTGTTTATTCAAGTTTTCATAATAAGATGTATGCCAGATGTGGCCTTTAAAATACGCTGATAACATATGTTATTTCCTTTTTTTTTTTATAGAAACCGCCGATTTTAGAGGATGATATTAAGTTAAAGAGGGACAAGGATCAGCTTAGTGCCAACCATTCAAACCCTATAGATATCATCTTGAGAAGCAACGAAATCATGGATTTGGAGGTGTCAGAGCCTAAGGGAGTGACTGTAGTCAGTCCTGATGTTGTAGTTGACAATCAAAGTAACCTTCTCCCTACTGCAGGAAGTCACAATGGACTAAAGGATAGACATGAATCACTAGACAGTGATGTTGCTAAGGAAATTCAATACTTAGATGAGGTGCTAGAAGCAAACTGTTGTGACACTTCCGCTGATAATCCCTTTAATGGATCTACTTCCCCAGAACCAGCTGCTACTATAACTGTTGATGGCTCAGGTCCTTTTGTTAATGTTACCAATGACTATTGCACTCCGGAATTGGATATTATAGCAGTGGATCGTAAGCCTCTTCCAGTAGTGGAAATTGAAAAGTCCACAGAAAGCGTGGAATCAATTAAAATCAATGGACATTCTAGAGAGGAGTTGAAAGATGATCACACTGATGTGTTTACATACCCTACCAGCCCAAATTCCTCAAATAGTTCAAGGAGGTCTTCAAAAGATGGTGAGAATATTCCCAAAGTCATTAAAAAAGAAGCAAAGTTCGAACTTCGTGCATTCCATGAGGAAAAAAAGCCATCAAAACTGTTTGATGATTTAAATGAAAAGGACCAGATAAGAGTAAGGAAAGTCAGACCTTCCGAGGAAGTAATGGAACTAGAAAAGGAGAGGATTGAGCTCATCAAAAGCCAAGCTGTGAAAAAGAACCCAAGCATTGCGACTAAGTGGTGGAACCCACCTCAAGAAAGACCAATAGAGGAGCAGCTTGATTCCGAGCACCTGGAGTCCCATCTGAGATATAAGGAGCGAAAACAAAAACAGCAGAAATCTGTATATTCACCTCCCATTAAAAGTGCTCCTGTGTCACATGTACCTTCAGAAACACCTACTGTGAATAAGGAAGACATTGTTACTGAACAAATCGATTTTTCAGCTGCAAGAAAACAGTTTTTAAACATGGAAAGTACAAGCCAGTCCAGCTTCAGAGTCCCACCCAAGAGATCGGTTGCTCCCAACCTTTTTACTGTTAAACCTTTCTATAAAGTAAGCCATGATAACAAACCTCAGTCATCTGTCACAGTAACGAATCCATTTAATGAGTACGTTGAGACAGTCAAACCTAATGACGTGTCACTAGTCAAAGCAGAAAATGTTCCTTGTTCTTCTGAAGACCAGCAATGGACACATCAGACATCATCAACAGAAGACGCTGTCAAGACCTTGACAGAAGACAGTGAATTTGTCAGTGCTTCTGCAAAACTAACAGTTGTGAAAGATGATGATGCTGACATTTCAGACCGTTTTAATAAATCTGTTAATGTGTCTTTACCTGAGGAGCTGGACTCTGGTTTAGATGATTTATCTGTAAAATCTCAGGACACCACAGTTATGGAAACACTTTCAAATGATTTCAGTATGGACAATATCAGTGACAGTGGTGCATCAAATGAAACTATTAATACCCTACACGAACATTCACTTGGGGAGTTCTCACAGCCACAAACACCTTTACATGAGAATGATTACACAGTAGAGGGGGTGTCCAAATCCTTTAGTGATCAAGGGTTTTATTCACCATCTTCTATGCTGCATGACTCTATTGCTTCTGAGGATCCAATAGAATATCAGGCTGGTGTTTTGGTACAAAATGTAATTCAACAAGCTCTTGCTGAAAAAGCTGGAATAAGAGACTACAGTATGCAAGAGCCCAGCACAGTAGCAGAGCCCAGTGATGAAAGGGATTACTTAAATGAACAGAAGGTGATTGTAAGTGATGACCCAAGGCCAAATACTCCAGATAGTCAAGTTGAAACATTTGAGCCACCCCAAGTTTCTTCACCAGTGCAAGAAACAAGAGGTGTAACAGTGACACCAGAGGCTTCAGGGCAAAAGCCTCAAGCTAGGCAACATAGAGCCCCCGAACCTTTGTCCATAGTGACATCAGTAACCGAAGAAGATCCCATTGAAGAATCTAGGCAGGAGAGTTACTTTAGCAAGTATTCTCAAGCTGCTGAACTCAGAAGCACTGCTTCCATTCTGGCAACACATGAACCTGAGATAACCATTGGTCCCTTTAAACTAAGATCGAAAAAGCAGAGAACACTATCAATGATTGAAGAGGAAATCAGAGCTGCACAGGAAAGGGAGCAGGAGTTGAAGAAGCAGAGACAAAGGCAAAGTTTGCAAAGTCCAACAAGTCCCTCAAACAAGAATGTCCCTGTAATGCCAACAAGAACAGCCTCCTACAGAACAGCTCCGGGTAAGTCATTCTTGGATAAAAAACGTTTCAGCTTCTAGATTTTTTGGAGCTGCCTACAAATACTGCCCTCCTATTGTGACAAAGTGAGAAAAAGCTAAAATCTCAGGTTTTTATTCTGTATGGGACCCCACTGGGAATTACCCCACTTCCTGTCCCTATGAAACCAGAATTGAAATTGGGGAGGGGTGCTGTCATAAATGCAAGATTGCAAGAAAGTCAATAAACAGTAATTGCACAGCAATGGACAAAAGACCTGAGAATTTTATTAGGACATTATACTTTATTGTCACAATAAAGTATAGGTCTATTTTTATCTACTGTACTTGTGTGCTGGTGTTTGCAAATGGATAATTGGTCAGTCCTACCTGTTATAACTAACTACCTGTTATCAATTACTATGCCTTCATCTGCACGGTGTCTCTTTTGGGAGATGGCCATCTTGGTAGAGAACAGGGATTTGCTTCCCTGGTCCTGATTTAATAAAGTTCCCCAAGGCTTGAGGGAATACACTTTCATCAGTGAAGCTGGGTGATCCAACAAACCTGGAATGGTTCTGGTCCAGGATTTAAAACATTTTCTAACAAATATCTTTACTTTTTTTAAATCCATTTCAAGTTTGCTGGATTACCCAAAAATTCATGAAGACACTTTGACACTCATATGTGTAGGAATGATGAACAGACATGCATGCTTTATTGCTAATAATCATGGCAATCCAGTAAAATATATGCAGAAACTTCCATGAATAGTCTGTTGCATTGCATTTTCTTCTGTTCCTGGCTTCATGCCATCTGTTGGAAATTACAAGCCAATTAGCTCACTGGGAAAGAGTTCACTAAACAAATGTGTGTTATGTACATAAGTATTGTCTGCTAAATCTCTTTTCAATAGAGGCTTTTCTACAAAGCACTAGTGGATAAGCCCACATTGAATAGATGTCACAGGAAAAACAGCCATCAACAAAATGAGAGCTAGCGTTCTAATGCCAAGTCTATTTGCAATGAGTGTGGTATATCTGGGATTATTCATTCGTTTTAGGTGCTGCATGACTGCAATTAGTAACTTGGCCACAGTTATTATCTGCAAACAAATGATATGCAAAATATAATGCAGGAAAGACATAAGTGTTATAATGAAACCCAAATCTTTACACAGCTTTTTTTTCCATATTGGAACAATGAAGAAAATCTATATTTTCCCAAGGTTAGCTGTATTTGTAAATTGGTTTTACAGTATTAGAACTGTTTTGTTGTCTACCTGCCTGCTGGATAACTTTACCTCCCATTTTGCTTGGCAGCTGTCAAACAGGCAGTAAGCATTAGGAAAACACTCAGACACAGAGACAGCAATAGAAGGCTATCTTACATTTTAACTCTTCCCAACTTTGTCCCAAACAAAAAATCTGCAGGAATTCAGGTGGATAAGTAGTGCTATGAACAAGTATTTACTTATTCCTAACAATCAGTATGTGAAAGATAAAACTAGTCCTCCCAGATTTCTGTAGGAGATCAGAGCTGGTAACATTGAGGATTCATTTCTCCACTATGCCTGCAGCTACAGAGGTCATTGTGGAAAGTGATTCTTAAAATATGCAATAAAAGTGGTTTTCTCACCATTTCAGTGCTGTGTGCCCATTCAGCGGTCAGTGAGGACTTGTATTTCACAAATGCACTTGTTAGGATTTTAAAAATATTTAAATGTTCATAACCTGTTGCTCTATACATTTATTGTCATTTCCCCATAGACTTTGAACCACATTTATTAGGAAAAATTAGGAATTCCTCTTGCAATAAAAGACTTCCTCTTCCTCTCCTATGGGAATCATATTTGAGCTTCTCTGTTTTCAGGTGATAAAACTACCTGCAGAATTTTCACAATTTAAACAATTTTAGATGTATCAGATGTCTGCCCCTCCATTGCTCTCAATGGTTCCTCCAGCTGGTATCTTCCTCACTATTCTGGTAGAGACATAGGAGACAGAAGGAGGAATTAGAGGGTGCTAGGGCAATCATCCAACACTCTTAAAAGTGTTAAATGCTGAAAACTTTTCCTAAGGTTCAGCTAAGTTTACATTGTGTTCATTGGTTATCAAAGCTGTAAAACTGTAAACTTAATTGCATATCTTGTAAACCATTAATGTTTAAGGAGTATGCCAACCACAATAGGTTATATTATGTTCCACAAATGTTTTACATATAATATTAAGCATTTCATGCATTACATTTATTGATTAGTAAAATGTTGTGTGAAGGCTGTGTAAGTGTTAAATGAAAATACTGATTCATAGGTTCTTAGATATAAATCATCGCACTTGTGCCCATTAAAAAAACAGTAAGGGAAAGGCAATCTTGATTTTGTTGGCAAAGGCCTTCGTGTGGGCTAATGCAAAACAAAAGCCCTTAATAAGATTGGAGATTTCCATTTGAAATGGATATCCTCATAATTCCCTTTAACATATACAATTAATGTATTGGGTAGTTTCTGTACACTTTGGTGACTAGTAATCACCCCATGAACCTACAATATTTTAGATGTGCTGTTCTGTAAGGTTCCAGTAATCAGTATTGTGCAGGTATTATCACATAGAAACATGTGCATTGACCCTAGAAGCAGCTACACAGAACTGACACTGAGACAAACACAATATAGTTACATGTTGATTTGAAAACCATTTATATTGTATATGATTGAATAGGTGATTAGCTATTTAGTTGGTATTCGGTTACTATTTCTGACCTCACTTACTGGTATTGCAAATTGCCTGGCTGTCATTGACCCTAAACACAAATACAAAGTTTAGAAGTTCTTACCATTCTGCAACTTTGCTTTGTTTGTTTGAGGTCTGTGACTTGTATGGAAGCTAAACACAGCCAAGAAACTATTATATTTAGAAAGAATCCAAAAATGTCCAGCCCCATGCTTCTCTCTTGATAGGTATAAATTAAAACTTTAGAAGCCTCTCACTATACGTAAACGTTAAAAAATCACATCTTTTTATTTAGGTTAGTAACAGGAAGAGGTCAGAGTTGTGGTAATATATAATTTGTCTAACACATTAGTGTTACTACTTGTGAGGTCTTTAAATACCTGTAGGGTTTAGATGTGTCATATTTGTTCAGTGAACAATGGGGCTGATTAATAAATAATATATGTTTTCCACCCTGTCATTGAAGTTTTAATATTCACTCATGTTTTTTTTTTTTTAATCTTAGAATTTGATTGGGTGTTTAAAATGGGGACAAATAAAAAAAAAAAGTACATTGTAGCTTTTATATGACAATATCAATAGTGCACTTCTGTAATAGCAGAAGTGATAACTAGCACCCACAGACCCATATAATTTGTATGATATCCTATATTTATTAAAAAGATGTATGCTATACTCGCTGGCACACAGCAGTTTTTCAAATGTCAAGCCAAATTGAGAAAACAAACAAAAAAAAGAGTGCATGAATCTAATATTAAGTTAGATTTTTAGATTTATAGTGATCCGTGTCAACAGCTACATAGTATAAAAGATGATTGGATGTAATTAGGATGGATTGCTTAGGCGCTTGCAGTACAGATGCTGCTGAATTTAAAGTAAATTGTACAAAGTTTGTACAATCTGATTATATCTTGTGCTTCAGCTTTGGTTAGATTCATAACAGTTAAAAAAAACTGTACAATGGTATGTAAAAATAAAAATTTCTGTTATAATAAAATTAAAAAAAAATGATTGACTTCTTTTAAAGATTTGGTTAATTTTAGAGTGACACCTAGTGGTCATATATTATATAGCCATAAAATGAAAGTAAACCTGAAATGAGTAACTCTAGGAAAGTTAGGAAACATGGGTTTAAAAAGTTGCTTTAAAATATTCACGACAGAGAGACTGCATTCTTTTGCCAGATGTTGAACCACATTTACTTATAACAAGTAGCAGTAAGCCAAAGTCTAAAATGTGGAACTTTAAAATATTGTTTAATGTGATGACTAGTTTTTTATTTAGATTAATTATGGAGTTAAGTTTTAATAGAATTTGCTGTAGGTTAAAAATAAAGACATTGGATATAGCAAAGTCTGACCTAATTCAGTGTTGCTCTCACTGTTCATTACCTATTTAGAAGGCTAACACCATTGACCGATTAGGTCACCCATTGTTGTCTTAGTTTACAGCCATATTGCTGAGAATTTATGAACTGGAAATACTGATATAAAATTAATTACAGTTCTATTCAGGTTAAAAACAAAGCTTACAGACATTTGTGTGTTGTGTTATATTGGTCCAGTTGTGTTTTTTTATGTGATACATTGTGATTCATAAAATTCATGTGATACATTGTGCATACATATCTATGGTATAAAATAAAGGCTGTTAATACATAAACTAATACACATCAGGGCATGTGCCTAAACATAACAATGTAACCCCCCCCCCCCCCCTTCTCTTAATAAAATGTTTAATACATTTTCTAAAGGGAAAAAATCGATTGCACCATGAAGGCAGACCAAACAATTAACAAAATAAAGAAATAATTGATCCTTAAGGGATATCCAACTAAATGTAATCAAGTCTATCTATTCTATCTGATCTATTTCTTTATATTAAACATATGTTTTCAAGCAGAAGATCATGTGCATTAATCTTTGATCCATTAACCATTTTTCGTATTTTGACTGAATTAGGCAACCCAAAAATAGAGAGTAGTAGGCACATTACAATGGGGATATAATCATTCTATAACATGACTGTGACATAACCAAGAGTGTTAATGTTTATGTAGACAGAATACACTCGCGGCAGCAGGGAAGCTTTAACATATCTACAGAAATAATCATTACAGTTAAATGATTTTCCCCAGTGGTGCAGGTTATTTACTGTTCTACACTGCATGGCTTCTGTGATAATCTTGCATGGATACTGGTCATAAATTTCAGGTCCGAATTTATACATTTTTTCCCTCTAGGAAAATTGTCTTATTCCTGGCTAGGCATAGTACGACATTGTGGGCCTTAGATGATCTTGCCACACAGGCACGCCTAGGCTAATGAGGGAAGAGGGTGACACTTTGTTCTTTCTATATCAGTACGCCTTACATAAAAGAACATAGCAAACTTTTGTGATTGCAGTTTTGCTGTGGAATTTTGTGTAGTAAATCATTCAGTGGGGTGCATACTGCGGTTACCAGGTTTGAACCACTCCTTTCTGATGTTTCCAATAACATAAAAAACATTTTGATTCAAACCGAGCACAAATGTCATAAATATGCTACTCAGCTGGGAATGCAGGACTTAATCTGTAAGACATGTAAAGTTCAGTACCTCATAGTGACCAATATGAATTTTGTATATTGTCATGTTGGTCTTGGGCTTGTTATGGCAGCTGTATGCAATGCTAAATACATGACACTAAATATGACAAATTGGTGTTTTTAATGTTAATAAATTCTAATCTATTTAGGAAAAATTGAGAAAATTGAGAAAGTAAGGACATCATCTACATCAAAAGAAGACGTTTCCCCCACACAACCTGATGTCCTGCTAGAAGATCCTACTGGCTCCCAGCGCCCTAAAAACCTCATGCAAACCCTTATGGATGATTTTGAGACCCACAAAACCAAGAGGCGCGACCGAATGGATGACACTAGTGTAAGTTTATTGATAGACACTTTTAATGTTACAGCAGTTGATACCTGAATAAATCTAAATACATATAGAGTTGAAAAGAACAACAACGCATCAATTAACAGTTAGTATTTAGTATAATAACAGTACAAATGTAAGCAAATGTGACACAAGGCATTTCTGGATCCTAATCAAACGATAGCTCATGTGAGGTGCTCAGTTTAGAAAAGTAAATAGCATTGCATTGTTCTTATTATTGTGTAATATTTGCCTATCATTTTAATTCATTAAAGACAGTCAGATGATTTTACCCAACACATTTTATTGAAGTGCAAAATACATTTTTGCCGTGTGAAAGTCATCAATTAAAAGAGTAAGTGATATGCTTTATTGGCTAACTACATTTTTTAACGATGCAAGCTTTTTGGACAACCTAGCTCTCTTCCTACAATTAATTTACAAAAGAAAGTGTATAAAGCTTTAGGAGTCTGTAAATTTATTAGTCCATGACATCCGAAAGGTTGGGGACCACTGACCTAAAATCTCAAACCTAATCGATGCCCACATAATTTAAATATTTAAAATTATTTTTTTGTGCTAGGTCAGAGGTAGGCAAACTCTGCCCTTTAGGCCCAGATACAGCCTAGCCAGTATTCCAGTCCGGCCTAACGCCCCCCCCCCCCCCCATTTATTTATTGTTGGATCCGGCCTAATTAAATTGTCGAGTTATTGCGTGTTCCCACGGTATCAATAAATTCACGCAAATTAACCCCAATTACTTTGCCTAAAGAGCAGAAGCAACGCTCAGCTACCAGTCTCCGGAATGTTGATCTCGAATGTCGTGTCTTCAACCCTGAATGGACTGACGAAGTATGCTTTGCCCAACGCGGCAACAAAGCCCTGTGTTTAATGTGCAACAACACCAACAGTGGTCGAATCCCAAGGGGCATTTCGATGCCCACCACGCGCACACGTAGAGAGACTACACCCTTGCAAAATAAAAAATATCAGTCCTATGATTTTAACACATGGATTAAAAAGTGTACTAATCATGAGATAAAATGTATTTGCACTTTTTTAAATTGAATCTTGTGTAACTTTTCGGTGAACCTTAAATGAAAACATCTATAAATAGACCCCATAGTTGATATTTGTGGTTTAAAGAGAAGTAAACAAAGCGTAGATTGCCATTAAATAATGTACTGTACATTTTAACCTTTAAGAATAGCAGACTTTACCAGTGGCATGTATTCAAATCATTTTTGTTTTGTGGGAAAATAACCATCAACATGTCCTTTCATTCTTTAGAAATTATCTTAAGGAATTTAAGATGAAACTTTTACTGAACACCCTGCACAGGATACAAGGGCTTGACCTCCCTGCTAACAGATTGTCTTACATCTGATGTTCTAGGTTTACTGTTATCTGTCTCTATCTCTGTATAGTGCACTAACTTTCTTCTTTTCCTCTCTCTCACCAGTACACCAGTAAATTACTGTCTTACAGAGTTACTACTGAGGTACCTGAGAATCTCCACTACTGCATGCATATCATCTAATGCATGGATTCCTCCCACCTCTTGTATTGTCCCACCTTTGTGTCATTTCTTTAGTTAAAGGTTACATATGCCTGTACTATCTATCCCTTGCTAACATTATATACAACTTAGATATGAAGCCACTAGGTGCCTTAGGCTACAAACTGGTCAAGTCGTTTTTTGAGGGCTTTGCGCACTGATCTGGGTTGAAGGCTCTTAGACTTGCACCTCACATTTTGTGGAGCTGGTCATGTTTTTGTATGTACTGCAAATCTGCATAGGATTTTGTAACATTTTAAGTATTGATATTTACAGCTTTTCTATCAAAGTGAACTTAAAACTTGTAAAAGAAGACATTTCTAATGCTTACCCTTGTAATGGAAATGAGTCCTTACATTATTTGGAAGTTACAATGCCAAAGAAGCCTAGGTATCTGACACTTCTGGGTGTGTTGGATGCCTGCTTGTCCTGCCACATGCTTGTTTCCATCTGCTGTTTTCTGACCCAGTACTGGCATCCAACATACCCAAACGTTTGTGGGTGTGAAGACCCCGACAGAGGATCCTGAAGGGAGTACTGCCATCCATTAGAAAGTTATATATTTTCTTCTAGTAGCTTCTTTTTATTTTCAAGAGATAGAAACAGTTACTCAGCTCTCTATTTCTTGGGTCAGCTTGAAACTCTGAAGATAAAGTGAACTTTGACAATTATTATTTATTAAACAATTTTGGTCGTGAGATGGGCAAGCTTGCTAGACACAAAGTAGGAATAACTCATATCATAGACATTGAAATTCAAACTCATAGATTTAGATATAGTTCTAGATTAATATCTATTTTAAGCTAATATCAAAAAAGAATGTTCTGCAAATGTTTTATAATAAGGGTATAATAGTGTGTCTAGTAAGTGTTTCTCAGAAGCTATGTACTGAGACATTGGAAGGATTTGTTAATGAGGAATGCACTATACATTTATACTGTCAACTGTGGAGTATTGGGCTGTTTATAGACAGAGCTGCTTTATCATTTTGGCATACAAAGTGAAGCAGCAAATCACTACAGTCCACTGTGCCATTATTATTATTATTATTATTCTACAATCCAACAATATCCATACCATAGACATATGTCTACCATAGGTCAATTTTGGGGATAACCAGTTAACCCAGCTGCATGTTTTTTGGATGTGGGAGGAAACCGGAGTACCCAGATGAAACTCATGCAGACACGGGGAGAACATGCAAACTCCAATCTGGGACCTAGTTCTCCAAAGGCGAGAGTTCTAACCTCTAAGTCACCGTGCTGCTCATACAAAATGATTTATTTTATACAGCAAACACTTATCTTTATAAGAGGTGACCTGTAGTCTTGGCATTCACCAACAGACGCGTTACAGGATGTCTAGCAATATTGGTCTGCTTAGCCCGAAACCTCTTCTTTAATGACCAATTAAACATTCTTGGCATCCTGTAATGTACAGAGTTGGCATCAGTGCAGAAATGTTTAATTCACTGGGCCTAGCAAAGTTTTCTTACATATAGAAAAACAACCTGACATGTTTTATTACAGAATGCCCCAAACTGTACTTTTCTGCATTGTAAAAATGCAACATTTTTATAGTGTTTTATAAAGATGGTTGTGTTTTCAATTACGTTATTTAATGTTTGTAATATGTAGGACTTTGTGTGCCATTGTCTGTTTCTTGGGAGTCGACCCCATAGCAGGCACGTACAATTATAAAATACCTCAACTCCAAACTCTGGTCCTAATAAATGTGTTTTAGAAGTAACATAAAGTAATGTCAAAAGTGCTATATTTGCATAGTTTGTTTTTGCAGTCATAGTGTTTATATGTGTGTTGGGGGTCAAACTGGTTACAACACTCTCCATTCCTTAGTGGCATAGTGCCTTACCTTCTCCTTTATTCTGCTAGACTTTTTTTTTTATAGTGTATTTAAAATAGACTAGTAATCATAGAAATATGGAAGCACTGCTACTTTTTCATTTTAAAGGCTTTGCTATCTACTGAGTTACCGAGCTGAAAGAGGTATGAACTAGTGAATAAAAAAAAGTGCAAACTCTAATTTTAAAAAAAGTTTGAGTTTCACACAGCTCTATTGGACAATGAAGCCTCGATACTTCAAATTGCCGTTGATCAGATGACCTGGGCCTACCCCAGCAATGAGCCTGTAAGACAGTGATTCACCAGTATTCTATCTTCTAAATGCAACCCCAGTACATAAATGTATTTGGGCTTAATTCAGTTTGAATGGGTAAATATGAGAATTGTTGTATAAATAATTTTTTTTTCTACATTAATACTGGTGAAAACTTTGTGTCAAGTAATTTAGTCAAATATCACTGTTTATAGCACATATATAATGGCATAATTGACATGTAACACAGGTGATCATTGATATCCTATTTTCTCTTTTTGCAGGTTCTCGATGCAGTAAGAGTAAGTCGCAGAAAAAGTGCCCAGGCACTGCGCTGGGAAGCAGGAATATATGCCAACCGTGAAGATGACGAATAGGAGTTTTCAGATTCAAGATAACCAAAAAAAATGGAATCATTTAATTTTATATTTATTGAACAATAAGCAGCCTTTGCAATCAATATAGAGATGACACAGGACATTTTAGGAATGAATGAAGACATGCTTGAAGTGACTGGTACTGAAGGCAGTGCCAGGCCCATCTAAGCTTTGGGCTCTCAGGAAATGGAGATGGATCACTGACATGGGCTAATCCTTAAACAGGGCTCAGCATGGACAATGAACAAAGCCAAACATGCAGTGCAATTGCTTCTTTTTAAAAATGCAGCTTTGGATCGCTTTTCGCCCTTATATTACCCTGCCATAAATACATGCATGTCAGGAGTAGTATCAAGTCTGGGAAAGAATAGCCCTTTACATGCATTTGCAGGTTCATATACATGCAGGGTGCAACAAAACAATCTACAATATATTTAACTTAGTCACAATGCAGTATTGTATATGTTGCTTTTGACATGGTTCTTAAAGTTTGAGGAAGTTACAAAAACAAAAAAAAACAACAATTCATATATTTTTGCTGAAAGACCATTTAACCCTTTATTGCTTAGATTTATGTCTGTAAATAATTCCACATAAATTGCTTTTTTTTTTTTTGTATTTTATGCCAGATACGCCTATATTTATTTCAGAGGCCTACATCACTATTGCAGGAAGAATACTACAGTGGCCACTTTGAAAGTTCCATATTTAAAGCACAACACTATATTCATAAACTGTGTGCATGTACACATTTGTGGCTCTCAGGGACTAAAGGGTTAACCAGATGTTGCATTTTTTTTCGTGTGTTAATGTAACCAAAATTATAGCTTTAAAGCACAAAGAAACGCAAAGTAAAAAAACATATAACCCACCTGCCGTTGTGATTCTGGTTACATTTTCTTTAACATGGATAAGCTCATTTAGATGCAGTCATTGACATCTCTTGGTTATCTCCATTGTTCAGTGCTGGTTTGACTGTGAAGCCGTGGCTTTCCAAAATTGGATGTGATTGCACTGAATACAGGGAGAAGCTATGGGGTTTAAATATGACGTAGTTGCAATCGTAAAATGCAGTGATATATGCTAAGTTTCTCTCTTTATATTGCAATCATTTTTGATATGTTTAAAAAACCAAACATGGATAGTAAATCCAGAGGCAAATTCCAATTTAAAAGACAACTAGTCATTCATTGACACATAAATCAGTGGTACATCAGTAATCCATTCTTGTCAATGGAGAATATTTTTATTCTTGATGTGCATGACTAGTTGTTCAAAGTGAGCACAGGTTTATATGCCTAAAATTTTACCTCTGTACACAGCGTTACTACGTTTGTCTTGATGATCTAATCTGTGTTCATTAAGGATTACACAAGTGATGGAGGTTACATTGTAACTGAACTTTTAGTTTGAATGTGGCTCACTGCCATAATATACAGTTTAAAGATTAACATAACCAAAAATTCCCTGCTTGAAACATTGATCTTGTGCTCCTCTGCGGTCATACATTGCAACACAAAATTCCAACCTTCACCATCTAAGTGTGATATATCCTGCTGACTGAATTTAAAATATCTGGATGATCAAGTGGCAATCTTAAAACGATGGATTGCAAATGGAGCCAATCAATTTATTAACAACTATATAAGGAACAATAGGACAGTCCATAGGACAATGAGAATTTAAGCAGTGCAGTAATACACATCAACCAGTGAATTATTATTTTTACTGATCCATTTGTAATTATCTGAGATCTTTAGTTGATTAAGTTTATTGCACATGCATATTATCAGTGCTCTGTGCTTTCCTATATAAAATATGGCTGTTGGTTTTAAAATGGTTGATAGTTACCTTCTCATACGAAAACAATTGAGCAAGCTTAGCAACCAAGAGATTGTTTGTATTCTTACTTTGGAATTTTTGTGGGGTGTGTCTGGGTGATATGATATTGATCTAAGAAATATACTGGTAGGTCTAGAATTACTGTAATATTTATACTGCTATAGTAAGAAAATGTGAAAAAAAGCAGGTGACACTTGTGAGAATGGTGTACGTGACATCTAAACATAGTAAATATATTTGTCACAATGGTTACAGCAATGAAACCATTTTTTTTTGATTGGAGCTTGAATATTACTTTTATGAGATATATCAAATATTTCCTAAACATTGCCTCTAGTGTGTCAGTTTTCTCATTGGGGTCTGTTTCTGAAGCAATGAATCTGACTTTCTCACACCATGGCCTCTATGAACACAACGCCTGACTCTGCTGTGTGGAAGCAGTAAACTCACTTAAAATGCACACATGACATTCAGTATTCTTGGACAAAGGTATTTGCACGAGCCACAAATGGAAAGATAGTAGACAAACTTTAGAAAACAATCATATTTATTCTTGTGTTTTATAATCACTTAGGTTTAGCGGTTGTTTGATTTACATGTCACTTATACCAATATGGTAATTTTTTTCTTTTAAAATATTTCTGATTTAAAAACATTTTTTATGCAACAAGAATGTATTGCTTATATTTATTTTATGTAAAATAAAGTGGCCACAATTTAACACTTATTCTCAATGTGAATAGGCTCATGTTGGAGTGTTCTGAACTGATAAAAAGTACGCTGCTTGCTAAATCGGTTGATGTCTGTGGCTAATTTTCTATTTTTCTTTTGGCCAAGTCAGCATTAGTTTACAACCAGCTACAATATAAAATAGGGTTTCTGCTTTCATGTTTCTTATTCATATCACAAAGGTTTAATGCAACCAATCAGCTTGGGAATTTAATAATAAAATGAAATGTTTCACTGAGTGCTATGCAGATTTGCACTGTGCACATTTGACATTTCAGTTCCTTGGTTAGGGCTGGATTTCCTGTTAGGCACTGCTGGCCCTGGCTTATGGGCAGGAGTTAAAAAAAAATATAGGTGGATTGACTGCACATTCATTCCAATCATTTGAAATAAAGTCTTCTTATTGAAAGGACAACTTTACCTATAGTAAAGTTGTCCTTCAATAAACTTAAATTCTAGCTGTGAAGCCCACCTTGTAATGTACTTACCTTAAGTCCTGATCCAGTGACATTTGCCACGTGGCCCTGTTTTATACCAGCCTTTGGAAAGAAAACTTTCTTTGGCTCCTGTTCACATTGCAAATCTATATGGTGGCCCCACACAATATAACATTATGCCAGACTTATGTCAGCCTTCAGTATTCCTTAAGAGTACAACCATCCAATATTGAATTAGTTGGGCCATGAAAACCATGCACGGTGTGAAGGAGAACCAGCCTTCCGAAGGCTGTGTGGTTCTGGGTAGGACCACATAGTGAACGTTGTTGGATCAGATAAATTATTAGGTGTGCTGCACTGAGGATAGTGCAAGGATAATTTCACCAACGGTGCAGCTTAGTGTTATTAAGAAGAGGGCATTCCTCAAACATTTGATGCAGACTACAAAATATAGAACAGTTAACAACCAATCAGATTATGCCATTTAACTACACAAAAATAGTTAAGTATTTTATTAATACAGCAGCTTTCAAAAATATAATTTATGTAATGATAGATTCTGTTAACAAAATGAATTACAGTGTTAGGAAAATTCCAGTTCATTTAAAATGGGTGCAAAAATATTATAGGAACAAGAAAATGTTTTTATATGATATAGATAGAAAAGCTAAAGGTGAATATGTATTTTAAAAAGGAATATGAACTTCTTCAGGATATTTGCTTTCTGATTGTGTTATATTTTTTTGCTGAAAGGCTGGCTTTTATGTGCTACCAAATTACTTTACAAGAAAAGGGTTTTTTTTAATAGCTCAACAAAATGATGGCTGTGTTTTAATGGCAGACAAAAACAATCATATTGTACTTGGCTTTATATATAAATATATATATGTTAACCACTTACATGTTATTCCGCTTTTGTTTTATAGTGATTGTGAAGCATACAATGCAAGTATATAATTATTTTCTCATTAAAACACAAACTGGAGTTGTGTTGTTTTATTTCTTTATTGGCATATAACATATAAAGAAGACCTGTGCTGGGAAAATCTGGATATATTGCTCTCTTTTTATAAATTCTAGTTACTTGGCTGTCATTCAAAGGCCCAACACTGTCATTGACCCATACCAAATGGGGGTCCATTGGGTAATCCCTGTAAAGTAAAACTGTAAAATGCACCAGGAACAATCATTTGTAGATAATATTTACTGAATGTCACATTGACTGCTTCAAAATAAATATTCACAGAGTGAATGTACTCCAAGCGTACATTTGCTTGAAATGTTGTGTCAATAGAAGCACTGCAGATGTCTTTTTTTTCAGGTGACATTCAGACTTGTGCGTTTTCTTAATGCATTCCAACATGCTAACACAGCAATTTGCCATACACTAGTCTGCAGTGTACCACAACAAAAAGATTGTGCATTGAGGTATGCTGCATTGTAAAAAATGGTTAGGTGCATTATGGGCAGTGACATGGTATGTTAGCAGCTTGGTCAAGAATAATGGGCTAATGCAGCCCATGTTCAATAACAGTGTGTTTATTTTTTTTTTTTTTTTTTTTTTTTTTTAAATTTGAGCCAAAAACCACTTTTTTTAATTAAAAAATTGACTAATTATTCAGAGGAAAAAAGTAAACAAATTGCAATCTTCTGTTGGTTTTACTAAGGAATGTAGCTTCACATTTTGCATTCAAAAGTATTCTGTAAAACTTTATTCTGGAAGTTCCCCAGAATTTCCCTAGATTGTTGAAACTATAATAATACATTACTATGCAGAAAATGTTGTGTGATCTGTTCTGTATTTTTTATGAGTCACAAATAAGTGTATATTTAAGTTGTATTTCTTTTAGATTTCTTCTCATTTTGCAGAGTAGGTTGTGAATTACATTGGCTGTAAACAGGTAATGTTGGGTGCCCAACACTTAAAGGTTCTGCACAATTTTTACAGAGTAGCCTTTGCTGCAGAATATTGGGTCCTCCTATGTATCCCACACATTTCCTGATAAAAAAAATACAGCACACAAACTGTCTACTACTTTTGCTCCATTAAACAAAGGTTTTGCATCAATTTAAAACAAATTGTGAGAGATCATAAGCAGAGTTAATAAATCCAGTTAACCTCCCTAGCGGTAACCCCGAGTGTGACTCGGGGTAGAAAAAGTTGCTGTAAGTGGTAACCCCGAGTCACACTCGGGGTTGGAACACCTAGGGAAGGTAAGTAAATAGAGCACTTACCTGATCCGCCGGGGTCCCACGCCGTCCAGCGCCATGATCTCCGTCTTCTTCCTGCTTCTGCATCCGATGAGTCACCAGGGGAGTTCCTGGTGACGTCGGTGCGTGTGTACATCCCGGGCGGGCGGGGTGGGAATTCAAAATACATTTGTATTGCATTCAATACAAAATAACTGTATTGAATGCAATACATTAGATTTTTATGTGTAAAAGCAATACATTGTTTTCAAGAACATTTATTTTACAGTATATATAATAGTATGACTATAATATGTATATATATTTTTTTTAAATTAAAATTTTTTTTTTTAAATACAGATTTTTTTATTTATTCAATTTATTGTTTTTAAATGATTTTGTGTTTCAAACTTTATTATTATTATATAATACTGTAAAATAAATTTTCATGAAAAACAATGTACTGCTTTTAGACATATAAAACCGGAAAGAAATGAACCCAGGTAATCAGGATCAGTTTAGCTAATCGAAGATCGATTCTCTAGTTTACATTTACTAGGATATTATATCTGAAATGTATGAAACAATCCTAAATAAATAAAAAAAACCTTGTAATACCACTAAACATACCTTGTACATGCTACCTTGCTGAGCTTCAGATTAAAAAATAATTTTCATGTTGAGATGGTACCTATCTCTTGACAAAATAGGACATTTCCCAAGCAAATACCTAAAGAATGCTTTGAAGATATACTTCACCGTGGTGGTTATGTTTAAAACTTACCAGACTTTTTTTGGGTTGTTCCAAACTTTATTTAGTCAAATAATTGGGCCTATCATAATGTCAAATTCACATAACACATATTCTTAAAATTGAAAATCCCTGGATTATCTTTACCTATCCAAAAGTGAACATAATCATGCATCACCAATAAGATCACCCCATTTACATTAGATAACCTAGACACATGGTCCCCTCTTAGCTCTTCCTTCTTTTTCGAACCTTTTTCCCCTTTACCACTTCCTTTTTTATTCTCTTCCTCCTTCTCTTATACCACCTGCTCTTTTATACCTTCTGCACCCTCCCTTCCACTTCCCTTCTACCTTCTGCACCCTCCCTTCCACTTCCCTTCTACCTTCTGCACCCTCCCTTCCACTTCCCTTCTACCTTCTGCAGCCTCCCTTCCACTTGATGACTCAAGTCAACATCTGCAGTCTACAAGATACACCAGATTAGGCAATGTGTTCTATACTGTCCAACGTTTACATGTACAGTACCATCGTACACTTCTACACAGTCAAGCCATTCTACAGAGTGAGATATGCATTGCCTGAACACAAAAACAGACACAATATAAAATCTGCACCAGCGCTCATTTTTGGTCTGCTTGAAATGCTATACCTGGACAAGAATAATAATACACCTAAAGGGGTCTATTTATCAAAGTTTCATCAGGAAGTTCACTTACAATTCATCTGACATGCCCATTTTCAAGTAATTAATAATATTTCACATCCTCAGAAAGTTGGCAGGAGTTGTGTGCCCGCCCTTCAAGCCCTGTCTTTCCCCCCTGGCCATACTAGGCTCCTGCCTTTCTACAACAGTGAGGGGCCAAACCTGTGCCCCAATAGTTGTGGGAGGTCTCAGGTGGGAGTTAGGGAGGCTTAAAAAAATCTTAATGATGTCTTGGTTAAATAGGTGAGATGGACATATTTCTTTTGCAGCAAGATTTAAAGAACATTTGAAAGGAGGTGGCAGAATTTATGCCCAATGAAACCTAGAAGACTGCCACAGATGTATGTATGTAAGTACTACAAAACATAAAAATGCTTCTTAGGAAATCCAGCAAAAAGCAGACCATGTAGATCAGCATATGACACTATATAATTGTTGTCATCAACATTATTACAATATTAGAATAAGCAAAGATGGGTGACTAAGCTGGGATATGTAGTTCTTCATGATATTTGAATGGGACTGATTCATTAAAGCTCTCAAGACTAGAGAAGGTAGATCATGGGAGAACCCGGGTAAACCTGTTTTCTGGATCACTCAGGTTCTCCCATGATAGTCTATATTCTCTATTTGCATCCCCTATTTATTGTACAGTGCTGCGTAATATGTTGGTGCTATATAAATACAGATAGTTAATAATAATGCTGTCACATTCCCCAGGTCAGTAGTGTAGTGCTCCTTGAAATATATTCTTTGCTAGTCCTGATTCAGCAGTTCCTCCAGAAATCCCACTGTCTTCTACCTGCAGCTCTTCATCTTCTTTGTTCCTATTACTAAAATGATGCTGAAAATTTGTGTCCCCCTCACCATATTAGCAATGCCTCTAAACCTCACATCCTAAATTGCATCCATTTTTTTTGTTACTGAATAAGTAAACCTGTTGTCAGTCTCCAGAAAGCTTTAAAGGTATTCTTTATATTACTTCTGCAAACAGTGTTTTCAAATGTCAGGTCTGTGACCCGTCTACATTCCTGTGATTTGTCTAATGTGAACTCTTAACACACAGGATCCCTGTCCAGCCCACATTTGTATTTCAGGAAGTAAGTGGCGTGAGAGTCACAGAAGCCCAGTTTTCATTGTATTCTCACATATGTCAGAAATGCACTCCTGTATATCGGTCCCATGAAGAAACAGCTTGATACCAGTATTTGTCCTGCCAAGAAGACATCAACAAGAATCATATCTTGGACTGGATTTTTGGTGATTTTTTTTTTTCACATTAGAAGATGATTTTACTTTTGTAGCTTACTTGAGTTACTAACTTCCTCTTTATCAGACTTATACTTTTACTTGTACAGTGCTCAGCTATGGTAACAATGAGGACTTGGATTGAGCCAGTGGTGGCAGGAGCACAGGTTGCCAGCTCTTTTTATGACACGGCTTTACTATTTGTGGTCAAAAATTACTATAACCAGACTATTACATCTGTAAACACATCTCGTTCCGTCACACTACAGAAAGCCATATCAAACTTCTACATCATTCACAACTTAATTTTGGGACTTACTCCATTGTTATCAGCATATATCCTTGCTAGGATTGGAGACAGGCAAAGAAGAAAGGTCACAATATGCGTTCCATTGCTTGGGTACTTTCTATCAAGATGTTTTTTGTTGCCTGTCTTATTTTTAAGCTGGCCTATAGAAGTCATGTTTGGCTCTGCTGCTCTGAATGGTTTAACCGGCTGGTTTACAACCTACTGGGCTGGGGTTATGGCCTGGGCAGCTTTGGACTCCACTAAAAAGCGGCGATCACTCAAGCTAATCACCATTGAATTAGTGTATGGATTGTCTGGTTGTGTTGGCAGCTTGGCTTCTGGACACATCTTTGTATCTGTGACAATGACACATAACCAAGGTTCACCCCTTGTTATAAGCAGTGTTTCAATTTATTTGATATGCCTATTATATAGTATATTTATTTTAAAAGAGCCAAATAATGAACCAGCGCTGCAAGAAAATTCAGATGATGAAGAAGTCAACAATGAAAACTCACCTGAACCAACAGAAAGATCTAAACTACTGGGGGATACAAACAGACCTTCATTGGGCCACACTGCTCTCACTCCATCCAAAGGTTTTATTGCTCTTCTTTTTGCCACCGCCATATTGTACAATATTTCCGTGGATGGAGCTATGGATGTACTTTCATTATTTTTAATTAATGAACCTCTAAAGTTCAGCCCTACATACATTGGCTATGCCAGTGCTGCTGGTTATTTAGTATTTATCACTAGTTTCTTGGGAGTTTTTATTTTTTCCAGGTGTCTTAAAGATGTAACTTTAATTATAATGGGCATAGTGTCGTTCTGCTTTGGTATATTCATCATGGCGTTTGTACGACAGACTTTCTTGTATTTTATTGGTAAGTTCAATTACACATCTGGTAATATATTTTTGGCGTCTTCAGGCACTTTGTTTTTGCTGCATGATTTTCAGTTTTTATTGTTATTTATTTCATAGCCTATACCAAATGGTCCAACTCAAATGAATACTTCTTTCCTAAATCATGAAAGTGAGGTAAGGTACTATAGGGATCGGAATTGTCAGGTTTTAATTTGCAGACTTTTCACACCAAAAAACGGTATTTTTCGTCGGTGTTCCCCAAGTCTGTGTCAGAACAGGAAGTTGAAAAGAAGAGGAACACGACAAAAGTGAAACAAAATATGATTTATATGTGCAATTAGCATGGGTTAGAACATCCCATAGATTATTATTACTGCCCACGTACTTCTTTCCTAATCTGCATTTACAAGGACTGAGAAAGAGCTAAAATCCCCCTGATGAGCTGCAAAAGTAAAGCTTAAGAGATGTACTTATTCTCTTCAAGTCTAAATACTAATGTTGGAGTTGGGTTTTAACTTCAGTTTCAGATCATTTGTAATGTGTCATATGCTTTGTAGAAATGCAGCATTGTCTAAACATTTACTTTTCCAATATTGAACCACAATCATTCTATTGTTTGTCTTAGCGCACATGATTTTCTAGACATAAAAGATGGTAGAGTCAGCTATGATTCATATATTAGCATTGACACATTTACCAATAAAATATGTATGTAATATCATTTAAAAGAATATATATGGTATGAAAGGTTCTAGATTAGTTTTAAAATATGGCCAAAGAAATGTCATTTTGAATTATTCAGCTGTCATATGTCATACTTCCACTTTTATCTTCCTTATATTTTTAGATACCCTGTAATATAATCTAGGCAGTTTGGTTTGGCAGTTATTTAAGGGGTCTGGCCATAGTCACACTGGACCATTACCCATTTACTGTTATTGGCATATGTATAGAATACAGTTGTGCTGGAGGTTACATGAATAGTGTGTGACCGGTCAGGCACGGCTGTTTCTGGGTGTTGGTGATATAGGCGGTTCAGTCAGGGTACTACTGCTTTTACCCCTTCCCCCAAATCACCTCTGATCTCTCCTGTCCTGTTTGCTGATGGTCATTGCCAGTATCCATGGCTAAAAGTGTCTTCTTGTTAGACATTAGGACTGCCTCCTCTGACTTGTGTAGCAAGGGTGCCATAACGTTTATTGGGGCCAAAGTTTTCTGCTCTACCCCCATCTCATGTCACAGTGCCATTAATAGGCATTGACAGACCCAGAGAGAAAGAAGGGCTGCAGCAGATCATCAGGACAAGTTAGCAAGTAGGAAAAGGTATGTGATCTTTTTTTTAGGGGGGTGGATAGGTGGAGTTGTTATATACTATTCTTCTAGGCACCAGGTAGGGTGGTCACTGATTATGTACATTTGTAAAATTTAGTTATTAAATGATCACTATGGCTTAGCAGCATATAGGAGTGTATAGCCACTAGGAGTCTCTTGCTAGTTTGTAGAGGACCCCAAAATGGCAAACTGATTAAAAAAAAGGTTTAAATGATATGCAAATATGTATTCAATATTGTTAATTTCTTCATTACTTTGTAGCTCGAGCTGTGATGATGTTTGCTTTGATACCAATGCCAACAATAAGGTCTGTTTTATCCAAACATATTGGAGGATCATCATATGGTGAGTGGATTTTGACATTGCTTTTCTTTCTAATATTTAGCTCACTATCCATTATCCATTTCAGAGTCCTACACACAATGGTGTGGGGATAGAGAGTGCTTTGTATAGCTCTTCTTCATGCCAAACCAAAGATCATTGCAAAGTCACCATGGAATTGATTTACTAGATGAATAAATTACTTGGCTAGATTGTGCCTTACTGAGTATAATGAAAGCTACCTGGACCACTGAGCAGTATTGGATATGGTACCTCCATCATGTTTAAATGGCCTCATATAAATAACATTTCATGTTGCTGATTGTTTCAGGTTTTATAGTTCTGTTTTATATATAACAAAGTACAGTCATAAATACATTCATATACAGTTTTTGTAAATTGTACTTTACAATTTTTGTATCCCTGTTTGAAAACTATTGATACTTCATATGTTTAATTCCCATGTATGGAGTGGGGATCTCATGTTCTATATGAGCCAGGGAAGGTTGTGTGGCTTAAGGGAGCTTGAATTGGGTGGGTTGTCTGCCTACAATATTGATGGCTTTAATATTAGACACTTCATTCATATTCTTCTACCTGCTGCAATTCAGTGTATTGAAAGTTCACTGCAACTTCCCAAAGCTCAGTTGGCTAGGAGGTTATTTAAAGTGAGTAATCAAACATTTATCTGTGGTTGTCAAGTGGAAGCTGCAATCCAGAGAATCTACACCCCTATGGTATGTTGTGGTAGTGATAGTTAGTCTTAATCAGATAAAATGCTTGAACTATGATTGAAATTACAATTAGATTAATAGGCAGAAATTCTTCATTAAATGTTCTGGTTTCTATTGGTAAATATAACCCTAAAGCTGTCATCCAAATTTAAAATTAGTCAGACCAAACATATGTTGATTAGTCACTGCGTATTGACAATAAAAAAAATTGGTATTTAAAAGAATTAATGTCCAGAACATATATACATATATGTATATATTATATAGGACCAAAAGTTTTGTATCTTTCATATGATAATTCTTTTCCAGGGAAAGTCTTTGTTGTACTCCAGCTCTCAATAGCAATTACAGGAGTTCTGACATCAATTGTATTCAACGAGATCTATCAAGCCACTTTAACCTCATTTAATGGAACTTGCTTTATTATATCAGGAATCCTTTCTATTCTCGGCATTATCCCCATCAGGTGAGCACTCCATTTACTATGAACAATTTTATTATGCTTCTGCTAAGTAAACAAACGATAATACAATTTTAGAGGTGGTTTATTTAGGTCACACGTAGGTCAATATAAGATGCAAGCATAACCATACCCTAAATAAGTTCGGTAGGTTAAATGGTAATTCCCTGCACTGCTGACCTTCCTGTTTTCTGCAAACTTTTATACACAGCTGTTTTGTTAGTAGAATACTAACTATGCCGAAAGATCTCCTACATCTTAAATCCAGGTCAGCTACCTGACCTGGATTTAAATATTCTTTATTTTAAGCTCAATAACAGGAGAGAAGTAACTGTGAAGGGTGGAAGGCAACATTTGTCTATAGGGCCCCATGAGCTGTAGTTTTGCCCAGGTTCTTATTTTGCATTATGGCACAGTTAGACTGCATACACACTTGCAATATTTGTCGTTGGAAACAAACGATCCACAACAGATCGTTCGATAATTGTTGCACAACGTCTGGTCAACGAGGCCGACGAACGAGGAATCGAACGAACGACTGCCCCAGTGGATCTGATTGGGCGACGATCGTTCGTAATCTATTGTGTGTACCGTCATTCAGTGATCATGGTCACTGAAAATCTGTGTTACTTTAAAAATGTCTTCTAAACAATGGGCCTGATTTATTAAAGCTATCATGGACAATCTAGAATGGATTTCCTTTAACTCACTTGCTATTAGTTGGCAAATATTTTCAATCCTGGACAAGATCTATTTCAGGTTTGCTGGATCACCCAGGTTCTTCTATGATTGTCTATCTACTCCAGGATTAGGGAGCTTCAATAAATCAGGCCTTTTGCATAATTCCTAACCATATAAGCTAGTACACAAAAACATCATGTAAACAAAAGTACCAGGCCAGTGAATATGAATTAACTGTAAACTGGTAAATTTAGGAGAAAATGCAGCAATTTCCCTTTAAGTTTCGAGGGTTTCAACTGCTGACCTCCCTCCCTCCTGACTTTTTTTTTCTAAATCACTGTCTAAAACATATCCAGATTATGAAGCCAATAAAGTTAATGATCTTGTTCTCCAGAGACATTCCAGTGGCTACTGTAGTAAGTAATTAAACCAACCACACAATTGGTATTTCCAAATATAGGTCAGCTCGGGTAGCTTATGTACTGTTCTAAAACAGGTTTCCTTTCAAGAGAAGCCTTTATAAAGACATATGAGGACTGCCATTGTATACCACCCTTTGAAAGTTCTAGTTGCCTAGCATTATTACTAACACACAGGCACACATACTTTGTGACCTAGAGCAGCGGTCACTAACCGAGAAAATTTTGGTGGTCCGCAGCTCTGGTCGGTGCACCCCTGAGTGGGGTCAGGAAAAGGACCCCACTGGGGGGATGCACCCGCCATGGCCGTGGACCACGCCCCCAGTACAGTTCCCAGGCTCGGTGAAGTGGGCGGGCTGTGTCTCTGGACACAACCCGCCCACTTTCCCATTGCAGGCTCAAATCTGCAATGGGAGAGTGGGAGAGGTTATACCATAATGACGTCACTCTGGGGGAGTGAGTGAGACCCGGCTCCCCGTTCATGCACGGTCGGGAGACGGTGATTTTAGTGGCCCGGCAACCACTGACCTACAGCAAATATACATAAAAGGAAAATTGAAGAACAGCCAGAAGTCACAGTGCATGATTATTCTAAACAATTGACTTCAACTATCAAAGCCAGAAGTTTGATAAAAAAGCAAAGCAGCATTTTAAGGGGAGGTCTACAATTGTAGCTTTCACTTTTCCTGCATAAAAGTTCCCATTATTTCATCAAACTTTTTGTGTGTTGGCCCTTTATATGTTCAAAGTTGAACTTTATATGTCAAAGTTAAAATCAATATAATTACACATTACAATACTTTATTTCTCAAATATTTAACTAAAATTATTTTTTTCTATTTCAGTGTGGCTGCTTATAAATATTCTTCAGGATTCCTTCATGCCAGAACAGAATAAATTGAACACATCACGCTATAAAGACGTATTTACTGTTGTGTGTTTATACTGTGTATAAATTCAAACAAGAAATTACATTGTAAATATATAATTTACCAAATAAATAGTTTACCAGTAAGATACTTTTTCTGTTTCTTTTGGTAGTGTGGTTCACACAAGCAGTTTCTTAGGAATCAGATATTCAGTATGTATTCAATTTGTGAACAATTTCATGGTTCCTGGCTAATGTTTGAAATCTGTGAACCTGTGGTGCCATAAAGTCTATGGGGCAAATCTTTTTATTACGTTCTCAAAAATAAGAAAGCTATTGTCAAACAAAAGACATGCAATGCCGCCACACACCGCCATGAAGGACTAGAACCAATGCAAAATATTGATTGGTCCTACAAACACTGACAATATGGCCGTTCTGAACAATTTTTGACTTTTTGGCTCTTGTTAGTCTGCTAATCAAGGACTAAAGTTATGCATTGCATTATAGATTGTTTCTTACTTATGAACTGAAGAAAAGCTTATTTCTAAAGGTGAACCTTTAAACATTTGGCCAAAGGTTTACAACTTGCGAATTACATGAATCCAAGAAAACCGCCATAAACCCGTGGTAGCAGCTGACCTAAACCTCATCCCTGGGTAACAGTACTCCTAATTAGAATTCGCACTGTTAGCTTCTTGGGCTGATCCCAATCTGTCCTAAAATTCTGTGTTCAGGATGTGTGATCAATTCTGTGATCAATGTGGAAGAAATTCTGATGGTTTGTTCTGGTCTCAGGGGAGTAATAACAGTAGCCAAATGTACCATACCGCAGATGCAATAAATAAAAGCCTTAAACTCACCGGTGGATAATTCTACTTTAGTGTATTCACAGGCACTCGGATATTCCCCCGCATAGCACAGAGCAGGTGAAACCAGGCTGGCACCCAGGAATAGGACACTTCTGTCTTTCCTGTTCCTAGTTTCCAGTAGGTGTGTTTAGAGATGGGAATAAGGCCTTAGCTACCGAGTTTTAATAAAAAGACAAAAATGCCTATCAGTAACAAGGAGTATACAGGGAGAGGAGAGAAGAGGAGGAGTATACAGGTAGAGGAGGGAAGGGGTGCACTGACACAATATATAAAGGTACCACTATACTGGGCACTACACATTTCCTCCAGATCTCATGCAGTGGCTGCCTGCTGCCAAAATGTTATTTTAAAAAGCAAAAAAAAACTGTTTCTGCAGTGGATGAATAGGTAAATAAATTTAGGCATGTATAGAATGCAATTAGCACAACCCCTTATCTGGTTTTATAACATTTTGATTCTACTTTAAAAATATAAAAGTTTTGCTTTAAATAAAGCAAACAGTTTAATACCCAGCTAAAATTATATGGGGACTGTATAGTTGCCAAAGAATTTGTAATTTTTTTCAGTCATTCCTAAGATTTACACCTTGTTCTTTGGCAGGGTCTATACGAAGGGCCTGATTGGCCCAGAGTACCAACTTCCCTCTTCCAATCTACTACTACTGAGATTACAGGAGGCAAAAAGGAGGACAAATGTATAAAAACTATTTTATGTACAGTACATTGCATCCCAATAAAATAAATATTTTAAGTTATGTATACAAGTTTTAATATCTGCCTAACGTTCAGTTTCACTATATTGTTTACATGAACAATTGTGTTTTCTGCCTCAGGATTTGGATAACACATTTTAGCCCTAAAAGTTCCACATTAAGGCTACCATCATCTTTTATGATTATAAACTAAACCTCTGCTACACGAATATTTGTAAAATGGGTTCGTAACCTTTTTATCTCTTCCTTGTTCCTCATTCCAAACTGCTGTACTTACTTCTTCATTTAGAACCAACAATTACTGTAGGCTGGCAAAAGAGGAAGTTTTACTTATCTAAAAACCAGTTTGTTTGCTCACATAATTACCACTTCTATCCTGCAGCAAAGCTGCCTGGATTATTTCAAACATTTATCACTGTAATGCGGGAAGATATCGTTCTCAGTGATCCACAACGGCTGCTTCTGTGCTTTAGAAGATGTCAGGAAAAGATGGAAAGGGAGAAGAAATATTTAAAGTTGCAACCTGTTGAAATTCTTCCACGGTAACATTTAAACTTTAGTTTTTATTAGCCTGTGGAAAGCCTGTGCTAGTTTATTACTGGTTAGCTTGGCTACAAAAGAAACTCCAACTATGAGCGGGTATACAGTCATCTGAAGAAAACAGTTTTTTTTAGGAATATTTCAAAGTTTCTAAAGATGAGGACGTGGATTGAGCCGGTGGTAGGTGGATCTCAGTTGGCCAGCTCTTTTTATGAAACTGGTTTAATTTTGGTGGTGAAAGGTTATTACAACCAGACATGCAGAACATCAAACAGTTCCAGTGAGGATGCATTGCAGAAGTCTATCTCTAATTTCTACATCATATACAACCTCATTATCAAGTTGACTCCCCTGCCTTCTGCCTATATACTGGCAAAAATAGGAGATAAAGGCTACCGCAAGATTACTCTTTGTGTTCCACTTATTGGGTTTTTCACATCCAGTCTATTTCTTCTCTTTGTAAATCTTTGGGACTGGCCCATACAAGTCATGTTTGGCACAGCTGCTTTCAATGGTTTGTGTGGTTGGTTCACAGCCTACTGGTCATCAGTTATGGCATTGGCTTCACTGGACTCCTCTTCCAAGAGAAGGTCTCTCAGGCTTATTATCACAGAATGCACATTTGGCTTGGCTGGATTCATTGGAAGCCTTATTTCTGGCCATTTATTTGTTTATCAAGTTGCAAATCACCAAGGTATAGTTTTGGTATGCTGCAGCCTTGCAAGTTATGCTTTTTGTCTCTTCTATGTAGGATTTATTTTAAAGACTCCTCATTATGAGGGTATTAACAAAGAGGAGACTATCTCTGGAATAGCTGAAGACCAAGATGTTCCCCAAGAAGAGGTTCCTACAGAACGCAGCAGACTAATTCATTCATCCAGTGATAAAGCAACTCACAAACAGACAAATATAACAACACCTTTCCCTAAAGGCACAATTTTCCTCCTGTTTTTGAGTGCAACGTTATATAACTCTGCTGTTAATGGTGCCGAAGATGTGATCAATTTCTTTGTACTAAAGAAACCACTGAGCTGGGGCCCAGTAGAAGTTGGCTATGGAAATGCTGCTGCCTACATGATCTTTATTACCAGTTTTATTGGGGTTTGTGTTTTCTCCAAATGTTTACAAGATTTAAGCTTGGTTATTTTTGGAATGTTTTCATTTTTTGCTGGAATTCTTGTCATGGCCTTTGTGCGTAGGACATATCTTTATTATATTGGTAAGTAAATAACTTATATATTCAACTGAAGCTATTCATTTAAGTTTGTGTGGCAGTTTACTGCAATTTACCTGTGTTTACAAGTGAAAGTGTAAACGTGTTACATTTTTTTTGTTTGTATAACATTTTTTTTTTTGGGAATCAGGTGCCAAGATGAAGATGGGGTATGGGCATATGTGTCCATAACTCAATGGCCAAACTTTCCAGTCTTTCCCATCTCTAGTTCACACCTGCAAATCCTTACCTCTCTACACCTTGCCCTACAGATATTGACAGCAAGGGAGATTTGAGTAGAGGGACTGAAACATAAGAGTGTAGCTTTGGCAGTCAGCAAGAAGACCATCTGCTGCAAAAAGGGTTCAGAGCTAAATAGTTTGTCTGCTGATGACCACTGTTCCCTATTAGGAGTAATGACAAGTGATCCAGATGAGTGAACTGTTGGTGTGGTAAAAATTAATAAGCCACGTAATAGTTCACGTGGCATAATAATATTATCCCAGACCTTGTAGCCTTTTATGCCATTGTTTCCAAATTATGTAAATCTATTTAAGAAGTCCAAGGTTACCTAAAATCTCCCCTGGCTGATAGGCCATCATTACGTCATATTACACAGACAGCAAAAGTGTACAGCATTTTTATTTTACATAAGACAAAGAACCTTGAGTTTTATAAAAAGAAATATGTGTACATAATTTATACCAAGAAAATTCCCAATCACCTTTAGGTTTATATAAATCACATTTAGTTCCCTGATTGTTAGAATACGCTGCAGAAAAATGATTTATGCCATGCCTATACATCAAATTAAAGCAAACTAAATTTATAGTTCAGTTAAATATATGTCACAATGAAATCTTCATGATATATCTGCTAGTAATATCTAATGTTTTATTGTTGTTTATATTTCAGCTAGAATTGTCATGATGTTTTCTCTGATCCCTGTGCCAACAATCAGGGCTATATTATCCAAAGCCACAAAGGAGTCATCTTATGGTAAGAGAATATGATTTACACTTACATACATAGG
Organism: Pyxicephalus adspersus; assembly: GCF_032062135.1. Lineage (NCBI taxonomy): Eukaryota > Metazoa > Chordata > Amphibia > Anura > Pyxicephalidae > Pyxicephalus > Pyxicephalus adspersus. The sequence goes on from NC_092860.1 coordinate 48,836,806, forward strand.
CTTGGCAAGCAGACAAATCACTAAAGTCTATCATCAATATGATGTGTGAATAGTTATTCAATTCTTCTTACTGATGAATTATATTTTAGAACTCCAGCTCCAGCCAAAACATTATGTTCGGGTTTTCAGTAGAGAAGGGAAGAGGCAGAACCTGCATTAGTCTTGATGCTCAGTGATCTTCCCAAAAAGATACAGACAAAATTTAAAGCTTGAGAAAGGATGTTTTTGTCCCCACTGGATTTATACTACGGGAAATTTAAGAGAATTTTTCCTAGCATCTAATTCCCAACAATTATATCATGCCAGAGGCCCTCCATTCTTCTGTAGAGGGGCTTTTACATGATTATACATAATGGGCTTGATTTTCTAAAGCTCTCCTTTAAAGCGACTTGACTGGAAAATATAGTCGGTCATGGGAGAACTAGGGTGATCCAGAACTTTCATTTGTTTTTGACATTGTCAAACATCCTCTTTTACTTCATATCCTGGTATAGGTGACACTGTGCTCTGTCTTGGTCTGTTTACTATTGACTACTCCTTTCAAGGGGTAGCGCTCCTTATCGCACTCTACTCCCTACTGGTGTTCCCCAAGGGTCAGTTCTTGGACCGGTTCTCTTTTCTCTGTACACCTCCTCTCTTGGTAGTCTCATATCCTCCTTTGGCTTACAGTACCATCTGTATGCTAATGACACTCAAATTTATCTGTCCACCCCTGACCTGTCTCCCTCAGTCCTGGATAAACTCAGCCTGGATAAAACAAAACTTGTCAGCTTCCCTCATTCCCTCTTCACCTTCAAAATCACTTCCTGACATCCGCCTATAATTAGGACAGGTATTCATCCCTCCCCTCAGGTATGCTGCTTCGTGGTCACCTTTGGTTCTGCACTCTTCATCACTCGCATTCAGAACATTTCCAGGTCCTGTCACTTTCACCTATGCAACATCTCCAAAATCTGCCCCTACCTGTCCCCTGAGACCACCAAACTCCTGTACACACTCTTATCATCTCTCGTCTGGACTACTGTAACATCCTCCTCTCTGGTATTCCACTAACCCGACTCTCCCTTCTACAATCTATCAAGAATGCTGGTAAGCTTGGTATATTCTGCCTGTGATGGGATGGAGGAAGATTTACAGTTGTATATTCAGCTGGGAACTGAATAGGGGATGTTGCACAGTATACTGTATCCTGCTAGAATTGGGCTGGGGAATGTTGAACAGGTGTATATCCCCCTAGGGTTGGGATGGAGGGGAAGGGCTCTTTGCAGAAGTTTGCTTTGAGAAACAAAGGTACATTTGTTTGTATACCACAAATAGCAGATGACAGATGACCACAAACTGACAAATGATTGTTTTTTTTTTTCAGGAAAAGTCTTTGCCATGCTTCAGATGATCATGGGTGTTGTGGCTGTTGCAACATCAACAGCATATATTGCACTATATCAGGTTATTTTAGAGTGGTTCAGTGGCTTCATTTTTATTCTGATCTCCATCGTAGCCTTTATAAGCTTTATTCCAATCAGGTAACATTGTACTTTTTCGGTATTATATTATATATTCAAAGAGGGCTGAGGTTATGCATAATTGTATTCAAATTTCAGTATGCCTGTGATGACAATGAGTCTTGGACCAAAACACACATGAATATTTAAGACCAAACTGGTAATTTCAAAATGATAAATAAAGAGAATTAATACTCCAGCACATAGCATATGGAATATTGCCAAATTGTTATATACATGCATTCTAAAGTGATCTTTTAGGTTCATATATAAGGATAGAAAGCCACAAATGTATCCACAACACGTTTCGCAGCAGGTGACCTCTTCATCAGGAGGCTATTCAAATACGGGCTATTACGGATACATGAAGACTGTTATTACACAGTGAGACATAGCAAGTATATGATCCTACTAGGGATGAGCGAGCAAAATTTTAAAATTCGATCTCGCAGCAAATCAGGCCATTCTCGCTTACTGAACATGTAAGCGAGAACGGCCTGTGTAAATTCAGCTGTGGAAAATTTTTTAGGACCTGCAAGAGCAATCAGGGAAGCGGAGCTGACAGGTTGGCTCCCCCGATTGCTCTTGCAGCCCTGTAGTATGTGTTCTTGGATTGAGATTCTCTACACAAGAACACAGGCATACCACGGCTGTGCTCATCATGAATGAATGCAGCTGTTGGAATCATCCTGTGATGATTCCCATGGGTGCATTTATTGATGAGCATAGCCACGGGATTCAAGCCCTCATTTAACCCGTAGTGCCCGGGGATCGCGCACAGGAGGATTCCTATGGCTGCATTCATGAACGCAGCTGCAGTACTGCTCCTGTAATGATTTCCTCGATCTTCCGATGGGTCTGCGAAATCTGTTCGCCGATCGGAAGTTCGAGGAAATTTTCGCAAGAATGTCAGAGGCATTCTCACTCATCCCTAGATCCTACAGCCAGTAATCTCCAGAAATCTCCTTCAGCATCATGAAATACGAAAGCATGATGAGAGATGCCAAGAATGGCACCGGGAAGGATTGATTTAAATCTTGTACAATATATTCAGGGCTATTTGAAGTCTTCTTTTCCTTCTCTCTATTCTTTTGATATATTATGTCAGCTGTATATCTAACCACAAGTTTGCGGGCCCTGCATTAACATGTAAGCTGAATAAAGCAATGGCTTTAAAGTTGTCTAAATAGCTCTCCAGTCAGATATTAAAACCATTAAAAATTCATTCAATTCCATGAATTCATGTAAATGATGAGACATATTAGAATTACAACTTTAGTATAAGTAATTTGCCCTGTTATTAACTTCTAATAATCCTATGAAGCTGCACACAGACAGAGGGGAAGGACAGTATGGGGGGTCATTCAGATTTGCTGCCCTGACAGTTAACATATCAATAGGAGTGGAGAGCATAATGACCCCGTGCATTAACATCATAACAATTATTGACATATTAAAAATGAATATCCGATCCAAGATTACTCTTCTTTTAGAAATACCACAGCATATTTTTGTAGCATAACAAACAAGTTCTAAGCACTCACTTTTTATTAATCCTTAAATTTACTTAAATATTATTCTAAATGTTTTTATATATGTATTCTAAATATATATATATATATATATATATATTTCTACTTTTCTATTAAGCTGTACATCATGTGTCACTCACTATCACCATAATCCCGTAAATGAGCATACAATCATCCTTTTACTTGTCATGGGGACTGTAGAGCAACCACATTGTACACTGAAGTCCATCATTCAAAAATGTTCTAAAAAATAATTATGCTAAACTAAAATAAGATAATGAAATCATCCTTGAAAGTGTGTAATTTAAACCAGTTGAATGGAATAGTGAATAGTGATAAACCCTGAGCCTAATTTTGCAGATTTTATTGTCTAGTAAATCAGTAGAGATCTAGGGCAAACTCTGGAGCCCTAGACAGCCGTAAAAGAAAAAATGTAAATATATCCATACTCTACCCAAACTGAGATAGGAAGAAGAAGTGTTTGCCGTTGTCTTGTCTATAAATACGTTGACGTAACATTGGCTGAACAGGCTTATATACCAGCAACAATTATTAAGCAATTATTGCATGTATATCTATTGGTATAAATTACTATGTATAACATGAATAGGTGTTTATTTTTCTGCTGGTAAATCTTTTATTGTTATCGTTTTTATTTTACAGTTTTATTGTCTGCAAGACATTTACAGGAAAGGATTCGCTTATAACCCAGGAATAATGGACGAGAGTATATGGCTCAAGTGAAAGATAATTTATTATGCTACAGAGTATATTCCTGAGTGCCGTGTGAAATGTATTAAAAATATAAATAGGTAAAGAAAAAAATTACATGTATCTGGTTGTTGAATCAGAAATTTGAATTGAGAAAATGAATATGTGAATAATCTTGTAATCCACATATTTGTGGTGCTCTTGGACTAGCATATGTTTATTGATTGATTGGATTAATTGCTTTGGTCCACTAAAACAGATTACAGAAAATTATCTTCTAGTAACTGAATACAATAAATACAATAAATTCTCAAAAAGTACAGATAAACTGTAAGATTGGGTTACTGTCATAAAAAACAATTCCATCAAATTAGATCTAATAATATTAATAAATCCACAGATTGAAAATCATCAAATTAAACTTTCCTATGCATTATATGAAGTGTACACAGCAAAAGTGACATTTTATTGTAAAGTGTTTTAAATAAGGAACAAATGAGTGACAAGTGGACAATACCATCCCCTAGTGGTAATTTAGGATATTGCAATAGTGAAAGTTTATTCTGATAAACTATAAATGTGTGATCTCAGCTGCTATGAGCTCCATTTTTAGGATATTATCAACTAAAAGTGATATCATTAAGCAAACATATCTTTTGCAATCTGGTGCAGTGTATTCTGATGAAAATAACAGGTTTCTACCTTGGAGGCATAAGTACTTTTAAATTGGTCCTTTTAATATTCTGCAAATTGTGAGTTTCATGAGGTTGCGGTGCATTTACTGGTTCCTCATACAAGATAATTTCCCTCGTGGCAGCTTTATTGAGAATGAATGGGGGTGCCAGTGAGCAGTAATGGCAGTGCTAGCGCCAGCTGTGAATGTGCCAGCTGCAGGGCGCTGCATGGGATTGCTTGGTCCCAAAGTAGGTCTGAACCTTCCCTTAGTGTTTAGCAACTGTCTATACAAAGGAACTTATTATGGGCTATGAGATGTTGGTCACAGTAAGCGCACTTAAAATAAACGGTCGCTAAAGCAAGATGTCATGTCAAACATTTTTCTAAAAGATATCTAAGCATTTTACAAAAAATACATGTTTTACCAGCATTTTTTTTAAACCCAAGTGTGTGCAGTAATGTTAATTAACTTTAAAGTATCATTTAGGTCCTCTATCAACTCACAAAGGATATCCTTGGCTATATTTGGCATATCATGTGTATAACACACACAATAACCAAACCATCCTAAAAATATCAAAAGAGAAATCTTTATAAAATAATATTGCGCCACAAGACACTTTTTACTCTGCACTTGTGTTTGTCTAATAATTGGTACCTTCATATAATATGGTCAGTGATAGACTGTGTGCGATCTGAAGAATGTGGGATAAAAATGGAACGGTCTGAAGTATTTTTAAATGTCAAAGGGGTACATTTAAAATGACTTAATATTACTGGTCCTTTCCCTAGCCGCATGCTCGCTCGTACCAAGCCGGCATCTGCCTACCCTGGCCTTGTGTCCCCATGTTTACACGCCGGGGATGCAGATGCCAGGTGGGCGTCGCCAGGCTACACAGATGTCGGGTGGACATTGCCAGGGAAAGCAAATACCAGGCACCGATGAGGATGCCCCGGGTACGTGGGGACCAGGTAAGCTTTAAAACTCCCTTGCAATTTCACCCCGAGTGTGGCTCAGGGTTACCGCTTTTGGTACTGAAAATTAACCCCGAGCCACACATTAGTTCTTTGTCATGCTAATCCAGTGGTTTTAGTATTCTTTGAGTCACTGACCTGGAATAACAATGCAGATTAGAAATTCTGATTCACGTTTCTATGTACATGCTTGTTCCAAGCTAAAGTCTGCCAGTAATAAAATGTACCAACAACTATAAATTCCCTGGACCTGCCTGATTAGATATATTGGAATGTATTGTCTACCTAAGTCCCCACACTATGAAGTTGTTGGGAAAATAATTGATCATTAATTAATACAAGATTACCATTTACATTGCATTGTCAGCTTTAATATTACACAAATTTAAAAGTAGAAAAATAAATAAGCATACAAACCAAAGCCTTAACCTTTTTGTAAACTCTAACAGTGAATATATCCTGTTTACCCTGTTTATGTCTGCTACAAATGTCATGTTTTGTTACATCTTTTAAAAACTACTTGTACATCTTGCAAGAAATAATGTGTGCTTTTGGCAGTGTGGACGGAAATAGATTACGGGAACATCCCTCTATTGATTCTATAACTTATTATTTTATAAAGAAAAGTTATAGTTACCATCCAATGATTGGATGCATAGTTTGCATATGTTTGCTTCCTAACATTGAATTCAGCCCCTGGAAGCAGAGATGAAGCCATGTATAGTACACAAATCATACCTTGGATCTTACATATAGATAAGGACTTTATTCCATCCCAATTATTAACACAAGCGCAGATACTCAGCAGAGTGTAATTTACACACTCTATGTGCCTGGAAGTATTGGGTATTTCTTTTTGATTTGGGTATTTCTTTTTGATATGCAATATGTAGCTGAACAGGTGCACTTATTGAGGGTAGCAGTAAAGTGAACATGTTGCTTTTCTCTGCATAGGTAAAGCACACGGTATGATTATGGAGACACTGAGATCTCAGCAGACATTCTTTGATTGGACCAAACTTATAAACAAATAATAGACTTTCTGAAATGGATTGTCCTCGATAGTTGCTTTATAGTTGTTTTGTATAACCTATTGCTGATGCAGAAACATGCATATTTATTTCATAGTCTAATATTTCAGCATGTTTATGGAGAAAGCCTGCATTACTGTTTTTACAGGTTATGGCTAGCTGTACATAAATTGACTAGTTAGATCAGGGGTTAGTAAACCTAGTAAGGCCTAGCCAGTAGTTCATTCCAGGCCTAACGCCCCCTGGCCGATCCGGCTTAATGTCGGCTAGCAACCCACGGCTGTGGTTGCCGGCCGGAGCTGCCAGGGGGCGTTAGGAACTACAGAAGGCTCTGGTGCCCCCTCCTTGCTGTGGCCTCCCTATTTACCACAGCAGGCCTGATACTTGTGCCTCTGCCGAGGGAAAGCTCTCTGAAGGTAAATCCCTCCCCTCTGCAATGCATACGGAGGAGAAGGATTTCACTTCAGGGGGCGTTCCCTGTTGGTGGGTGGAGCCATTGGGACGGGACTCAGAGTCTGGCCTAGTGTGCTTCTACCCACCCCTGAAATGCCTAGCGGCCATAAAAGTTTGCTGACCCCTGCCTTAGGAGGTCCTGTTTTTATCAACAATTAAACTCCTGAAAACTTTGATTGCACACGTACTTTCCTTTGATGTAAAACCCCTAAATAAGTTCTGGTGGTAGAAAATGCTTTTAGAAATAACATAATTACTAGAACTGAGTGTCTTGGTGCAATTAAAATGTCATATGATGTTACAATCAATAATCCCGTTTCTGCCTAAACAAGTCTGGGAGAAAATTCTGTGGAAGAACCCACACCTAGAGGATATTAATGACAGATGTCAATAAGCCAATGGCAAGTACCTGCTGAAAATCAATGAATAGAATTGTACATTTGACAAATGTCACTTTGATATTTAAGAATGCCTGGTTTTATATTGGAGTGGTAAGACAAAAGCCAGAAAAAAAAATCAATCCCACTCGATGTGACCCCCACATGCCAGATTTTCAAGTTGATGAATAAGTTTTCTGGTGTAATAAAAACAAAATGAAAGTTTTGGCTTTAACATAAAACCATAAGTACAAATCTAACACTGCCCATTGCCTGAAGAATATTCAAGCTGAGACATGATAGTGATTGGATGTCACAGCCTGATATGTTTCATCCCTAGCACCAGAACTTCATCAGAGTTGGAGGACATCATAAGGACACTCCAAGGGGATTGGTCACGTGATCCTAATTTAAAATTCTTTTTTCTAACTCATTTGTTCTATTATCCAGATCATAGGTATGTATTGAACCTAGTAGTGTCAATTTAATGATGGGTTGTAACTAAAACACGACCCAATACTATTTATGTAATGCAATAAAATAATAAAGTTACCAGTTTGTCCTATTTATCTCTAAAAATGTCAGGCAAGCTTACCCAAATGTAAATTCACAGGTAATACCTAATTTCAGAATACATTTCAAAAACTGTCCCTTCTAAAAGCTCTTTATGTTTTAAATGTCACGCAATCATGGGTACAACAAGGTTATTCTATGGAATGCCCAATAATTTGTGGATATTGGAAAAAATAACACAGTTTCTATATAACAACATATGCACTTGACTTGTAGTTATGTCTATTGGAAATAGAAGGGCCCTAGAACTTAACAAATATTACAATGGCTTATACAAAAAACACAGCTTATAAACAATTAGTCAAAATCTGGATCTCTGTGTTGACCCCAGCAAAATATCATTGATAATAATGATACTTTACATTGTAGGAAATGTATATGAATTCAGAGAATGTCCCCTTAAAATTCTTCAAGATATGATGGTAAAATAAAGAATCTGGAAGGATGTGCTGGTGGAGTTACCTGATAAGGACGTATTCCCCGTGTCTATACTGTTAGACACAGGCAATAAAGAAGTACTCTAGCCTCTAGTGTTGTACCTTTAAGGGGAAATCAGACACTGGTACTCTCCACAATGTCACACAATTCATTTATACAACTAAATAATTTCACTTCTGACAAAATTCCAATAAATTAGAATAATGTTACCCATCTTAAAATAAGCTCACAAACCCCACAAAAAAGTACAGATTGTACAAGGTATAACAATTGTAAAAAAAAAATAAAGAGCTACTAGTAACATTGGACGCAAAATATTTATTAAAACATACAATAATTGCTTTGAAAGTAAAAATATATAATGAAAAATCTCAAAGAATATAAAGCTACGTACACACTTCCAATTATTATCGTTGGTAAACGAACGACGAACGATCCTGCACGATATCTGCGAACGATCGTATAGCACCGATCCTGTACATACAGATAACGACACGATCGTTCGTAGATATTGTACACACAATAGATGCGATCGTTTGAACGATACAGGAAGTTACGTGCACCACAGGAACGTTCGTTCATCACGCATGCTCAGACCATGGACGATCAATGAACGATCGTACACAGGAACGATGGTCAACGATCGCCGTCCAATCCGATCCGCCGGTCCGGTCGTTAATTTCCAACGACTTTCCTCGTTCGTCGGCGTCGTTGGTTACTTTTTTTACGAACGATTTTTGCCCAATCGATCGTTCGTTCGTCGTTCATTTTGAACGATAAAAATTGATTGGTGTCTTCCATTGGGTCCCGCGTCATCCCGGCATCCATCCCCGAGCCGGCGCTCCGGGCGCCGCCATTTTCTTCTCATCTTCTTGATTCTTCTTCTTACGTCACCCGACCCAGGCGCGAGATCGGGTGACAGAGGATGGAAAAAAACTTACCGATCTCATTGCGCATGTGTGAGATCAGCAAATTTTTCTCTTTGCACGAAAAGGCTTCTTCTGCACATGCCGAGATGCTCGGGCATGTGCAGAAGGAGCACCTAAGAGCCTCCTGGGATGCGTGACATAGGTATCCTGGGAAGCTTTGCGCTCCCATTTATTCCCGATTGCCTAGGGTGTTGGAATTAAAAAAAAACAAACAACAGAATTTTTACTTAACATAAAAAGATTGTCTTCAAATTTATGTGAAGTGAATTTTCTGAGTTTAGGTATGCTTTAAATCAAAGGGCACATAGTATGTGCATACTTGTTAAATAGTCCTGATTACCAAGCTAGATCCATGACAATCTTGTACAAGTTCTGATAATACTTTCATCACAAAAAGAAAAAAATACTCTTCACACCAAAAGAGGTCTTTCTAGCATTTTCCAAGCTGTGTAGTTACAAGCAGTGTGACAGTTCTAAGATTTAGAGATTTGGTGGAGATTACCATAAACCTTGTGACCAGACGCTAATCACTTTTGATCACATGTTGTATTCAGATTGCTAGAGTTGGGGTGAACATGGCGAGTCCTTGGAGATTTTAGCTCTATGAACAGGGGCAGGAAGATTCTTCCAAAGCCATCACTCTTCATCAAACACCTACCTGTCTTCAGGTATTCTCAGATTTTTATATAATGTCAAATAGTAAGTGAAAAACAATTTTAATACAATATTAAAGATTAGATATGATGGATAAACACAATTAAAAGAAAGATGCTCAGCACATAAAATGATCAATTCTGGACCTCTGACACAAGTAGCTTCAGAATAATCCCAAATAATGGAGTACAGCAAGAAGGAGTTAGCCATGAGTGCTGCAACATAAAACAAGAAACTGCAACTTTTCTCCACCTTCTATGCTTCAATATTTCTCCTACCCAAATGACACCAGGGGGAGGGATTTCCCATTAAATCCAGCTATTTTTTTTTTTACAAGTCAGGAAGTTAAATAGTGCAGAGTCTGTTGCAGTCAGAACTTTTAAATCCCAAAGAATGGTATTTCAGAGCTGCATGGCAGTGTATTGGCTGTCTTTTCAGAACATGAAAGTGAGTATAAAAACTTTTGCATTTTCTGCTGCTGAATACAACAAACGTGGCAGTTCATTTTTGCATATTCCTTAAGGCTATTACAGCAAGTGTTTCTACATATTTGCTTGCATAATCACTTTTTATTTGAATATAGTTTATGGAAAATGCTTTTTCTTTACTTTTTACACGATTGCATTTTTATGATTATTAACTTGTTTTTATATAATGCTGGCCTATTATGCACCACTTTAAAAAGTCCATAGTTATATCATTTTTATTTTATTGCATTGTGTTATTAGTTTAAATAGTTACAGAGTATTTCATTTTTATGTTTTATGTGACTGCCTACTAACAACAGGTACATCAGTAAAGGCATAATATAGATAATTATTATTTGATGTTTAATGGTTTACCATGTTTGGCATCCAGATGTATCAGCCAAAAGGCTGGTAGAAAATATCATCTAATGCATGTAGCTGCCCATTTCCTGTCATTGTTAGATGACAAACCCCTGATCGAATCACAATCATGGGGAGTTCTGCAAAAGTAACAGGGATAAATAATTTTAAACTGATTTATGACCCACCATATTTCTAGTGAGTTCCACATTACTGTTGTACCCCATTGAAACTCTTTAATGGCTGAATTAAATCACAGAGTTTCTTAGGTCTCCAACTCCAATTTTTTGTTACCGGTAGAATGGCACAGTGCCAAATAATTTTCTTGACCCCGTTGTAGAGAATTTCCCACCCAAGTCCTATTCCAATAACCCATTATAAGAGAATGGCTGGCCAGGAAAGAACAGATAGCAATAAAATCATTGTCATACATTCTAGCTCTTCCATGTTTTGCTAAAACTAAAAATTGCCGGTTACCAGTCCATTGGCTTTCCTCGGTTATCCAGACAGTAATACACTTCCTGTTTTAGGGTGACAACACTCATTTAATTGTATCAATGGAGGAGCAGCATTTTCACGCTCACTTTAATTTACTCACTTGTAATTTCATTGAAGTGGTCAGCCCACATCTGTTGGTGTTCTATTACTGGTATATTAAAATGAATAGTGTACACATACCCCTAATAAACTAATATGAAGTATACCTTTTCAAGTTTTTAGCCTTTTTATGCATTGATATGGTTATTGTATTTCTTGATGACTTAAGTACAATTTAAATATTTACATATATATATTTAAAAACAAACTGTTTTTAATGTGTTACTGTGTTAATGTGTTAAATGTATATATATATATATATATATATATATATATATCAGGCTCCTTAAGCAAACTGTTGTTTTTAATGTGTTACTTTTTGAGCTTTATGTCTTTCTGCAGAATATCTGTTACTTATAATGATAATGTGAAATTGTCTTTATTAAAAACAAATATTCTTTGCAGGTCAGGATGGGCAATGGCAACCTTAATACTGACACAAAGGAATTCTTCATAGCAGTTATTCGGTATATTTAAAGCATTAGTCTTTTCTGGTACAATGGAGGCAGCAAGGACCTGGATTGAGCCTGTCGTTGCTGGGGCACAGATTGCCAGTTCCTTCTATGACACTGCTCTGCTTATGGTTGTAAGAAATCACTATAACAAGACCATCAACCACCAACAGGCTTTTTGCAACTCTAGCACTGATGATGCGATGCAGAGAGCCATCTCAAACTTCTATATCATTTACAATGTTATTATGGGAATTACGCCTTTACTGTTTGCTTATATCTTGGCAAAAATCGGAGACAAGACCAGCAGGAAAGTGACTATTTGTGTGCCATTGCTAGGCTATCTTCTATCGAGGATGTTTCTGCTGTTTATCATTCTTTGGGAATGGCCTATAGAAGTCATGTTTGGCTCTGCTGCTCTAAATGGTTTAACTGGCTGGTTCACAACCTATTGGGCTGGGGTCATGGCCTGGGCCTCCCTATGCTCCTCAGAGAGGAAACGTTCTCTTCGACTCATTATCATTGAGATGGTGTATGGCTTGGCTGGATTTGTGGGAAGTTTGGTTTCTGGACACATTTTTGTCAATTTAAATATTGCAAACCGTGAAGGGACTATCCTTGTGTGTTGTAGCTCTGGCTGCTATGCCTTCTGCTTTCTGTATAGTATGTTTGTTCTACGGACACCTGAAGAAGATAATTGCTCAGAGACTACACCATTGTTAAAAGACACTAATAATACTACGGTACAGGTGAACTCAGTAAATGTATCTACATACGTGTCCCCGTCCAAACTTATACTTGTCACTATGTTTACTAGTGCAATCCTTTTTAATATTTCTTTCACTGCAGCTGATGATGTGATCAATGTTTTTGTACTGAAAGCACCATTGAGCTGGGGTCCTGTTGATGTTGGGTATGGTAATGCGGCAGCTTACTTGACATACATCACCAGCTTCCTAGGAGTTTTAATTTTGAACCCATGTATGGGAGACTTGACACTGATTATCATTGGAATAATCTCATTTAGCTCTGGACTTATGATAATGGCCTTTGTGAGCTGCACCTATATGTACTATGTTGGTAAGTAAAGGCATCCTTGAAACGGTATGTAATATTCATCAATAGTTATTCAATTTTTTGCTGGAATAAGTACTTTAAAAATTCTTTATATTTCACCTATAGGATAGGCAAACTCATATTGAACAGGTTTACCTTCATTCTTTACTCTTAATTCCTCTACTTTCATTTTTTCTTTCCCTCCTATCTGAACCTTCCTTCCTTTGCCTCCTTGGTTACTTCCTTTCTCGCTCTCACTTCCTAAAAAACATTTTTTTTCCTTTCTTTTGTACCTTTCCCACTTCTATTTTTTCATTCATTCAATATCCTCTCTAGGAGTAGGAGCACACAAAAGTTTGTTTAGACTATGTTCAGACTGGTGATGGGGTTACTGCCTCCTCCTGCACCTGAACCAACTCCTTTGGTAAGAAGCTAAATGTCAGCCCACTGACAATGAATGGTAGCAGCACCAAGAACCATATGGGATGTTCCAACCTGCTTGTTCCTGCGGTGCGTCTGAACTTAATCTGTGTTTATTGTATCACTTGGAAAATGAGCCATTTTTACACAATATAAATATTTTTTTATAGTGATAACATATTGTGCGGTGCTTACATACAGTAGTTTGTAGACCTGTCACTAACTGTTGCACAGAGGAGCCCATAATATTAGCTGTAATTGGTGATTGTAGCTTGTAATGGGGAACTAAAATTGAATGCACCACCAGATCCATGGGGGTTGCAGAGGTCACCATCAGGCTCCTTAATCCAGTGGATCTGTAGGGGCCCCGCTTATGACTACTGTCTGACTGCTTACTGTACAAAGGATCGTCTACCATTGGCTTCCTTTTCCTGGTTTGCCATTGTTCGAAGTCAGAGTCCTGCAAGGGAAGATGGTAGTAGAATGTTTCCTTTGCCAGCTCTGTTTACAACAGTGATTGGCTGTTTAAGGTAAAGTCGCTGGTAGGCAAACTAATAAAAAAAATGTATGCTTTTGATGTGAGGGGATGGTCTGATGTAAAGAGGGAACTTTAATGGGAATTGGGGGGGGGGGGGGGGTTCATATATGGAGGTGGGGAGAACTCTGATTTGAAAGGTAGGACTCTAATGTGAAGATGTGTGTTTAAAATAAAGAGGTATTCTACATATGAATGGGGGTTCCTAACATGAAGATGCTGGTTCCAAATAGTTGGGGCCTTTAATAAAAATTAGTACATTTCCACTTTATAATAAAATCCCCTGCTTGCTTCTGAGCTGTCCATGACAGTGTGGCCTTTCCTTTACTTGAATGTTACTGATACCCAAAAGCAATGACTACATACACACTTCACATGATGGTTTCTGTGATGTTCATAAAGATATATTGATGCACTATTATGTGTCTTATTGTATGTTTTCCTCTCTATAACTGTATCAGTGAATTTTCATGTTTTTTCTTTTTAAGCTAGAATTATAATGATGTTCTCACAAATACCAACACCAACAATCAGATCAGTGATATCTAAACAAATTCAAGGATCATCATATGGTGAGATGTAATGTTTTATTTGCAATTCAAATACAAAATCAAAAATAATAAATGTAATATGATTTGTTGCAGCACCAGGGGTCAAGTGTTGAATCATGAGACCTAATAGGTCTCATTTATTTATGACTTTTTTTTAACAATACAAATTTAACATTAGAATCAAATGTTTTTTTAAAGAGTGCTATTTATAAGAATCACAAGGCTCTCTGTAGTAGAGTAGGGATAGACTCTCTTGTGAGTTTCCTCTTCTTCTGAAATATGTTAGAGTTTACTTCACTTTCCCTTTTTATTTTTGAAGTGATAGTGAACCTTCCCAGTGCAAATAGTGGAAAAAACCTTACAAAGTTTTTAACCCTCTCCCCAATATCCCAAGCTAGAGAAAACCTTTGGTTGAAGTTCTCCTTTACATAACAGGAAACAATTAAGTTTATTGATGGACTGTACAGTATACAGTAGTGTATCAGTAAATATCAGTAATTCCTTTATTACATAATATACAAAGTGTTTGTAAAAAGAGCATTATGAATTTTATTACCATAATTACTGAAAGGATAAAAGGCTAAATGGGGTCTGCATAAAGAATAATAATATGCAAATGTATCTAAAAATACAGTTCCACATGCATTTATTTTGGGTAGTTAAGGCTAAGGTGGACAATATTGCAATTAAGCTGCTACCAAAAAAAACACTTTTTTCTATCCATGGCTATTAATGACCCTTAAAGACCACAGTCCTGAGTTTTAAAATTCACAAGATCCCATAAAGTGTTCCCTGGGGTGCTCTAACGTTGGGGTTACACACACTACTTGTGTATTGTGACTACTTGTGCAATATACACATTGAGCATGTGCATTCTGCTGTACTTGTGCACATTGTACAAATTGGGTAGGTAGAGCAGATGTTTGGCTATGTCACTGCCTTCCAGGGCTAGAAGGGGCTTTCTTGTAAATCCAGATAGGTGTCTGAATTAGTACAATGCTTGATATGAACTATTTTGCCCTGTACTTCGTTAGCATCTACACTGTATAGAAAAAGAAATTTATTTTGGCAGTAAGGGCTTATTCACACTGGCAATAAGGTTGTGGTGCATTTACAGCTTTCACACATCGGAAAACACTGCCGTGTGAGAAGATATTACACGTCAGGTGGTAAATGTGCAGACACTGGTTCTTTTTGAACCAGCGCTGCCGAGCGAGTGCTTAGCGAGGTTGTCAAGGTGCCAGCAAAATCGTACATTGAAGAGAGAGGTGTACACGTACCCTACAAAAAAAAAACATTTGTAACGTGTTGCTCTTATTTTTCAGGCAAAGTGTTTGTCGTACTTCAGCTGGCAATAGAAATTGTAGCAGTGAGTGCTTCAGCTGGTTTCAACAAACTTTATCAAGCTACTTTAGATTGGTACAGTGGATTCAGTTTCATCGTATTTGGTACCCTGGGATTTCTCAGCATCATTCCTATTGGGTATGTATATTCAAGATTTGAACACAAATGTCATTTACAGATAAACACACATGAATGCCTAATCTATACACATTACTTAAATATTCCAAGCAGGAAGTAAAAAGACTTTAAATCTATCTACTAGAGGTTCTGAAAACCTTCTGAAAGAACCCTCACATTTGGCCATAGTAAGGATGGGAGGCAAAGAGACTTGATGAGACTCATGATTTGGGGTTTGTGTTTCATTTTGTTTTCTAAAATGTTCTATTTTTTTACTAAAGTATGGATCTTTAAAAAATGTGATACATTTTGATTCTGTAGGGAATTAGGGATGTATTTGCTGAATATATATTGCATATAATTTAATTTTTTGTTTTTTTTTAGCATTGCAGCCTGCAATAGGTGTTCAAACATGGATCTAAGAAATGGCCGAAGCAATCCAAACATGGATCTAAGAAATGGCAGAAGCAATCCAAACCTGAGTCCTGATGAAAGCTGAGCTCTAGCCTACATCCCAATACTTTGATCATGTGTCACCACTATGAATATGACTAAAAAGGGAATCCCTTATACCCAGACCTTGTTAAAATGTCAAAGTCTTACATAGTAAGACTACCAGCCACATTAAATCTAGCCCTATATAAGTCTAATATTTTGTCTAGCAAAATAAAGGATTATTACACAAAAGCCTTGATTTGTGAGATTCAGTGGTATGGATGTTATTGGGAAATGTTTAAGGATGTACTCCCCCATAACATAAAAATTTAATTTAATTTAACTAGGCAAAAATGATAGAAGTCACAGGCTCAATTCAAAAAACAAGGAAGCTTCCCGGATCATGTGTTTCAATTAGCAGTAATTGACTGCCCCCAGGGCATGTTTGAGATAATGTCAGATTCCCTGTTTTATGAATATAGCCCACTTGTTATACATGACAATGACACTGAAAACTAAATTTCACTGCTTAACAAATAAATTAAAAAAAAAGTACTGTGCATTGTTTTGTGTTTAGTTTACATGTAAAGTTTCTGTCCATCATGTATTGTAATGTTTTGCTAAATGATGTAGTGGTGCACAACATTGGTGTAAACTACTACTAACAAACACTGAAAACATGGAACCCTACTGCAATGTTTTTTTTTTTTTTTTGCTGATACTTTTTAAGTGGCCCTGGCTTTTATAAAGCTTTAACAAAAGACCACTAGACAACACAGACGTCATGTCTTGAAATTTCAGTTAGAAAAAGACTTGTGGGGCTGGGTGCATCTGTAGCAGATCAGCTATCGTTTTACTGGGCTTGCTGGATCTATAAAAGAAAAAAAAAAAAAAAAAAAAAAAACTATGCTTAAAGTATTGTGAGCTACATGTTCATTACCATGTAAATATTACAGAGTTTGATCTATTGAAATGGATTATTTAGTAGACCACTTTCTTTCACTTTTTGAACCTTCTGAGCATGTGACGCAAGCTTCTTTTGCAATATTCTAAAAGTAATTTTGAAGTAAAGAAAGTTTGAAGTAAAGTGTAGTCAAAAAGCTCTTCATGTGCTCTTTAACTCTGAAGAGAGTAAAGAATGTTCATTTCCTTAGTGAAGTGCTCTATATTCAGGAGTAAAATCAATAAAAGGCACTTTTTGTGCTCTTGCCTTCATTCATTTGGTTTAAGCAAGGATTGCAACCAGATACAATATAAAACCTCTACCATGTTGCAATTTAATTTGATACCACCCATTGTAAATATTACAAAGAAGTAATTAGAAGCCTTAGGGCAATATTATTATATACTTAAATTCCATATTTAGATTTAGGCTGTGCATTATGTTGCACTGTCTATTGAAATTGAATGGGTTGCCAACATATCTTAATGAGCTACATAAACGGTGTTGCACAAAAAAAAAAAAAAAAAACACAAACAGAATTTTTTCTTTAACCTCCCTAGCGGTACATTTCTGTCTGGATTTATGTCTAAAAGCGGTACATTGTTTTTAATGAAAATTTATTTTACAGTATAACATAATATATAAATAGTATATTAAAGTTTAATAGTATAATAAAATTTTAAACACAAACGCATGTTAAAATAATTCATTAAAAAAAATAAAAAAAAATATACATATATATTTTTTTTAAATAAAAAAAAATAATATACTCATACTATTGTACATACTTGAAAATAAATGTTTTTGAAAAGAATGTACTGCTTTTACACCTATAAATCCAATGTATTGCATTCAATACAGGTATTTCATATTGAATGCCCGCCCCGCCAGCAACAGACACACGCACCAACATTACTAGGAACTCCCCCAGTCATCGTGTGCAGAAGACGCCGGAGGAAGAAGAAAGAAGACAGGGATCGCGGTGATGAACAACGCAGGACGCCGGCGGATCAGGTAAGCCAGGGGTCGGCAAACTCCAGCCTTTAGGCCACATACACACTGCCGGAGCCTTCCGTTGATACTTCCGCCGCTGCTGTAAATAGGGAACGCTCCCCTGAAGGGAAATCCCTCTCATCCACAATGCATATGGAGGAGAGAGATTTCACTTCAGGGGGCGTTCCCTGGTGGTGGGCAGAGATATTAAGGTGGGACTCAGAGTCGGGCCTAGTGTGCTCCCGCCCACCCCTGAAATGGCCTATTGGCCATGAAAGTTTGCCGACCCATGAGGTGAGCGCTTGTTTACTTACCTTCCCATAGGTTTACCTACCCCGAGTGAGACTAAATAAAAGGGTTTTCTACCCTTTTATGTAAAGTGAAAATTCGAGTATAGGTACGCTCTAAGATATAAATTATATGTCGCCAAGAGGCTACATATAAGTAATATACAACCACATATAAACCTATTGGATTACCGGAGTTTAGTCAGGTATTACATTTCTTTCTTTAGGACCATACACAGCAGTATATTGCAGTAAACCACATGCCTATTAAATATAAGTGCTGCATAATATGTTGGCGCTATATAAATACTGTTGATAAACAATGCATTACCATTTAGAACGGGTCCACCAGATACGGCCTAGCCGGTAGTTCATTCCGGCCTAACGCCCCCTGGCCAGGGGGGGCATTAGGAACTACCTGAGCCGGAGAGGGAAATCCCTCTCCTCTGCAATGCATACGAAGAGGGATTTCACTTCAGGGGGCATTCCCCGGTGGGGGGCGGAGCCATTGGGGCGGGACTCAAAGTCCGGCCTAATGTACTCCCGCTCATCCCTGAAATGGCCTAGTGGCCATAAAAGTTTGCCTACCCGATATAGAATCAAGCACAGTGCAATGTGTTGGTTTGCCACAATGCACCTTGACATGCGCATTGCAATGAAAGACAAAATAGAGCAGGAGAAACAATACCCCATACAAATCCCAATAAAAAGAAAAACATATTGTGGCGCATATGTTACTGCAACCATTATTTTATAAATAGTATAGGAAAGGGTTAAAGCTTCCGAAACATGGGTTTTGCCCCTAACTTCAGTTCATGTCCCTTATATTCTTAACATGATGATTCATGATTGTCACAACTGGTTATAAAGCTTCATTGGAAATCATCTATTCCAATGATAACACTTACAAAAGTTACTTTTAGTTAGGGCTAGATAAGGAGGTAAAAATATTAATTGCCCCCTACTTTTAAACCAACCAAAGAAATTTAAAAAAAAAACTAAAAATAGTTACCCCAAATTATCAATATTAATCGATTCTGTGAATAGAACCATATGTGCTCCAATTCCTTGAATTTGGGTCAACATATGGGGATAAAACGTAAGGTGGCTAAACTTTGGTTGATAGGTGCACAGCTTGGTTGTTGCTAGGGGAGGAAGAGTATTCACTGCGTAATCTGGCAAAGAATGCACATTTACAATCAGTTTGATTAAACATTGTTTAGAAATGCCATCTGTTTCAATACATTTTTATTAGTCAAATTTTTGTAAAACAAAAAAAAAATCTCTAAAATGTCACAATATTAGGCAGAGCTTTGCCTTAGCCAAGAACCACCAGATGTCGACTAAAAACCAAAATGTCCTATAGACCGATTAATCCAAACTTTTGGTTCATTGTAGGTTTTTGCATGCTGTTGAATAGACAAGACAGTGGATCCTCAGTGTGTGACACCAATTGTGAAACATAGAAGAGGAAATATAAAAGTATAAGAATCAAATGCTGGATCCCAGAGTCAGCAGCTTACACAAAGTGACTGAAACTGTAAAACCACAAGGCCTACCACAGAATTTGCAATGTCCTTTTGGTATACAACTTGTTTCTTAAGCAGTAATGCTAAAGCAAGATAACACAAAAACATACCTCAAGGATATGTCAGAAATAAAGAAAAAACAATGTGATAGGCTTCAAACCTTGGCATGGCCAGCACAGTGTACAAACATAACCTAGCAAGCTTCTATGAAAGATGAATAAAAATGGAGGCGTTTTAAAATGATTAGCTACATGTACTTTAAATATATATTAGACACATATACAAAAGCTAGGGAATGTGGTAACCTATTACACTTTGTGTTTTTGGGCTTACAGAACACCCAGAACGTTTATACTTGTCCAAGGTTGTATGAAACAAAGATAGGATAAACTGGATGATTTACCTTGCAATCTCCTTTACAGTGCAGAGTATACAAACCACATTGATTTATTGGGCATGCCTCACTTTTTGATAACTAAATATTACTGGCATTTTACAGTTAGATTGTGAAAACTATATGGCCAGCTTATGTTATGCTGGACATAGCTGCTGAGCATTGGCCCTGGAGTTGTCATGTTTTGGTCCAGGGAATTAAAAATGGCATTGATGAATGGTTTGATGCATGGTTTTTAAACAAAAAAAAAAAATACAACAAAATAGCTAAGAAAAGGGTAGTTTATAAAAGTTACTGGGATTTAGCTAAAGGTTAATAACAAATTGAAGGACAATTCATTGTCTCTGCCACTGGCAAATATAAAACGCCACTTGGGCATGCCAAAATAACTTTAAAAAAAGTATGATTATATATTCTAAAAAAAAGTATTTAGAAAAAAATAAATGTACTCCTTTGCCTGACATACAATGGATTCACATTATGTAATGTGATAAAGGGATATATCCAAGATATGTACCCACAAAGGCAGCTTTTAAATAAGTGAATGAATATGTTACAGAAACAAGAGATACTAGTGTCTTAGCTGATTGAGAGAAAGTGCCAAAATAAAAACAAATAAAAAAAATCAGGATAGTTATGTTTTATACAACTTCTAAATAATGTTTGCTGATTTATGATAGCTGCCCTAGCAGGTACTGGTGGCTTTTATTTTTAGATTACTGGACAAGAAATTGGCTGCGTATTTGAAGATACTTATCCACAAAACCACCTCTTTTATTCCAAAAAACTTCTGAAACTAGAACATATTCAATAAAAATGTTACCATTGTACAAAAAAAAAAAATAATATATATATATATATATATATAAAAAACCGATAGCATTGAATTTTAGCAGTATAACATTTGTGAGACGACTTAAAGCATTGCCAGTAATAAAAGGGGTCCTGCAAAACCCTTAAACAACTGTGTATTTGTGATGTTTTTGCAATACATGTCTTCTTCTAACAGATGGGCTGTTCTAGATAGGTAGATAGAGGTTAGTTAACCAAAAATTTGCTTTTATTTATAGTGGAAGGTGGCAATCCTCTTCACTTCAACATCTGAAATTTCTTGTTGCGTTCACTTGGTGGGCAACCTGTATATGGATTCTCAATAACATGTGCAAGATATTTTCAGATGTATTTTTATTACTTAAAAAAAAGAGTCATAAACATATTTACTTTAAATTTTTGTCTTTTTTGCATGGACATTCAAAACCAGTAACAAAAAAAAAATAAGTTCTGGATCAGATGTTCCCTTTATTCTGGTTTAGATAAGGCCCCAGTGTAAACAGAACTCTCCCTCTCCAATCTGGTTCTATAGGATGAGAAATGAGAAATGTTGCAGTTTTTACAGCTTTAAATTCAGAGGAAAAGAATGAAGCACATCAAGGGGGAACTTCATGCCACCAACACAGTTCATGCGAACATCAGGATCCCCTGGTAAGAAGCAAAGGGAAACAACAGGACTGTACACAAAATTTTGTGATGTCAGTCCTCTGAAAGATACATAGAAAAAGAGGTAAACACCATAGAAACAATGTTTTTTTTTTTTGGAAATACACTTAGAGAAGAAAAAAAATGAAAAGGAGGAAGCTGCATTGTTGTGAGATTTTAAATGCCTTCAGTGGATTTTTTTGTAATTGGTTAAGTCTCTTCTGCTTAGTGTTACATAAGTGAAAAGCTCCTTAGGCTGAAGTGGTTGGTGTGAGTTTCAGGTGTCCAGGATTTTTCACGGCTCATTTAAAGCAGCTTTTCATGTAGGATTTTTTTTTTAGAAGAGCAGTCAACACACATAATAAACTTAGAAAAAGGGAATGGGGTCAAGAAAAGTTAAAGTTTGGTATATTTGCTTTGTAACAACAAAGGAAGGGTCCTTCAGGTTGTTAGTCACACCGTATGAAAGTTGTGCAACAGGCTGGAACAGAATGCTAGTCTTCATTTAGGCTCTGGTTTGTCCTGCAACAGCGGTATGATAGACTCCCATGCAGTAAGGCACTAGAAGAGGGACAAAGAAAAAACAAACGTGTAAGGAAAACAGATCTATGTTGAATCACAAATTTCAATTTGTGACTTTTCCTTGTCTTTGTAAATTATAAAAAATAATTTCAGAAAGAAAACATATTTTGCTTGCAATTTACTTTTTATTTATGTTTTTATTATGTTTTGCACCAGGTGGAGAGAAATTGTGTTGCAAATGGGAAAAATGAGGAAGCGGTGCTTCACAATATGATTTAAATATAAAATGCAAATTTTCATAAGGTGCAAATTACCTATTTTTTTACTTTACTAAATGGGACTGGTTATGCCAAAAACTTCCTGCCCCAAATCTTTACTAATGATTCCCAGTACAATGCCCTGAGCCAAGGATATGCCAATGAACATAAATGTTCATTCCTCTTTAAAAGCAAGCAGCTGACTGTCAGTTTGCTCTCAATCTTGGCTGTTCCCAATTATCACAAATCATCTTAATCTGATCATGTGATTACTATAGCAGCTCAGAAATGAAAGCATTTATATATCCATCTGTAGTGGCCGTTGTTTATTCCTGTTTCAAAGCTAGAGTGACCAGGAGCTTACACAGGTTTTTTTTTCCTGACTCCTTGTGAAACCTAGCTACTCCTTTTATCCTGGGGGATACAAGCAATAGCTAGGGAGCAAAGGAAATGTGAGTATGTACTGAAGGGAAGGTGGGTAATAAAGCAAACCTAGTTGCTTTGAGCCAAGTCCAGGCATTTTTAAATCCACATTTGCTATTGACTTGCTAAATCTAGTTCATTTAGTTTCCGAACCAGTCAGCATTGTTCTGGAGACAAGTACTGCAAAATTTACACATATACAACGACACTCATATTACAACCAAAATTTCCACCCTAGTTAAATAATATCGAATCAAATGTCAGACACCACATTTCCAAATTGTGGAAATTAACTCATCGGTAGTAAGTTGAAGACCTAGGTAAAGAACTATAGCAGCAGCTATTTCTCTGCCACTATCTGACATTTTCCCACCCGCCGATTCAGGGTTCTTTTCCCTGGCTGCTGTGTCACTACTTTGCTAGTGACAAAGTAGCTGGCAGGTGGAAAGCAAAGTGAAGGATATTCAGTAGTGTTGAATAACAGCAGTGCCTGTAGCTCTGCAGGAGAGTAAAAACTGGAGCTGCCACTTGCTGACAGATAAGTATAGAACAGCTTTATTTTATTATATTAGTGAGAAACTTGCTTGTATTTTTAGATTAGCACAGGGACCAATGTGAATCAATTAATTCTAGAAAAAGCATCCATCTTGACTTTAGATTCTCCCCACTCTAATGTGATATTATTTTGAAAAACTGTACTGAGCCTGTACAGGATATTAAACAGACTGCACACATACTTCTAATGAAGTCTAGTCAAAAATAAAAATTTCACAGCATAAAAAATTATATTTACAGATTATACATTTCATTCCCTTTACCTTTTCATAATATTGGATGTTTTTGTCAGCCATTCCCATAAGTAGTTGGCGAAAATCTTGCCTCTTATTATTCTGCCACCTTTCCATGTCCGCCTTCAAATCTGCATTGAAGCATTCTACTTTGTCCTGGCACTTCTCGACTTCAGTTGGCGCCTGAAAATTAACAGAATAATGAATGCCTAAAGTATCTGCAAATGCTAGAGTAACTTAAAAAAAAAACTGCATTCATTTTGGTTAACTCTTTACTATCTCTAACAGTAATCAAAACCTTTGGGAGAAGACCAAATGTTGAAGCATTGGTATGCAGCGGTTTAATCAACAGTAACTTTCGGACTGCTCTGTTTACCGAAATGATTCACTGAAACTTTCTTTTTTATGCATATAGGTCCCTTTTTTGGTTATGTGTTTTTTATGAAAATTGTAGCAGAGAAACAGTCAAAAATAAAAGTGGATAGTTAATCTGCTTGTATTGTATTCTCCCTAGTTCCTCTCTCCTCTCCCTCTTTATTACCATGTTTTCAATGTTCAAGATGTAAAAAAAAAAAAAAACATACATAATTTAGGCATTGGGCCACTGTGCTTTTCTAGAGGGATCATAGTTGGTTGAATGGGCAGTAAAAAGCTTCTTAAAAAAAAAAAAAATCTTAAATTGAACATATGGCAACAAAGGCTACAATGGATCTACACTCCATTCACATTTTAGAACTATGGTTATGCTCTGAAGATTGTTGCTGTCCAATAGTCGCCCCACTTTTACTATGTAGCTTACTATTTAAAACACAGACATGGATTATTCCAATTATACTGAGATTTCACTACCAAGTTTCAGTCTTTCAGTTTGGTGACCAGAAAAGTAACATCAACCAGGGAGCCCCAAACAATGTGATGGGCATCCCTGTCCACGATTTATTTGCTCTGAAAACCGATGTCCACTTTCATCAAATCAAATTCTAAAAGACTGTAGTCACTAAAATTATGAAAAATGACTGGAACAAATGTGGTCAAATATAAAAATCTCACTCCAGTTCTCTCCTCTCTTCTCAAGGCTGCAGCATCCACTTTGGCCTCGTATTCTGCTTGCACTTGATCCCTTTTCTTTAATACATTCTAGAAATACATAAATGTTAACAAAACCAGGTATTAGTTATCAACTTATAGAAAGTGTTCTTGCAACAATATGAAGATACAGTATAGAAAAATGATAACATCTTGATAAGAAAGAGCAAGAAAATGTATAATTTTGTATGTTTATGTTCCTTATTCTGGACGACTGATTGCTGGCATTGACACACACTGTTAGGGCCATTTAAGACCTGGAGCGTTGTACTTGAGAATAAACTGTTCCTATTCAAGTGAATAGGAGCACTTGGTAACCTTTTTTGCATGCAATTCATTAAATGTGTGGTTACTATACTGGGACCATAAAGCAGCTGTGTGCAAACCCATTTCCATGCACATGGTTTGCCACTTCTGAGCACATGAAAGCAGTTTAGCACAAATATGAAAGGTGCCTTAATGGCTACAAACTAGAAAAGGTTAAGCCCTACTGTAATTCATGTCAAAATGCAACACATACCTCAATTGGTAGACATGTATATATGAAAAAGTACAATCGGGATTTTTCCAAATATATCTTTAGAAGGCATTTGTTGTAGAGAACAGCCATTGCCCAAATATGATAATTTTTAGAAAAAAGATTGATATAACTGATCTTGCACAATTATCAATATAATATTATAATACCTGTGGATTTTTTTTTTTTTTTTAGTTAGAACTGCAGGTGAAAGTTCAGTTTATTGGTGGCCCCACAAGCAGCTTATCTTGCATTTCTTTTAAACATTCATTGCTTTATTTAGCCACTAGAAGTGAAGATGAATGCCTAGCATTCATGGTATGGAGAGTATGCAATTTCAAGTTATCTCACCTTTGTGAGATAACACTGGTGCTTGGGGATTGGCTATTCATACACCCCAGGCTTCTGATCCCCCCTCAACAGCTGAGCCTAGCAGCATATGTACTACAATAATTATGTGCTGATGGAGTGAGGCATATCTTCAAACCCATTTGCATATTAACCAGCACAATCCTCATAACAATGCACCGCTTTACTGATGAGTTTTTCCCTGTAGGATAGAGTGCTGCTTTATATTTAAGTTGACGTTTAGAAATATCCTGAATACAGGATCTAAAGCAAAGGGCAAGAGTTACCTGTTGCAACTATTGGAAGTTACATGTGCCACCCATTAATGTTTTTTCCCCAAAGCTAAATAGATTACTAAGGCCTAAAAATACATGGCCATGGCACTAAATATTGTATTTAACATTATAAGTGCATGCTTTATAGAAGTTAGCAGGTGAATTGCTTCTTTGATAAACCAACAGAGATTAAAAAAGTTGTTCATGTCAAGCTGTAGCAGTCCCCTAGTTTACTAGTTAGCTAGAGGGTGGTATTGTTTGTTGGGGGATAGCCTGGCCAGAATGCAGCTAGTGCATACAGGCTTCAGAAGGCAAGACAAATATAGTATGTATTTTGGTTAGTTTAACTCAAATTTGATCTGCATTATCCTTTTGGACTCATGAACAAGGCATTTTTTTAGGATGCTTCTGCATGCTTTACGCTTCTTTTGCATGCACATTGACTTGAAAAAGTTAAAGCCAACAAGGCTAAAGTAAATGATATATAAAGGAATAATTTAAAAGGCATATATAAAGAAATAATATTTGTTGTCTGAAAAAAAAAAAACACCTTCATTGATTCAGAGTAGAGGATATACTCTCTGAGAACTGGCAGAAAATCTTCAGTCATGTCCTCCGTGAGCTCCTCTAGGGCTGTACTGCAGTTCCCCACACAGGCAGACACTCCCTCCAATGGCTCACTTAGCTCTCCTTCCAAGGCACTCCACGTAGAATAGACTGGGCCATATTCTCGAAGCTCCACTAGGTATTCTAAAAGAGACAATAGCAAAAGACAACTTCACACACTTGGAGCAATGATGAACAACAAATACCCCTATTTAATGTACAGCACTGTGTTAGCACTATTAATAACATTTTGATGCAATATTTAGCAAATACACATACTGAAATGTACTCGTCTTGTGAAACTCACAGGTTATTTATATTTATATTAGGTTATTTATTTATATTAGCAAATGCAATCGTTCGTACCTGAATGTACCAGATGGTACTTCCCTTTTCCGCTTTAATAAAGGGTACTTAGAAATATGCATAAATATTTATTATTATAACAGATGAATGGTTAAAATTTCTGTAAAAGTAGCTCTTCTTCATTCCAGTGATGTATATCTGTGCCAGCTGGGTTTTGTTGGTTGTGGGCAGTTCACCTATCACCAAAGAAGCTCTTGGACTTTTGATATTGATATGAAGTGGATATATAGATTTGTAGAATACCAGCAATGTTATCCACAACACTGGGAGTTGCCAGAAATCCCAGTGTTCATCTTTGATCAAGGCAGAGTCAATACAATTTTAGCAATCTAATCCTTGAAAACAGATCAACGTAACCGTCATCTGCTGCTGATGTCCACATGCCTTGCTGCCCAACTTTAACATTAGATATGTTGAAAAATTGGAATTTTGTGACAAGTCATAGATTTTCAGGTCATTTTATCTTTAATGCATGTACCTGACATATAATAACTGTACCTGTATTTATAATCCGTTATAATCAATTTATAATTAGTCACCCAGTAATCAGATTACTAATTAGGAAAACAGTTCTTTAACAAACCACTTTCCCATGCATTTTTTTTCTATTTTTCACATATGGTACATGCATTTTAGACCTAAAAAATTACAATAAACCCCCACGTTATTTATTTATTTTTGGATATCAAAGAACCTGTAAAAAAATATATAGTTGTGTGTGATATTTGAAAAATTGCCTATTAAACCTGAATTAGTAAAAAAAACAAAAAAAAAAAAAAAAACGTAATTGTGCACACAAACAATACCATTCGCATTTTTTGAGACTCCTTCAAGTAAACGGATACTAAAAATGTCAAACATTCAAACTGTGTGTACCCACACCACACCTTGCCAGCTGTTAAACATGAGTGGTGGGTCCATTATGTTGTGGAAAAAATGGATTTCACTAAAAACCTGTTAAACTGAATACGAAAGAAATGTGAAAATAATTTCCGAAAAGATCAACAGGTATTCTGTTTTTAAAAATAGTTGTATGTAATATGAAGTAAATGCAATGTCTGTAATAGTTTTAATTAGTAAGCTGCAATATACATTTTTTATTTCAGGTTTAAATACACTTTACACACACACACACACACACACACACACACACACACACACACACACACACACACACACACACCAGTTAGGTCCATAACTATTTGGACAGACAACCTTTTTCTAATTTTGGTTCTGTACATTACCCCAATTAATTTTAAATGAAACAACTCAGATGCAGTTGAACTGTAGACTTTTAGTGGGTTGAACAAAAAAATTGCATAAAAATGTGAGGAACTAAAGCCTTTTTTTTTTTTTTTTTTTTAAGACAATCACTTCATTTCAGGGGCTCTCAAGTAATAGGACAATTGACTCAAAGGCTATTTCCTGGGCTGTTGTGGGCAATTCCTTCATTATGTCATGATCAATTAGGCAGATAAAAGGCCTGGAGTTAATTTTAGGGGGGGGGGGGCTTGTATGTGGAAGATTTTGTTGTGAACAGACAACATGCGGTGAAAAAGGAGCTCTCCATGCAGGTGAAACAAGCCATCCTTAAGCTGCCAAAAACAGAAAAAAGTTTTGTACATCACGAGAAAGAAACAAAGCACTGGTGAACTCAGCAACGCCAAAAGACATGGACGTCCACGGAGGACAACAGTGGTGGATGATTGCAGAATAATTTCCATGGTGAAGAGAAATCCCTTCACAACAGCCAACCAAGTGGACAACACTCTCCAGGAGATAGGCGTATCGATATCCAAGTCTACCATAAAGAGAAGACTGCATGAAAGTAAATACAGAGGGTGCACTGCAAGCCAGCACAGTTCTTGAAAACATTCTTTGGACAGATGAAACTAAGATCAACCTTTAACAGAATGATGGCAAGAAAAAAGTATGGAGAAGGCGTGGAACAGCTCATGATCCAAAGCATAGCACATCATCTGTAAAACATGGCGGAGGCAGCGTGATGACTTGGGCGTGCATGGCTGCCAGTGGCACTGGGACATTAGTGTTTATCCATGATGTGACACAGGACAGAAGCAGCCGAATGAATTCTGAGGTTTTCAGAGACATACTGTCTGCTCAAATCCAGCTAAATGCATCACATTGAGGCGGCATTGGGAGGCATTTCATAATACAGATGGACAATGACCCAATACACACAGCCAAAGCAACCCAGGAGTTTATTAAAGCAAAGAAGTGGAATATTCTTGAATGGCCAAGTCAGTCACCTGATCTGAACCCAATTGAGCATGCATTTCACTTGTTGAAGACTAAACTTCGGACAGAAAGGCCCACAAACAAACAGCAACTGAAAGCTGCTGCAGTAAAGGCCTGGCAGAACATTAAAAAGGAGGAAACCCAGCATCTGGTGATGTCCATGAGTTCAAGACTACAGGCTGTCATTGCCAGCAAATGGTTTTCAACCAAATATTAGAAATGAACATTTTATTTTCAGCTTTTTAAATTTGTCCAATAACTTTTGGGCCCCTGAAATGAAGTGATTGTGTTAAAAAAAGGCTTTAGTTCCTCACATTTTTATGTGTATATATATAGTTAACTATATATATATAGTTTTAAAACCCCTGGAGAGAACTCACCTACTTCCTCTTTAATAATGCGCTGTGCTATCCTGTCAATGGTTCCAAGTTTTAGCGCAAACATGTCCAAATACTCTCCTATGGCTGAAAACTCCAAAGGGCGACTCCGGAGCTTGTGTCCACTTGTTACGTATCGCACAGACTCTCCCATCTTAGAAAGCAAAGTGGCCCCTTGTTTTTTGTGACTGTTCAGATCCTATATGCAAATACAACATGATTAGTTCAGATAAGTATTACTTAGAATAAAATATATTAGAATAAGATATGAGATGACTGTTCTAGATCATTTTAAAAAATAAAAGCTATGAGGCTGTTTTTGGTGCACATGACTTAACAGGAATAGCTCAATAATAACAAAACAAACAATATTCATTCATCAAGAGAACTGGACAAATATGTGCAAATACATTTCCCTGTAAACTGTAGATCCAAACTAGCTGATTAATTGATGCAAGAGTCTTTTATTGGACTTATCTCTTATATAACTGCCTGTGAAATGTTGGCTCTTTTTTATGACATTCTACATTTGAGGATTTTTCCAGTTAAATGAACACAAGCTGTGAGGTCCTTCATGAGCATAATATTGGTAACTCTGCATACCCATAGACCAACTGAGGGTGGGTTAAGGGATTTTCAGTAGGTAGGGATGCACGATTTAGCCACTGTAATAGGGTGTCCAAGAATGAACCCTCCATATATTTTAACAGAAAAAGAGTGCTGTGGTGTAGCAGGAAGAAACCTGGATCTATACGTTTTTGCATTATAGATTGTACAGTGTTCCAAAAGGGGCTTATAACCAGACATGACCAGAAGACATCCAACATAGTGCCAACTTCTCCACCAAATTGCCAACACCCATTATATATGGAAGAGAGGAAGCAATGGAGGCGTTATGGGGTTCCATGCCACTGCAACAGAATCTTGTATCCAATTTCTTGAAACTTTTGGCTAATAGAAGATTTGTATATCAAAGTAAGAATCTTGCTTTTTTTGTGAGGAGTCCACAAAGAGTAACCTAGTTCCTGTTACCACGCATAGAAGGTATGTTGACTCTTCACAGTGCCGAATAGATAATATATTCAAGTTGTTCATATACTATAAACCAAAAATGTTTGCCTATAGAGCAACACCTAGGAACTTGTCAAGTTACACAAATAAAGAATTTTCCAAAAAATGCATTGTTTTTATGATTATATATTCTAACTATAGCTTTACTCCCCTCTAACACTTAGATTTATTGTTGCATGTGCGTGGGTAAGCAGGTCTGACCTTGCTTTTTGTTTCCAACTACTTAACAGGTAAGAATACCTTTTTCACCATTATTAGGGTCCTGCTGACGCAGCAAGCCATTTTGCAGTTTGCCAATTATCCGACCCTACAAATAGGCTGCGTATGTGCTAATATCAAACATGCTATTTTGTCAAATTTTCAGTGTATTTATTGTACTTTTGAATAGTAAGGAAAAGATTAGGACAGGGGCATTCTAATCTACAGTCCCCATAAGATCATTACTCACTGGTTGTCATTTGGACAAGTAATGAGGGAAAAGCTCCTAAAACAAATAGCAATGAAAACTAGAATGGGAGTTCTAACCATTTCCTTATTCCATTTAAAATAAAAATAAAACTGGCAGAAATTCAGAACCTCTATAGCTACCAAAAAAAAAATGATAATTAATGAAATGCCAACCTTGGATGTGAGAAAGACACTGAAGTGCTCATTAAAGGAGAGAACTGGGTGGTCTGCAATCCTCTTAAGAAACTTGTCCAAAGCTCTTCTTCTGGTTTCCACAAATTCTTCAGAAAAACGGTCAACTACACCTTTCACTACAAATTTCTCTGGTAGAGGCTGAAATGCAGAAAGAAAACCACAAATATGTAGCAATACATATAAAGCTTGTTATATGCACTGTGCAAACATACAGTGCAACATAATACAATAACAGTTTCCACGTAGCAGAAGGTAGAGCAAACCTCTAGTAAGACAATATGAAAACAGCTAGTAACCTCATCATCTGAATATGTTAGTTGCCTGGTTATCATGTTGATCAAGCAGCTATAAAGCCCAAGTTTGGGCATGGAAATATAACAATCCTGTTTACCTTGCCTTCGATCTGAATCTGTAATTGTTTTGGTTAAATGGTAGGTAAGTAGCAGTTTTTCAAGAAAACTGGAAATGTAGTACAGGTTTCAGATAACACCATTGGGATATATATTTAACATAAAGTATATCTAAATTAAGCACTAACATTTAATTTTTGTAGCTAACCAGTTTTTAGATGTGCTTAGATTTCTTTTTCCAAGCATTTTCCCATTTATTAACACCTGGTGATTCTTCTGGTAATACACCTAGGCTACACACACATGCAATAATTGTCGTTGGAAGCGAACATTTAACGACCGAATGTTTGATTATCCTTAACAAAAGCAACAGGCCGATGACACCGATAAACGAGGAATTCTCTGAAAACAAACGCCCATAGTGACGTGACGCTGGGCTGAAAATATTAATTTAATTAATTACAATTCAGCATGTGTACAAAAAGTAAAGGCTCAGATTTATGTCAGGATCACCTTTTTGGTATATCTTACATACCAAAAGGAGCAGAAAAAATAAATCATTTGTTACGGTTTATATACATTTAAACTCCACAAATTAGGAATAGTTTCACAAGGAAATACATTAATTTATGGATGTTACAATGATGATAGGAGGTTATATGAAAGCTGTAAAGCAGGAGAGGAATTTGGGGAGAGTAGAATAAGGCAGCCAATATGTGAAAATATTTATAATCCTTCATTATTCATTGCCATGATTTCCCTTTTGACTTGAATTGGGAAGTCTGACATACCGTTCTTATAAAGTGAAGCTAGCAGCATAAATGTCTTGTCTGGGGCTGTCAAACTGTCAGATTGTAGGAACTCAGACTTCACTTTGGGTAATAAATGCAGTGACTCACAACCAGCGATGCGCAAACTGACTGTTGCCAATATATGTTAACCCAACCGCCTGGAAATCAAAATGCTATATTATACAAAGCTTTTCTAAAACATATCTACTGGACCTTTGTGTTTAATCACAGCATCCCATACTATCAAGATGATACAAATGAGCATGAAAAGTCTGAGAACTACGGATATACTATAAAGACTATAAAATATTGCTTTCTCAGATTTAGGAGGATCATTCAGTAATTAGACATGTTCTATCACAGATCCCTGAACACATCCAAGAGCTTTCTGAAAAGTGGTAAAAATGTAAGATTAATCTAAACGGTATTATTTTGCTTGTTGAACACTAAGCAGTAGCTTCATTGGCTAGAGCACAGATCAACAGTAAGCATTACCTATTTTTCAGAGTTAATATTGTATAGCCTAAATTATTTATATTTATTCATTAGGTATGTACAAGAGGATGCATGATACACTTATTCTCAATTGCAGCCAGTATGAGAAAGCTTTACTGATGGATATGCAGCAGTCTACTGCTCAGGGCTTTTTTTTTTTTAATAGGGGGCAATTTGTTTGTAATGCCAGGCCAGCATTTATAATCTGGCTGACAGCACAGCACAGCCTGACTAGAAAATACAGATTTGCTGATACCATATATATACCCGCGTATAAACCGACTTTTTCAGCACTTTTTAAGTCACCCTCGGCTTATACGCCAGTCAGGTGCATGGGTCCCTCCAAAAAGCACCCGATCGGGCAGCTGAGTTCAGCTGTTTCCGCCCCCTAATGACAATGCCATCAGACTGCGGCGAAAATACGCTGGCCGCAAAAGCCAGCAAGGGTACGCCGGAATTACGGCGGCTACACGCCAGCGTATCTCTGGGGCCTAATTCAAAAAAGTGAACGGCAGTAAATACCGTTACAGTACAATCTGACTGTCATACAACATTGTAGGACATTAGATTAGTACTGAAAAACCCACTTACCTTGTTAGAATGGCCTTCTGCTGGTCCCCGAAGCTCCTCTGGTGTTCTCTCTTCTGTCTTCAGCCACCGAATGCAGAGAAGATCTTCAGGGTTTCCAGGGAAATTGGATTCAATACAAAATAGCTGTATCGAGTCCAATACAAATAAATCTTTATATATATATATATATATATATATATATATATATAAATTTTACACAAGCTACTGTACAGTTATATTACATTATACACTATTTTATTTTTTTAAACAGATATTTTTCATTTTTTTGTGTTTTTTTATTTAAAGTTTATTATTCAATGTAATAAATATTGTACATATTTTGGTGAGTTATGTCTAAGAATTATAGGCCTACAATGTAAAATATATTTCCATGCAGAAATATGTAATGCTTTTTGCGTGGAAATACGGAGAGAATTAAAACGCTAGGGGGGGCTACAGTGGCTGAATGCAGTTCCGCTTTCAGCCACTTTTTCCAGACAGAATCATACTGCCAGGGAGGTTAAAGAGAATTTAGTGGTTGGGTACAGTAAGTAGTATACCTACCTAACCACTAAATTCTCACTATGGTATTTGTTTACCGTATAATGGCTGTAATGGCAGTATTATGCAATTTTATTGGTATTTATTTTGAATATTGAAACTTGCCAGTAGCTGCAGTATTTCCGACCCTCAGCTTATACCCAAGTCAATCAATTTTCCCGTTTTCCAAGTTAAAAATAGGTACCTCGGCTTATACACGGAACGACTTAACATGAGTATATACAGTAACTCCTATAGAACTACGTACAATCAGACTAACATTTTTTTTCACTGAGGCTCGCAGGCTTTAAAACCGGTAGTATGAATTTGATTCCCTTCCAAACACCTCCTAAACCAAAATGTAGCACTGCAGTTCAATGTGGCTCTGAAATAGCCCAAAGACACAGCAATAGCTAATGGAAAATCCTCCAACAGGAACACCTATTTTGGCAATAACTCTCCAGGATCAGTATTTTGTTCACTTTAAAAAAATATACTCTTTTTCCAGAAAGTAATCGGAAATCTCCCTAGCTGGGTGTAGACAGCAAACATGATTTAAGAGGGGCTTTACCTTTCCCTGCTATAAACCAAATGAAAAATGTTCCATTTAAAAACAAGTGTTATAGCTGTAACCAAGCTCCATATAGTAGTGGATGTTAATACACAGTCACACACAACAAACGGACATATGCAGCGGCATCAGCAAGTCAATACTTAGATTCCTTAGCTTACTACTTTTATGTAGCTCATCCAAACAGCAGCAACATACTACCTACGGGAATGAAGTGAGTGGGCTGGGTTTCTTCAAGTTTATTCTTCAACCAGTCAAAGTCCTGGTACCTTCGACGTACAGAATACTCAGGAAAGTCAAACTCTGCCCGTGTTGTCTGAAAGAAAGGAAAACATAGCTTAGGTATTATCTCCAATGTTTCCATTGGCGTTACTAAAATCCTAAAAGTAGATGTTTAAAACGTATTTGTGAAGCCAGTTATCCTCAGCCCTGGGTTTCTGCAAGCGGTAATTCTGAAATAAAATGACCTTATTACATTTTCGGCAGACTGCCTGCATCTTCCTGTAGCAGATTTACAAGACATACTTGTATACTGTACTGGATTACTAAACCACCAACAGGAAAGGCCTCAGTTTTCCGAGCAACATATATTTCTACATATATTTCCAGCAACAATAATCAATGTAGTGGGGATTGACATAAAGGAATCAAGGTTATTTTGTTAAAAGGGAGCACAGAGACCTTCCTCACTAATTTCTCCAGCCCCATTAACTAAATGCACACTTACTTTTTTATAGGCATTGGTTTTGGGGCTTTATATTACTAGTTCCTCCTTAAACAGCCCTTACATTAAAAAAGCAATCAATCTGATTTTAGGCTACTATTTGCCATTAAATATATATTTGGATTACCTTGGTCATAATACGATAGGTTATATAAGTTTCCATAGTGCATACATGCTTCTTTGGGTCATCAACAGTAACAAAGAGGTCCCTGGTCTCTCCATCCATGTCATCATCTAGCTGAAGCCTGTTAAGAAGTGAAGAGGATGATGCTGGACTTGAAGTATCAGCTGGGGTACCGTTGGGTAAACTGAGGTCCTAGGAGACAAAGACAATAAATAATGATAACATGATGAATGCAAAAAAAGGAACAGTACAATATTCATTAACTTACAAATGCTAAAAGCCATCTCTTTGGAGTATCTAAACTAGGCCTGTCACTGTTTACACTACATCATACACTCACTCTTTATAAATAGTTACTTTCAGTTCGTTAAAAGGAAACAACAAGAGAGGACAAAGCTTAAGTCAGCATAAAAACCGTAACAGGGGGGCTTGTTTTTTAGCTTGAATGCTGCTAGACTTGAATAACATATGCACTATAAACACAGCACACAGTTTTGTATATAGCTGTATAACCATAGAAAGATTAACAATTACATTAAAAGTCATCTAAAATATTATATATTTAAAGTCTTTACTTTTCTAAAAATATTGTGCCATTGCAAAACGAGAAGGAAATAGGGTGACATACATATAATGGTACAACACGGTGTCAGGCTGCCAGAAAAGCATAAAGAACAATATCAAGTCCTCATTCTTTAAGTGACTTCAACCATTTCTGTACAGTGAAATGCCTAAGCCCCTTTATTTTATGGTGCTGCAGGAAAGCACACATTACCATAATGCACATAAAGTGTATGTTACCCATTCATTCTAAAAAGCAATCCAACATTCCTCATTTCTGAGTTCCCCTAAAAACTAGAATGTTGTCTGGTTTTTGCATTGGGCAAGGTATTCAAATGAAAGGTGGAAAGAGCTACCCTAAAACTACACATTACTGCTTTTGCACTAATACAAAGCAGTAGTGTGAAGAGGCTCTTACTATTTATATTAAAAGCAAACTAAAGCAAAATAAAAAAAATAAAGTTTGTCAGTATTTTCAAGCTTTTTGTCAAGACAAGGTGCAGGTATCACTGGGTACCAGTGATTCCCTAAATCAGGAAACCCTCTTCTATGTGCCTCTCCGATTTTGTTTCCTAAACTTAGGGGTAAGTCCCATTAAGTATTCCCCTTCTTAATCAGAGTACTTAAAGGGCCATTACAGGAAACGATCTGCATTACTTGTTCTAAAAACTAAAAAGCTGAAACTAAAGCTACCTACACAAATCAGACAATAGTTGCCCAAGATGAGAAATCCTGCTCTCCTCTTGGGAAAAAAACCTGACAGATGTACAGAAGTCACCTATGTCATTCATCAATCTGCCACAGTGGATTTATCAATGACTGTTCTGGAACAACTACTGTGGATCCCTACAAATGAGAGCACAGCAGGGTGCTGCTTGCTCATTCTCCTCCAGCCCGGCACTGTGTGTACAGCACTCGTTCATTCATCAGTTACGGGAAACAATCACAAAAGTTGGTTTCAGGTGGCAGTAATCTGACATCTGTATGGAGCTAAACCTAGAGACAGACAAGTAACCAACAGTCTTCTATGAGCTTAGCCTTGATTCTAGCCTAAGTACAACCAGTGAGCAGGCTTGCCTAATATTTGGGAAATGCAAGACTTTGTTACAAAATGTACCTAAATTGGAGAAGAAAAATGTCCTCAATAATGATAATTCTTGGTTTGTTTGTTTTATATTAGCTAAAGGATTGCCTTTAAAGAATGTACCAAGGCTAATATTAAGAAAACACTTCCTCTGTACGTTACATTACACGTCACAAGGCTGCTTAACAAGATAGTAAATGTCAATCATCTAAAATATTTTAAAAGCCTGTACTACTAATAAGAGTACCAGGATACTAATGCCTAATACTTTAGGTACATTTCATGTGGATGACAAATGTTTTTGTTTTAAAGGGTATGTAAATGCAAAAAATAAATGTCTTGTAATTGCACCCCTTTTGTGTCTATTACAAACTATACAAATTATTTTTGATATACCAATTTATTCAGTGCAAGAAAATACCAGCTGACCCTCCTAGAAAACATGTGAGCTGATAAACTCTCGACTTTTGCTGACAAGTATTAGTTAGCGCCCATCATGTTCTATAGGGAGAGGGAAGGTGGAAGGAAGCACTCTGCTGTGCTCTCCCACCTGAACTTGTAAAGTGATTGTTCCCAATTATTGTTCATGGATGTATCCTGACTGCTGGACACATGACAGACTTTTCCTATGGAGAAGAGAAAAGGGTTGCTAGTCCTAGTCCCTAGATACAGTGCAATGAGTGAGCATGTCATCCTAGAAGAGGAAGTGGGTGTGTGTGGTTTTTAAGGGTAAAAGGTCTGGAACAAAAAGAAAAAAAAATGCAGCCACTACATTCATATTCTGGTAGCTTCAATATATTACATTTTGTGTAAATTACCACTAAAAGCTTAAGGCAAGCTAATACCCCATTTTTTATTGTGAATTCTGTAGAGGGCAGAAGTCATCTCGCCTAGTTGTCATTTTTGGGTAAAACTCTGGAGTTACTGCTTGTATGTATTATGAATAATGGCACAGAGTTCACTACTGAGATCAAGCTAAAATTACA
Organism: Pyxicephalus adspersus; assembly: GCF_032062135.1. Lineage (NCBI taxonomy): Eukaryota > Metazoa > Chordata > Amphibia > Anura > Pyxicephalidae > Pyxicephalus > Pyxicephalus adspersus. The sequence goes on from NC_092860.1 coordinate 48,874,945, forward strand.
TCACAGTCATATGACCTTAATTAGCTTGAAGATTACTAAGAAACTCTGATTCAGTCATCCCTGACCCATACACAGCCTGACTGTATCTGTTGAAATGGCAGATGCAGCAAAACTCCTGTGTCTAGTACTCAGCATCTTCAGCATAGAAAACTCAATGTTCTAAACCCACCAAATGCTTAAAAACAGCAAAAAGAGGTCCAGTCAAAGCCACCAAGTATAACTCCCATAGTAAAGATCTCTCTTGTTCCAGCTAGAAACTTTTAAATTGAATTTGACAACTGCTTTTTTGTTGTATTAAAGACATGTCAAAATGTAGGTCTCCAGTTAAGCTAATCCAGCTAAATTAATTGGATGCGGTTCCAAAACGACAGCATAGTTTTAGAAAGGAGCTGGATTTATTTTCCTGACTGCACAGATTTCTGCTGCCAATCATGTTGTAATTAACGGAGCAGAGGGCTGCTGAACTTATTGGCACATTTATTTATAGCTACACTGCTCGCATGTGGGTAGCAAATTGTTTAGAACCCAGCAGTGTGTGCAGTAAAGGTACACATGGGGCAGTTGCACTCTAGTTAAATGACCATTTCGAAAAATTAATAAATACATTGTATTTTGCACATCAGTATTAACTTTTAGCATTGCAATAGTCAGTCTCATCTGTGAACACTGCATGCAACAATTAAGTGTGGTTTTGAAACTAACTATAGTATAGACCAGGGGTCAGCAACCTTTACTCTCAAAAGAGCCATTTTGCCTCCTCTTCCACTAAAGAAAAATAGTCTGGAGCCGCAAAACATAACACAGTTTATAAACTTTTAAAAGTTGTAGATTTATTTCACTGGTAGATTTTTTTCATTAGAACACCGGATAGGGAATCCCCCTCCTCCGCAGTGTCTTGGGAGGAAGGGGATCCCCCATCAGAGATCTCCCCGCAGCAGCCGAAGGGAGCCACAACAAGGTGGCTGAAGAGCCGCATGCGGCTCCGGAGCCGCAGGTTGCAGACCCCTGTCCTATCCTAATCCATATATGATTCACAATTTAATGCAATGCTTGGTAAGGATCATTGGAGTTACCCATTAGACACTGAACTAGAAATTGGATCATTTTCTGCAAGCCTACCATTTTTATGATTGGTATATGATTGTATACCATTGGTATTCATTTGTATGATATTTTACAAAGGATTTTTGAACTAAGCTGTGTGTCACAAAAAGGTACAATAAGGGAAAACACCCATAAACACTTAAAAATGGCCCACAGACACCTATTCGATTCAGTGGGGGCGTTTGGAGCTTTTTAGACAAATTAAGGTATTTTCTGTATTCTCAGCTATGTCTAAGTCTTTCAGAGGAGATCTAAAAGCAGGTGTTCCTGCACACCTTAATATTACCTGGGACAGAAACAACTGGAATGAAGAACACACTGAGCCCGATTTATCAAACATGTAATGGATCTAAGCCACAACTGAAAACATTTGGCAACAAATAATTTTTATAAAAAAAATTGGTGGAACGCAGTGTTAGAATTTACATATGCTTTAAACCCAAAATAATTTTTGTCTATACAAACTGTCACATTCTTTAGAATGTTGTCTGAATGTGTATTTATTTTCCACGGAATGTCACTGTACAGTAATAAAAAAAAAGTGCAATAACTGTTATTTGGTTTATTTTCTCTATTACCTGCTCCTGTCCTTATATCAAACATGGGCAAATGAATGTATAAGGAACATAATATTCTATTTAGGTTCATAACCATAAATTGAATTTTCCACATATCGAAAGTACAATTTATAGTTAATCCACACACCGAATTCCAATTTTATGTAGCCCTAATTTAGGGGCTGTGATAGCGGTGTTGTCTTTCACTCGCGTATATCAATGTAGATACATGCTAAGGAAGTCAAAGTTTTAAGGAAAGACTTCTTGGTGGTTGGATACCTCCACATCAGTATATTCTTATGAGGTCTACAGGGTGTTTAATCTGTTGATCAAATATATGATTGTTTTTGGAATTGTTTGAATATTTATAAATATATATATATATATATATATATACACATACATACACACATATATATTAAAAATGCAAGATATTCTTTCATAACACAAAAAGATGGTTTAAAACATTCTGAAGATAATGTTGGTAAATAGAATTGTTCGAATTGATTCAATGTTTTCATCACATAGGGTATGCTTTAGGACAACAAAAACTCTATTCAATTGATCTCAATTCAATGCTTGGCAGGGTTTATTTTAAAGTTCCTGATCCATCTGGTTAGGCGACCTATATAGAAGTAAATCAAACACAAAAGCTGGTTTCACCAACTTTAGATAACAGGTGGAACCACGTACATGTTTATAAAACTGGCACAAAAAATGAACGCACAACAAAATACAAAGCTGAGGAAATCCAGCACATTCATTACCTTAAATGTCAGTTTAATGTCTGACGGAGGATCCCTGTCTGCAGCAGACAAGCCGTAAGAAAATGACAACATTTAAAGGTCTGTAATGACAAGTTTCAGATGAAAATATGTCCAAAGGATGAAGAAGATCCAGGGACAAACTAAAACTGCCAGTTTTATAACTATTTGGATACATCATTCCAAACCACTCATGCCAGTACCTTTCCTAAATTCCTGACAAGTCAGAAGCAGTTTTTCAGAAACTATGTACCTTTTATTCAAGTGACTTTTCCCAAGCTCACACAATATAAGTATTTTGCTGCAGCCAGGAAGAAGCATTTCCTCCATCTCCTCTTCACTAGTGATCAAACTGCAACACAGTACATTGTAGCAAATCAGAGGCTATGCGGCTTCATCTTTGGGCTGGGCTCACCTCCTAGATTGTAAGCTCTTCAGGGCAGGGTCCTCTCCTCCTCCAGTGTCACTCTCTGTATCAGTGTGTCATTTGCAACCCCTATTTAATGTACAGCACTGTGTAATATGTTGGCGCTATATTAATCCTGTCTATGAATATTAATATTAATAATAATAACTGTGTCTGATGTTTGTGAATACAGCTGAGATTTTCAGAACTGTGTCCTCTATCTCAGCAGTCACCATTGGTCCGTGGCTCTGTTCCCTCTGTGAACACAACCCGTCCACTCCCCGCCCACCTGCTTGCTAAACATCCTGGGGGGACCGTAGCGCAGGGCTGTGGACACAACTTTTGTTGAGTGGACGGGTTCTGGCATCATGACGTCACTCTGGGGGAAGTTTCTTCCTCTTTGAGTGACACACCGCTCACGCACGGTCCTGATTCCGTGGATTTAGTGGTCTGTGAGGTCTGAAAGGTTTGGCAACCACTGCTCTATTGGCTTATGAAGATGCAAATATTGGAAACTGGAGAGCCCAATATGGCACTACCCTTCTAAAAAGAAAAGTAGGAAACGGCATTGTCTGGGTTAGTACGTGATCTGTGGGAACCCATACACATTTGACAACCATTCCCAACTTTGCTCAGTATACACACACACTTTGTATAGTACATATTAGCACATCACACAACAGAATCTTTGTGCTTGTATATCTGCTTGTGCCATGGTGACAACAGTGACGTTTGCACACTTTTCTAACCTACATACTGTTACTTCAGTAGGGCCACAGAGACGAATGATAGGTTTTTTATTCTGCCTTCAACCTGCAAATTAAATTTCAGAGCCACCTTCATTGCGGATCTGTTCAAAACTGTAACTGAACAAAGGGGCCGTGAGAAGCAATGGACACTTGCAGATAGAAGTGGTACACTATACTGATGCAGAAACCATGGCAAGGCTGTGGTTAATTTTTTTTAGACAAAAAAAAACATTTAAAGCTTGCTTCATATTTACAAATACTGTATTAAAGACCTCTAGTGATTCATTTCTTGGCCAGCTAAAAAATATTCTGATATAGCCTGAAATACTACAGGTAGAACCTTTATGTAAATCTAGTAATCTTAGCCTCTGCTTGTGCCAAGGGTGCTGTCTGTCTCTTCCTGGTTTTACTGCAGGCAGCCCCCTGATGAGGCAGCACAGCCCATTCCCAGATGACACCATGCCGGATTTTGAACATGCACAAGCCAAGATCTGATACTAGGAATGTTGAAACCCGCTGCCTTCTAAAATATACAAAATAGGTATCCCAGAAGCCCGCAGCAGGAAATAAACTCACGTAAGCTGCAGAAGACGAAAAAATGGGCAGAAAAAAAATTCACAAAAAACAAAGCACAAAAAAAAATATTTTTACATTGAGATGGGGAAGCTTTTCAAGTCAAACTGCTTTCCAATGAAAGGTATCAATATGAAATCAGTATGAAAGGGTTTTCAAACAGCACATTATGCTGCAATAATATACTTGTAGTTGCCAAAACGGAAGATCACAAATCTATTAAGTGAATGAGAACTAAAGGGTGGAACCTTCCAAATGGTATGTCAAACAGTCACACTCATATGTCTTACTATCTGTATTTCTTAATCTGTTGGCAAAACACCCATGACACATTTTGTAGTTTCTACATCTAACACACCCTTGGTTCGCCATTAAAGCTGAACTCTATGCAGATATAAAAGACACAAATTGATGCAGCCCTGTAGTCTCAATAAATCACTAACAATATTTTTTAAATGAAAGCAGTGTAACTACCTTTAGAATATCAGCCTCTTGCTATATATATATATATATATATATATATATATATATATATTGTATAGCAGAGCTGAAGTTAGAGGAAAACCTGGGCTCAAAAGAAGTGGTGTGAGCAATGCTGTTCATCAGACTGAGGACACCTAGTGGCAGAATAAATACTACAGAGGAAAAAAAAAAAATCGCCATGAGGTGATTTTTGCCATTTTATCTTTTAATGGGCTATTTATGCGAGTGTTATGTGCAGATGGAGTTTTGCTTTTATAAAGATTAAAATACATCATCTTAACTACATCTTTTTCATATTCAAATACACAAGGTTTTTTTCTTTCTTTATAATAGCTCAGTATAGTAATATTAAAGACATGTGTGCCAATAGAAAACTAGAAGCTGTCATAGCATACTTCCTTCTGAAATTTCTAGTCCCCGGTCTCTAGCTTTATTACTTTAAATACTGACAGGGAACAAGCATGCAGACAGGAAAGTCAGGACAACTAATCTGCAAACTTTCCCCTGAGATCATTGAATACTTTGAATCTAAAAAATGAACCATAAACGTAAAACAAGAGTACCTGTACTCTAGTGAGCCTGGATGTCCCGCTCCATCACCTCTGACATGACATACCTACCGGTCTTCCCTCTTCTTTACTGGAGCACACAGCCTCATCATAAACATCTGTCTGCTCCTCCTATTAGCATGGTATGATTTATGTTTCCATTGGAAAGTGTACACTTTGCCAGGAAGAGTGGAAATCACTGCTCATGAATACAATAGATCTTGGCGGAGCAGGAGCAGGTATATTTGTGGCTTGTCTGGTGTGATGTGATGGAGGGCCAACCAAGCCACTATGTGTGGTTCAAAGACAACGAATATTCCTAAACTCTTCACCCCTTCACCCCCTATAGCTTGTAGCGGCCAAAGAACAATGCTTCCAAGTACTGGGGCACAGGTGACTTGCTTCCCCATGATTGGGACAATCATTGGGGGCATCCATTTGTTTACCTGATACCAATGATCTTTTTGGCTGTCTGTACAAGTGATATTCTTCTTATCTGCCAGCAATGTAAAGCTGCGTACACACTTCCAATTTTTGTCGTTGGAAAGGATCTTTCACGATCCTTTCCAATGACAAGGGAGTGCACGATGCATGAACGATGCTGTACATACAGCACCGTTCATGCTCTATGGAGAGGGGAGGGGGAGAGCGACGGAGCGGCACCCTGCTGCGCGCTCTCCCCTTCCCTTTCATTAGGATCGGCTGTCGTCCATCGTCCGTGGATCCGGCAGGTCGGTCGTCCGGACGATGGACGACACCGACTGTACACATGGCAGATTTTCGCCCGATAATTGGCCGATGCCGATTATCGGGCGATAAAAATCTGACGTGTGTATGTAGCTTAAGAGACATTCTTCCCACTAACTACCACACTATTATACTGTGAGTTGTGGATATATTTAAATATAGAAGTGGTTCCCTAAGACCTGAAAGTTATATAAAGGGTTCCTCGCAGTTAAAAAGTTTGAGAAACACTGGCCTAGCCTGTTTGAACACTTTCCATGTCTCCTGCTTGTTGAACAAACAATGAACTTGCAGAATGAGGATGCTGGTGATGGAAAATTCTACTGGGAAAATGAAAAGCTCAACCAGAAATAACGTCCCTTCCTTATACATGCAATGTGCCAATGGACATTTACAAAAAAAGAATGAACACAATTACAATCAATGTAAAATGGTCACATATGTATTGCAACAGGTTTCTTATATTGTAACACAAGAGTGTGCGTTGTGTACTGCAACATATATGAGTTAAGAACCCAAACGGACCGCAAAGATCTCGAAAGGTCAATGAAATAAAAGCTATTACAAATCCAACTAAGTATATAATGAACAAATGCAAGGGCACCATTGAAACCCACCTGTGGATCCAATGATACAGACAACTTGGTTGGGTTGGCCTTGGCTTATGGGTCCTATAATGTGATGGGCACTCATCTCCTACATTATTATTATTAAACAGGATTTATATAGCACCAATACATTACGCAGCGCTGTACATTAAATAGGGGTTGCAAATGACAGAAAGATACAAACAATGACACAGAAGGAGAAGAAGACCTTGTCCAGAAGAGCTAACAATCTAAGAGGTGGAATTGAGATGAGCATTTAACTTTAGCCACCAGTATTGATGAATATATTAATATTTTGATGTGATGGTTTTACAGATGGCAACCTTTGCCTATACATCACATTGAATTAGCGCACACACATATACATATATATATATATATATATATATATGACTTTAATGTACAGCGCTGCATAAAATGTTGGCGCTATATATATCCTGTTTATTAATATTAAGAATAATATTATAAATGACACATCCATACAGATAATTAGGTTTGTTCATTAAGTAATGCAATGGCAATGAGCAGATCTCAGGTTCTCAGAGTCTAATCCATTAGGAGAAGATTTTTGCTTGGCTGCAATATATTAATGCACTTTACACATCCTCAATGTATTCTGCATCACCTCCAAATATATATTCCACCCACATTCTAATACATTTCAATCTGCCTTACCACCGGCTAGAAAACTATATTGGTCAGCACAGAAGCAGCAAAAACATACAGATTGCCAGTAAATTGAACTCTAGCCTACAATAAAGGAGTTTACAAACATACTATAGAGATCCTTACAATATTTAATGTATCCAATGTTTTCAAAACACAAATTCTGTATTGTATAAATACCATGGACTACATGCATGTTTTAATGCTAGGTACTGAGAATAATCAAAGCATCCTGGACCTGTAGCTTCACTGGTCTTTATATTATTTTTGCAGATCATATATAATACAGAATAAATGGGGCACTAGCTATAAAACAGGGAATCAGACTGGTGGGAATTGATTGATTCGCAGCAGGGAATGTCAATGAATGAAGCATATTGATGCACATTATTCGCACAGCACATGTCTTCCTACAGACAACTGTTGCCATCTGAGTGTGCTCATGTCCTTACCTTGTCTGCTATGCTGTTGGGATCAGTGTGGGGTAACTCTGGGCTGGGGGTGTCATTCACAACAAATACCCCCGCCACCTCTTCTGCCCCAGGGGAACAACTTAATGGATGCTTGATGTCATGCAGAGACTTCTGTCCAGAGGATGGCAGGGACTTGGGAGTGCTGGAGCCTGACATGGCAGGAAGGGCTGCAAACACTGCTTAGCAACCAGCTGACATGAGATAATGGAGGAGGGAGGGGTGTTATGGCTGCACCCCAGGTACTCTCTATGTACTGCTATGTGACCGGGGCTCCTTCCTCATCATTCAGCCTCCCTCCTATCCCCAGGCGTGTGATTACACAAATCCCTGGAGCTCACTTCTATGGCGAAAAAGGAACGAAGGGCGTAAAGCAAGCGAAACAACAGCTGTGACACTTCAGGCTTTCCCGAGACTCCTCCTTTTTCGCTTTCTCTTTTTTTCCTCCATCCCGAATGTCCCCCCCTCCCACTATGTGTGACTTCAGAGGAAGTGATACCTTCAGCCATGATTCCAGGAAGTGTTTTGTTGTATGGCCCCTGATACAGGAAGTGCTCACACTCATATCACTTTATTAGTACATGACTCATAGGCCACATTCCCCAGTTATTAAATACATACCTTCAATAAATGGCTGCCATAGGGTGACAACACTCCTACAATTGTGCTATCAATGTTGTCATCCTGTAATGGTCCTAGATTGTAAGCTCTTCGGGGAAGGGTCCTCTCCTCCTCCTGTGTCACTGTCTGTCTTTTGCAGCCCCTATTTATTGTACAGTGCTATGTAATATGTTGGTGCTATATAAATCCTGTTTAATAATAATGCTCCCCTTTAACACACCATACAAGGGGTCAGATATTTGGCTATGGAATGGGATATGTATCTGAGGCTGCATTGCATTTTTATGTTATTTCAAAATTGTTTAAACTTTTCTGACATATCAATAATACATCATGATCATGTGATGAGCTTTATTTAATGTATTGTCCTATTGTATTATCATGTCATATGAGTATCCAATAAAGTAAATATGAAGTATTTTATACCATCAATAGCTAAACAATTGTATACAGACAGGAAGAAGCTGCTGGAGATCAGATGCAGTGAGATGGATCAAGGTCCAGAACATTTTGCTTAATAACTGCTCAGTGTCAATAAGGATTTTGCAGCATTTTGGTCAGGGAGGGAATCATGGGGTAGCAGCAGGGAGTAGTCACCTTAGGGCCATTTAGATCCATTCAGGGTCTTAGGGCAGTGCACCAGTGAAAACCAATTTTGCTGCAGACTTGACCACAAACCATCTGCTCCCATTCGGGTGTATAGGAGAAGTTAGGAAACATTGTTTTGCATGCAACCAAAGCTGCAATTATGTGTAGATGTGTTACCTGTGGTGCCGAGGAGCAGCCAGTTGGGCAACTTTACATGCAAGGAGCCTTTGTCATCTATTTGCTGGCTCTTTGCCACCAGTGACCAGATTGTTGGGATCGTTTCAGACTTGCTGTCCAAAAATATAAGCCACTCCCAGACATCCCTTTTTATTTACAATGGAGTATTTAGTGTCAACCGCAGCATTTGATAACTGCTTTATGTCATGCACTTTAATGAGGTTGAATTTGCAGTGAGGTTCTTATTCCAGAGGAGGAAAAGTAACCATGCAGCCAGTAGCAACTTTTAGTTTCTGCAAACTTTGCTGCAATTCACCACAGCTGCAGCCACCGTTGCTGAGTTGCTGTACGCTGAGTTAGTTCATTACAGGTATTCCCTGGGTTACATACAAGATAGGGACTGTAAGTTTGTTCTTGAATTTGTGTGTATATCAGAACAGGTACATTATTTTAATGAATGCAATTAGGACAGATGTTTATCTCAACATATTATTAGGCAGCATGGTGTCAGGTACTGTAAAAAATCCTCACTCTAAAGCTACGTACACACGTCAGATTTTTATCGCCCGATAATCGGCATCGGCCAATTATCGGGCGAAAATCTGCCGTGTGTACAGTGGGTGTCGTCCATCGCCCGGACGACCGTCCTGCCGGATCCACGGACGATGGACGACAACTGATCATAATGCAAGGGAAGGGGAATAGCGTGCAGCAGGGTGCCGCTCCGTCGCTCTCCCCCTCCCCTCTCCATAGAGCATGAACGGTGCTGTATGTACAGCACCATTCATGCATCATGCAGTCTCTTGTCGTTGGAAAGGATCGTGAAAGATCCTTTCCAACGACAAAAATTGCAAGTGTGTACGCGGCATAAGTTAATCAAACAAAGGAAAAAAAAAACTCTATGGAGCCTAGACATATATTAATTACTGCAGCAAGCTGTGCTTTGATATGCAAAAAGAAACAACTCCAGAGTTTGTCTTCGTCATCAGCTCAGCTCTTAAGATCACCCATGACCTCAGCTGTGTTTAGCAAAGGATTTCTTCTGCAATTCATGCAAACTGCCCCCTCCAAGCTTCCATCCTGCACACAAGGAAGCAGGGAAGCCCTGTTCATATCCAGGAGTCGTCCGTATGTCAGATGTCCTTAACCCAGGGACTACCTATATTGAAAAGCACAGGCTGCCCTAGAGTGCACACCAACGTGAAGAGCAATACGCTGCATTTTGTAAAACGCGGCACATTGCCATAGTGGGAACAGGCCATACTCACTTGTTAGAAATGACCTGGCACTTAATTTGGCATTGCGTAATACACTGCTTAATTGGTAAATGGTAAACCATAAGGTGCATATGGATCCATATTTATTTTCTTACAGTTATCAATTTGATTACTATGGACTGATTTTGAGTATTACATGAGATTTAATTTATGCGAACATGATACATGGAACAGTAGCTGGTCTATCCTTTGTTAGATCATTTGCCAATACTCGTGATTGTAGTTTTGTTGTAAAACAATTACTTAAGGATTGAAAACAAAAGAACATTTCCTTGTTACTTTTGACCGCTCTAGTTTAGTTTATGCTTTAAGTAATGTTCGTTCTGCATACAGAATGTATTGTTTATAACACCATGCTGTTTGGCTTCCATTGGTAAAAGTTTGGTCATTGCCTGACATCTTAGTCATCTATTGAACGGGACGGCACTTACTAAAAAGAAATGTCATCTTACTTTTATTTAGTCACAACTCCCCTTCTATCATTACTAGATTGTAAGCTCTTCGGGGCAGGGTCCTCTCCTCCTGTATCACTGTCTGTATTAGTCTGTCATTTGCAATGCCTATTTAATGTACAGCGCTGCGTAATATGTTGGCGCTATATAAATCCTGTTTAATAATAATAATAATAATCATTGTAGTATTCTTAGAAGTGGAATGGAGGTGGTTATGGGTTTGTAACCTTGAGCTCTCATGGAACAGATATGATAATGAATGAACCACGCTTTAGGTTAATTAATGCCAAGAATGAAGGATTTCTCCTTTACCTACACAGATAAGACTGAAGTCCCCATTAGTATTGAGTTTGTGCATTTAACAGGAATTAGAAATGGTATTTTACATGCAGATTGTTTTTCAATGTAAATGTTTCTTTTAGTGGACATCTACATATAAGGCAATATAATCCGCAAAACTATGGTCAGACAAAGGGCCTGATTTATTAAAGCTCTCCAAGGTTGGACAGGATACACTTTCATCAGTGAAGCTGGGTGATCCAACACACCTGGATGGAAAGTCATATGCTAGCAAATGTTTTGAATCTTGGAACAGATCCATTCCAGGTTTGCTGGATCACCCAGCTTCACTGATGAAAGTGTATCCTGTCCAACCTTGGAGAGCTTTAATAAATCAGGCCCTGTTCTCAAAGAAGTGCTGTCATGTTGATCCAGACTCTATGGAATCTGTGTATAATAAAACCTTTTGGCAGAGCTAAAGTTCCATTTTTAAAAAAATCATGATCAGGCAGGTGATAATTGCAGAAAGAGACAGGCAATGTCCCTTTTCCATAATCCTTCCTATCTGCCTGATCGCCGCCTAGCTGTCAAATTCCGCTGAGCTGCACATGTGCTGTGGATGCCAAGATACCTGACGATCCTGGCTCCCCCTGCGCATGCTGGGAATGTTTTACCTCCTACCTACGCGCTTGCACATTAGTTAGCTAATTGGTTCCATATTATTCTATACCTGTTCTGGGTAAGTGACTTTAGGTATTAGGGTTGCCAAAAAAGCTACAGAATGACTGCCAGGCAACTAGCATTTTTTACAGGTAGTTACGTCATCTGTTACTCTAAGAACATGTTACCTTTAAAATTATGAGGATAGAAAAATAGTTGCCATTGCTATTTTTTATTTAAGATGCACCTACTAGCATCCTAATAATGGTTTCACAATTTAGAAAATCATTACACATACACAGCAAGTTAAGTCTGACTTTTCTGAATTCCAGCCATTCAGGGCAAAGTGACATAATTTATGCAAATGTTACACTCTAACCTAACGCTATCTTACCTTGCCAGTTCTCCGGACGCTTTGCCCTATAGGAACAAGGTGCCCTGCTTCTTACAGTTTTGTTTCTAAATCTGATGATTTATTATGTTTTAGGTCCATGAGCTGCCAAAAACATTTAACATCCTGTTTACTAAAAGCTATATTTATTACATTTTATTTTAGTACTTAATAGTTTATTATTTTGACTAAAAACCTTTTTAGTATCCAAATACCTTTCTTGAATTCCCCTATTAGACCCATCAACCTGATACCCGCTTTCCAATGGAATTCTTTAACATCTCATACTGTATTGGATATTGATTATTTTATAAAGTCACATTTACTATATGGTTAGCAGGTTTTGTTCATTGGATCTCTCTTCAGAATAACTTTAAACAAAATACCGTATTTGATATTTGACAATTTATATCTAAAGTTACTGTACTAAAATCTACATTTTTGAGAAAAGCAGCTTTGCTAGGGCAAAAAAAGAGTTTCAGATCTAGAAGTTGACAATCTATTTATCAACTGTGCTCAAGTTCAAAATACATGGAATGGATTTCTTAAAATATTTTGGTGTTATTTGGCAAATGTTTTTAATGTTTTGGATCACTCAGGTTTACTGGATCACTCATGTTCACCCAGGATAATTTATTTTTTCCAGTCTTGAAGAGTTTTGGTAAATCAGGACTAACATGTCTTGGCCTTTATTCAATATACTGTGTTATTAAAGCTCAGCTGAATTTTCAGTTTTAGCCAATTACATCATGGGATGATCAAAACAACAAATGCAAAGGTCTAAGGCAGGGGTCAGCAAACTTTTTTGGCTACTAGGCCATTTAGGGAGATCAAGAAAGCACACTAGGCCAGACTCTCTCTCGAGTCCCGCACTGATGGCTCCGCCCCCACCCGGAATACCCCTGAAACAAAATCCCTCTCCTCCGCAATGCATACGGAGGAGAGGGAACATCTCTGAAAGAAAATCCCTCTCCTCCTCAATGCATACGGAGGAGAGGGAATGTCCCCTTACCCCAGCGGTGGAAGTGTTAAGGCCGGCCGTGGTAAATAGGTAAGGGAGGCATACAAGGAGGCTCAAGAGCCGCATTCAGCTCCAGAGCCGTGGTTTGCGGACCCCTGCCGGCTGGGATTAGGTCAGATTGACCAGGGGGCGTTAGGCGGAAACAGACTACTGGCTAGGCCGTATCTGACCTAAAGGCCGGAGTTTGCCTACCCCTGGTCAAAGGGGTCTATATACAAAAGGTGGAAAACAAGTGAAAGGGTGTGTGCGATACTCATATTATTTAACCACCTTTAGTTGATTTGCTACAGAAACTGTCAACACTTAAGTAGAAAAGCCTGTCCCATAACAGCATACTGCAGAATGCAGGATATTTACTTTGTGTGTGTTCTCTATAGAGGTCTGATATACCCACTGCTCAGACCCAGAGTTCTCCTATTAAAGGTAGTATAATTTCTGATATCAGTCTGTTTTTGCATGCTACATGTTAACACATTGGGCTTGATTTATTAAAGTTCTTCAGGGCTGGAGAAAAAACACTTTCATCAGTGAAACTGGAATGAATCTGGTGTAGGATTGAAAACATTTGCCATCAAAGCGCAAATTACTTTTAGAAAATGTATTCCAGGTTGGCTGGATCACCCAGGTTCATTGATCACCCAGGTAATACATGTTAAAGCTATATAAATACTGTTTATTATTTTTATTAGTTTATTATTAATAATATTAACCACCTGAGCGTTACACTGAGGTCTAGATTTCTGTACCAAAAGCGTTACAGGTTTTCATGAAATTTTTTTTTTTAAATTGTAGACCTGTAACTTACAGAAATATGTCCGAATAGGGGTCTAGTAGATATTATGAATATAATAATAAATAAATATGATAATTATACCCGGGAGTTAATCCTAAGAATTACAGGCCCACAATATAAACAAAAATTTCTACGCAAAAAAAATAGGATCACTTTTTGCATCAAAAAATGACAGAATTAGAACGCTAGGGGGGTTAAGGTGGATTATTATTATTATTATTATTAATAATATTATTAATAATAAACTAATAACAATATTAAACAGTATTTATATAGCTTTAACATGTATTACGCTGCGCTGCACATTTCATAGGGGTTGCAAATAACAGAAGAATACAGGAGGGGAGGAGGAGGAGGGGAGGACTCTGCCCTGAAGAGTTTACAATCTGGATTGACTTCTCATTAAGCATATGTTGCTGTAAATAAAAATTAGAGCATTAACTCTTTGTGTTTGCTTGGTAAAATGTACCTTGTGGCACCCCCTTTGAATAGCTTAGGTTTACAAAGCACAAATAGTTGTGTAAACAGTACTTGGTTATTCCCTTTCAGTTAGACCATGGTAATATATTTGGACAGCAGCACCAACAAGGCTAACAGTCCCTTGGAGGTGGATCCAGGTGGAAACCACAAGTATCTATGGAGGTGCATCATTGTCAACCTAAGCTGTTCTTCTGATTTGGCCTGAAAACACCTACTACTTTCATCATCCCATAGGGGAAGGTGTTCTGTAGTTCATTGAATATTGCTATGAAAGCTGATATAATTAAAAAGGTCTTTTTTCTGTATTTGAATAAAATATACTTGGCCTAAAAAAAAACAAAAACAGAAACTAATGCAGAGATCACATCTAAAAACTGGTAAACTGCAAAATATTTGTTTTTATTCTTAGATTTAGACTTCTTTAGCAATTTACTGTAATGTAATATAATGACCCGGCCCTGGCAAAACGTGAAATCTAAGGCCATTACTGGCCATTTTCTGTGCTCACTCCTTGCTGACCAAAGTTAGGAATGGATTTTCCTGGCAGTCAAATTTTTAATTTTTAATTATGGTCCTCTGCTACCTGATGGCGATGTCTTTGGGCTGCATGGTGGCTCAGTAGTTAGCACTTTGGCCTTTGCAGCACTATGTCCAAGGTTCAAATCTAAGCCAGGACACCATCTACATAGAGTTTGGGTGGGTTTCCTCTTACATCACAGAAACATGTAGTTAGGTTGCAGTTGACTTCCCTTCAAAAATATTGTCCTTGGACAGTGGTAATGACATTTTGACTATGGTAAGGGAAATTCGGTTGTGAGCCCCTTTGAGGGAAAGCTACTGACATGACATGGACTTTGTGAAGCACCGCATAATCTTTTGGCACTATATAAATATTAGTAAATAATAATTTTAGAAATGTGATGTAAATAGTAGGTCTTTTGGAATACATGCACCTTAACCCTTGTAATCCATTCGGAAGGCTGATTTACACTGGGCAATGGTGAATCTATTTTATGGTTGGATAATCATTTATAACACTGGGGAATGCATTTTTGTTGTATTTTACCTTACAATACAAGGTAAAATATACAACTTTTACATATATTGAAAAAATAATGAAATAATACATTGAATGTACTGTTTATTTATATTTATTTTGTTCATAAAAAGGATTTATTGTTATTTTATGGCATTAAGGTAAGGTAAAAATGTACACTTATATCTTTTCCTGGAGTGTTCAGCATTAGGACAATCCCACCGAATGCTCCAACAATAGTCAGCCATCATATGTACATCTACCCTGATATCGTCCTTCCATGACCCTCAAGTCTTGGTGGAATCGTTCACCTTTCTCATCACTTACTGCACCAAGGTTTTCCGGGAAGTTAGAAAGATGGCTATGCAGAAAATGCACCTTGATGCTCAGATTGCTCGTGTGTTTCCAAGAAAGTCCTTGACAATGACTTTGAATGAAAACCAAGCATTCTTTTCGACTTCTGACATTGTCCTGATGAAATGTTCATCCTTGATGAGCTGTGGAATCTGTGGACCATCAAATACACCGGCCTTTATTTTTTTCAAATGGCTAGGAAAGGCCAAAAATGAGGTACTTGAAACATTCTCCTTCAGTTCGCAAAGCTTCATCGAACTGCTTCATCAGACCCAGTTTAATGTGCAGAGGCAGGAATATAATATTCTTTCTATCAACAAGTGGCTCATGTAGAATGTTTGGATCACCTGGATTTAGGGCAGATCTTGGAGGCCAATTTCTTTCCAGCCAATGCCTCTTACGAGCTCTGCTGTCCCACATGCACAGATAACAGGGATACTTGGTGTATCCGCGTTGCTGACCAAGAAGGAAGCACACCATTTTAAGGTCAACACAGATGACCCTTTTTTGTTGGTAATATTGCAACAACTCAATGACTCTCTTTATGTCTGCATATTTTTCACAAAGGGAAACTGAATGGCCAATTTGGACTGACCCAAATATATTTCCATTGTGAAGGAAGACACACTTTAAGCATCGCTATGAGCTATCAATGAAAAATCACCATTCAGTTGAGCTATAGATTGGAATTCCCAGTTCCTCCATTAAACCAGGTATGTTATGGCAATACACAAAGCCACTGTCAGTTCTAAAGTACTGCAGAAATGCAATTTCTCTGGTTCGAAAGTATGATACCTTCGTTTCTTTTTCAAGTAAGTTTTTCCCATGCAGTCTTGGTGCTAGGAGTTCTGAAGCCTTCTTCGATAGTCCCAAATCACTCAACTCATGTTGCTCAAATACCTTACGAACAGAGTCCTCTTCAATTTCAAACTCTTCATCATTGTTGTCACCTAGTTCATCACCATAATCATGTTCTTCAAGAGAGGGTAGTGTAACGCAAACCGGCACTGGGATTTCATCAGAATGAGCCACTGGGCGTATAGCCGATGGTAGACTAGGATACTCTATATTAGATTTATTTTTTCTTGTTATATCCTGAAGTTTTCACTAAACAAAAAGTAACAGTCACTGAAATTATCTCCTGGCTCTCGACAAACCATATAATACCAAATGGCATCTCACCTCTCCTCCTGTATCACTGTTTGTATTTGTCTGTCATTTGCAACCCCTATTTATTGTACAGCACTGCGTAATATGTTGGCGCTACATAAATCCTGTTTATTATTATTATTATTAATAATAATAATAATAATAATAATAATAATGATAACTAGGATACTCTATGTTACATTTTTTTTTCTTGCTAAATTGTGTTAATATATAAGTTTTTACTATACAAAAGTAACAGTCACTGAAATGATCTCCTGGCTCTCGCCAAACCATAGGTATACCAAATGGCATCCTATCATGTGTTCCCTTTGTCCACATTAGTAAACCCTCAACACACTGTTTGCATACCTTATGAGGGGCAGTTTAACTTTGAAATATGCCAAATAGGCAAATGTGCTGATGATCCCCTTTGACTGGGAATGGTGAAATTGCCACAATTGACTGGGAACAGTGAATTGGGGTTGTTTAGGCACTTACGACAAGAAACAGCAGAGCCAGACATAATCTGAAAGAAAGGAAATACGTGTGTAAATTGAAAAATAAATTTTGCTTATTCACTACATAGAGCAGCGTACAACCTCTGACCACACTGTCTTGCGTGTAAATGAATAGCCTATACAAATCCAAGCTACAGTAATCACATTAATATAAACGGTAGAGAAAAAACCTGACATGATAGAAGAAAACTAACTTCACTTTCAGAATCAGCATACATATTTTAGTGTAAATAAGCTTAAAAATTGAAGTCAACTAAATATTTGTTCAAAATTGTTACCCAGTTTAATTCACAGAGCACCTTTGATCTCTAAATTCCAACCAAGATTCCAGGATCGTTCTTGATAGTTCTCTCTGTTTTGTAATTGCACGTGATCTAGCTTACAGCTGATACCTAAAAAGAGCAAAAACAATGTAAGCTAACAAACAGGAAACTCAGTAATATTGTTTTTTCTGTAATAAAAGAGCAGCCTTAACACAAACAGATTTTTATTTCTAGCTGAGAAATAACAAAAAATCTAAGTGACAGATTGCGCAGCCCTGCTGTTTTGTCAGAAAATGTCAAGGCAAATATTTTTGGCACATTCTGACACAGTGAAAACAAAAAGGGTGGGATTGATTAACTCTGATAAAAATAACCGTAGCCTGTCACTCCTTACATTAAACCAGTGCAAGAAATAGTGTAAATGCAAATTAAAGAGTAGATTAGCATAAATATGGAACCACAACCTGTTTTTCCAGTTTTGTCCTACCAGTTTCAGGTGGAAGAGAATAAATAAAAATACAGAATAGATAAACCTTGGATCCAGGCACCCTCAAACATGTATCATATTTAATCCATTTGTTAATTCCCTTTAATTCAATAGGTCATGATACTGTAAAAATGTCCACAAGATCTCCTATTGGGGTTCAGTTCTTATGGCACTATATAGTTCCTAAATATAAATAAGGATATTAGGGTGAACATTTTTTCAAGTTTAGAGGAAAACTATAACAAATAAAATAACAAAAGAGAATACAAAGATGCCTGTTGCACCCTATGACTTGAAAGGGTTATAAATCCCCCTATTTTCTGAAGAATAGTCCATCACCACAAAATTTGATTACTGGGTTTCGGTGTAGTCAAAATGAAAATATTGTGTATTTCCACAACAGATATATTTTATTTAAACTAAATGTAATTTTTATGTGACTTTGTTTACATGGTAGATTTTCCTACTTTTATTATTTTAGTATTACGTTAGATAAAAACCAAATCACTCCAACCTTTTATAAGGTTTACCCTATAATTTTGTAATGTCAAAAACATTCATAAATAATTTTAGATCAGCAGTTTCATTAAAATTGTAATTGATGATTCTGCCATGAAGGTTCTGAACAGGTAAGATTGTGAACAGGTAGGTAAGTTTTATTGAAGAACATCTGTCCCTGTAATAAGAATCCTACCTGCTCACAGTGTGCAGAACTATAGTTCCTCTTTAAGCTTTGCAGACAGGAGCAAGTGGCTGTAAAAAAAGGTGCAGACTACAGCTAACCCAGTATTACTACTATTTTACTACTACTTCTCCACATTCTGCTATTGGTGCTCACAGTAACAAAGAAAAGGCCCCAGGAATCAGAGCTCAGAACCAGGTTACTCCAACTAGCAAGGACCAATATTTCAGAAGATAGAGCATAAAGAGAGCCAGGAGAACAGGAACTAATACACAATTAGTTTAAATACTCAATATCATATCCACCATCAGTGTAGGGCCCTCGGAATGAGATTGGTCTTAATGTTTGCTGTGTATGATTCATTTTTCCAATTGACTTCATTCCATAGGAATTCATTCCAGGACACATATGTTACAGCTAGCAATGCAAAAAATGAGGGCAATGTAATTCTATATTTTTTCACATATGTTTTTCAGCTACTAAGAGTAGGTGATTTAAATGAGGAAGGGGACCGAGAAAATGTAAGCACACTATTTATACAGAGCTGTGAATGTTCTGATTAAACTGCATCCCATTAAGTAGATTCCCTCTTGGGGGTTTTGTCTATTCACATAGATATGTTCACCGTTGTGAATGTGCTCTGTGTTTCATTGAGATGCATTTCCACCTTTAGCACAGGGACCCCAACATAAGATTGTCCTTGATGTTGACTTTGGGGTTTGTCCCCATACCAATGGATATGTAGAGCTAACAATCCCTGGTTTATTAGTGTTATAGTTATTTACTGGTTCTATATGATCTGAGTCAAGGTATTTTTATCATTTGCTGTGTATAACTAATCACAAAGCTCCTCACATGCAGATTATTGTGATTGAGAGAAACACTCTTTATCTTTTCTTGTAAATTAAAAAGTTTTATACATGCAGAAGCAGCAATTTAGGTACTGAGACACTTCTAAGAAAAAGAGAATGTCTAACGGGAGAATTGGCACAGACCATACAAGTAATAAGGAACTTCAGTACTCTGTGACAGGGACTAACCAGGGTCTAATCATATACTGAATGTTTGTAAAATAAGCAGTGTTTTTTTCTCATCAAAGTTTGTGGCCTTGTACAATGCCAGTAAAATAAGTCTTCTCTCCGTGCTGGTAATAAAGTTTAGCTGGAGATGGGCATATTGTGATGGTATGATGCCAAGGCATGCCACAGTAGTTTACTGGTTGTGAGTGCCGTAATTATTGTTTTTTAAAGCCTAAATATTTATTGCTTTTGTTTGTAACCTAGTTTTGAGGCTATCAGTAAAAATATTGATAGGAGTTGCCAGCCTGGGAGCTTACACACTACTTAGAGAAGGTATTGTTTCTCTATTCTTATATATACTCTATCATTGCATGGGAGAACCCTTGATATAACTATAAGATCTTGGGGAACCCCTTACTATATCCACAGATCGCAGTACATTTGGATGATAGTTAATGAAAAGATTGCCCCTTACAGATAGCTAAAAAGATCATTAGTGCCAGTGGAAACTGACCTGAGAGGCACAAATTGCTCATAGCTCTAGGGCCCCTAGAAACCTCCGGAGAAACCCTGGTTGGCAAACTCAGTCCCAGACACACCTAGCAGTGTGCCAACAGAGTTTACCACCTGTCGGAGCAACTCAGGATTAACATTACAGACACTCAGGGCTGTATGAATTATTCCCCTGTTACTTCGTACGCGTTAAAAGATAAAGCGTTTACACTTGGAACTTCTGTGCTCTTTTAATAATTGGCCACTAGATGACAGAATATACATTGAAAAGTGTACTGCATGGGGGATTGGAATGGCTGTGCGCAATCCAACAGGTGAATAAATGGGTGAAGAATTTATAAACACAGGCCTTAGAGCTTCTAATTCCAAATGTCGCCCACAGCCTGCTATATTCTGCATATAACATCATGTAGATCTCATTCTATTCCTCATGCTTGAGTTTGTCTAAAATAATAATAATAAATATTAATAATTTTATTATTATTATTATTATTAATAATAATAATAATAATAATAATAAACAGGATTTTTAAAGCGCCAACATATTATGCAGCGCTGTTCATTAAATAGGGGTTGTAAATGACAGACAAGTACAGAGAGTCACACAGGAGGAGAGGACTCTGCCCTGAAGAGCTTACAATCTAGGAGAAAATACCCACCCCAAGTCCTTGTGCTGAACCACTGTTATTTCTTGATAAATAAGCTCCTATACTGGGTGTCCTTCTTTTGAATCTCTCTGTATCTCTCTGGAACCTTACAGGGCTCTTTCATCTCATGTCACTTTCTCTTCAATAAAGAGTCCTATTGAAAATAATAATAAGAATAATAATAAAAAATCAGATTACAAATTAGACAAAATACCAACCTACCAGCAGAGGGCGCTTGTAATACAAAATGTTTTGTTTCATGTGAGAGCGTTTCCGTAAACTCTATGATAAAAGTTCAACGTGAATACCACAGCAGCCATGATTGATCTGGGCATTATTCTCACACGGCAAATGATTTGTCTATAAAAGGTGCTACTACCTAAATTATGCTAAGAGAGATTTCACATTAGTGTAAAGCTTTAACTTCGGTAGCTCTTCCTAAACATTTTGGGAAGAGGGACATTCTCGCAGGGACTTTTCATGTTGCCTAGCAACCCTAAACCCGCCCCCTCCGCTACTCAGAAGATAAGCAACATGGCGGCCCCACCACCGGCAGCAGGTAATGTGGAGTTGTTGTGCAGTTTGGTCACAGCGGGCGGCTCTTTGGTGAGACGCTCCGAGCAATTACTAAGCACCAGTCAGCCCTTCTCTGTCACTTCAGAATTCACATTCTTTTTTTTTTATTTAAACCCCAACTTACAATGGAGTGTTTATAGTCCCCAGTCCCACCATACACAGCCTGCAATAGAAGAGTTTACACACGTACCTGTCATCCTATACACATTTATTATCTATGGCATGTTTCCTTTTTACATGGAAAGTCTTCTGTTACCATTGTCAGGGTGAAACGATTTCTCCCTGACTGACTTTGTCTTCAGGGCTTTAAGAGGACGTAAACCCAAAAAGACCCAAAACAAGAAATCTACTTACCTTCAATCCCGCAGAGCAGTCGATTGTCCTGAAGGCTTCTTCCATCGGGCCCCGTGTTGTCCTGGCATCCTTCTTTGGGTTGGCACGTTCTGGGTTTTCCTTGCTATGTCACCCGATCTCGCGCCTGGATTGTCCCAAGCCACCCAATCCTACATAGATGGGAAAAAAACTTGCCGATCCCACTGCGCATGTATGAGCTCGGCAATTTCATTTTCATTTTGGTGAAAGTGCTTTTTTTATGCATGCCTGAGATGCTCTCAGTGACGGTGCTGCACTAAGTTGCACAAAAAAAAAAAAAAAAAAAAAAGCAGAATCTTTAACTTACATTAAAGAGTTGTCTATGTAAAGTGAAAATTCTGAGTTTAGGTATGCTTTAAAGAGGAACTATACTCAAAAACCCCCCAAAAAACACACCTTCAATCCCGCAGGGCAGACCGATCACTTGGGGGGTGTCCGGCATCTGGTCCCGCATTGTCCCGAGCCGGCGCTCTGGGCTCCGCCATCTTTGTCTCTTCTTCCGGGTTCTTCATCCTACGTCACCCAACCCAGGCCCAAGATCGGGATATGTAGGATAAAAAAAAAATTGCTAAAGCTCACTGCACTTACGTGAGATGCACAAATTTTCCTATTTGAGCAAAAAGGCTCCTTCTGCACATGCCTGAGATGCTTGGGCATGCGTAGAATGAGCGCCCAAGAGCCTCCCAAGATGCGTATCCCGGAAGGCTTTGCGCTCCCATTAATTCTCGACCACCTAGAATTAGGGGGCGGTGCTGCACCCTTTTTTTTTTTTTTAAAGGTGTTGCATCTAAAAAAAACAAAAGAAAAAACAGAATTTTTGTTGGGCTTGTCTACCCTTTTATGTAAAGTGAAAATTCTGAGTATAGGTATGCTTTATGTTCAGTTTGGTGTCCAACCCTGCACATGGGTGTAAATCATGGAGAAAATGAGACATCAAAATTTCCATCCATGCTTTGTACATTGCCAGCTGAGCCTCACATGTAATTACATTGTTACAGTTAATATTATTAATATTAATAATAAACAGGATTTATATCCTATTCTATCAACATATTACACAGCGCTGTACATTACATAGGGGTTGCAAATGACAGACAAATACAGACAATGACACAGGAGGAGGAGAGGACCCTGCCCGAAGAGCTTACAATCTAGGAGGTGGTGGAAGTAACACACAATAGGAGGGGATAGTTCCATTTCTTTCCTTTGTTCTAATTGCTCTATATAAAATCTTCATTTCACAGATATTTAATACCTGGCACATGTTTCACAGGACTGTATTTAGAAAACAGGGATCAGACATTCCCTCAAACATTCTTTGGTGGGAATCTTCCAGGTCCATGTGTTTCAATGGCAGTTATTGATTCCCACCAGGAAATGTCAGATGTTTTATAAATAGAGTATAGTAAGACTGCACAACAATGATGGCCAGCTTTGTATTTCACCTCAAGCTTTTGAGGTTTATAAACATTCTTTGTTTTTCCCACAGCTTGTGAAGAGAAGCAGGTAAATGCAATTTATATTTCAAAAATGAAATATTAAAAGAGGAACTAAACTGAAATTCAAAAAAAAAAATACCTTACCTTACCTTCAATCTCACAGGGCAGCCCGATCCATTCAGGGATGTTCTGCATCGGGTCCCGCGTCGTCCTGGAGTCGGCGCTCCGGCCATCTTTGTCTCTTCTTCTAGGTTTTTCATCCTACGTCACCCGACACACGCGAGAGATCAGGTGATCTAGGATAGAAAAAAAACTTGCCGATCTCACTGTGCATGTGTCAGATCAGCAATTTGTTTTTCTTTGTGCAAAAAGGAGCTCCCAAGAGCCTCCCAGGATGCGTGACGCAGGTATCCCGGGAGGCTTTGCGCTCCTATTCATTCCCGATCGCCTAGGCGATCGAGAATTGGAGGACGGTGCTGCACCCTTTTTTTTTTTTTTAAAGAGTGTTACACATAAAAAACACACACCCTTTTACGTAAAGTGAAAAGTGAGCGTAAAGTGAAATTTCTGAGTTTAGGTATGCTTTAACCACCTGAGCGTTACACTGATGTTTAGATTTCTGTACCAAAAGCGGTACACTGTTTTTCATGAATTTTTTTTTTTTTTAAATTGTAGACCTGTAACTTACAGAAAAATATCCGAACAAGGGTCTAGTAGATATCATGAATATAAAAAATATTTGAAACACACAATCATGTAAAAAAAAAAAAATACTTTTAATAAAATTAAATAAAATACACAAAAATCAGCTGAAACAAGAATACATAAATAAATGAAAAATACTGAAAATGCGATAATTCGGTATACTATATAGTAATATATTTTTCTAAAACACCTCCCTAGTGTCCAACAGTCCAACGTCACATACCTATAGACAAAACCACATAAATATATTTTGTATTATTTTGTATTGGATTGGATACGGGACTTTGTATTGAATCCAATACAAAATATTTGAATTTCCCGCTACGACCCCCATCGACGGGCGCATGCACGGACATCATCAGGAATCGCCGAGGGACGCGAACGCCGGGTTCTTTCCAAACTTCTGTACTTCCATGCAAAAAGTGTTACATTTTTTGCATGAAAATTTATTTTAGATTGTAGGCTATAATTCACCGAATTACTCAATAATTACTTATGATTCACCCAATTACCGCATAACTCACCGAAATATGTCCAAAATTTTATAAATTTAATAATAAATTTTTTTTATAAAACATAAAAAAAAAATCTTTAAAAAAAGTTTAAGAAAAAAAAAATAGTGTATAATGTAATGTACAGTAGCCTATATAATATATATATAATACAATTATATATATATATAAGGATTTCTTTGCATTGGATTCAATACAGCTTTTTTGTATTGAGTTCAATGCAAAGGAACTCAATACAAAATTTTGAATTTCCCACCCCGGTGATCGTCACTGCACTCGCCGGATGAAGAAAGAAGACATCTCCGGAGGAGCTGCGGGGAGAAGGTATTTTTTTTTTTTCGATCGACGCTGGATCATCGCAGTGGGGACCAGGTAATTGAGGGAATTGACAGTGAGAAAAGTTCGGGTTTATCGATTTTTGCAAAATCGATAGACCCGAACCAAGGTCGGGTTTACCGGCCAGGTGGTTAAGATGCAATATTTAATATTTACCAATAAAAAATTATTTATAAAGATAGATATAGACATCCTGTAGCCCAGTGTTTATCAAGCAGATTTCCTCCAGAGGTTGCTGGGGGTATTGATATTGATCTATGAGCAGTTTGTGCTTCTCAGGTCAGATAGCACTGACACAAATTACTTTTTTGGCTATTTGTGATGGTGACATTCTTCCCACTGACCACCATTATAGAAGGAGTTCCTTAAGATCTGAAAACGAATTTAAGGGTTCTCCCATGGTATAAAGATTGAGAAAGACTGCTCTATACATTTCCTTTGCATTGTCTTTTGTGATAGGCTTCACAGATGTCCTAAAGCAGAAGTAAACCCCAAATAAAAAAATCACACTTCGCTTTAATCCCACAGATCAGTCCACCCGTCAGGAGGTTTCATCCATCAGGTCCTGCGACGGTGCACAGGGAGCGCTGGGCGCCTACATCTTCCCCTCTCTTCTTCTGGGTTCTTCTACCTGCATTACCCTAACTCACACTGCGCAGGCGCCAGATCAGGTGGCGTAGATTGGGGAAAAAATTGCCAATTTTACTGTGCATGTGTGAGATCAGCAATTATTTTCTATTGATGAAAGGGCTCCTTCTGGGCATGCCCGAGATGCTTGGGCAAGTGCAGAAGATCCTCCCGGGATGCGTGACGTAGGTATCCCAGGAGGATCTGCACTCCCATTCATTCTTGATCGCCTAAGCGATCAAGAATTCAAGCGGCAGTGCTGCACCTTTTTTTGTTTGTTTTTTAGAAAAAGGGTGTTGCACTTAAAAGAAAAACAATTGAACACAATTTTTACTCCAAAAAAAGGGTCGTCTACCCTTTAATGTAAAATTAAAATTCTGAGTTTAGGTACGTTTTAATTTTGTCAAGTTTGGAGTTGCACCTAAAATAGAAATGGAGGGAAATCCTGAGGTGGGAATAATTGTTCCTGTGGCAGCTTTCTTGAGTGTAGACATATGTTTTAACGACAACCATCAAAATATGGAATTTGAATTTACTTTGGAATTATTTTCTGTTAAGTCTACAGGGCAGGAAGTAAAGAAAAAAATCCCTTAGACAAAGATAGCAAAAAAAAAAAAAAACTAGTGGATTTTAACCCTCCCCTGGTATATTTCAAATTAAAAAATGAAACAACAATTGGAAGGTTCTTTTCAGTGGGATAAAGATGTAGGTTATATCCCTACTATGGGCTTGTTTGCCAACCCTGGGTAATAAATATTAAAGAAACACAAGAGAAAATATATTGAAAATAATTTCAAGTGATACAAACAATGATGTCAATAGTGGTTTCATAAACTAAATGACTGGACGATATATCAGTCCATCTGTAGCTTGGTCCTATAGGGGCAGTAGACATAAGACGTCTAACCGGAATATATAACATATAACAAAAATAAGCCGTGTTGCATACGTATGTTAATGACCCGACGAGATTCGCCAGCCTTGGGCTTCTTCAGGGGTATTGAATGTAAAGGAAAGTTACACATAATAATTTGACAGTATATATTCCTTGGTAGAGAAAGCGTATGTACTTTTAAAGACATATAAAGGAGGCACAAGCTTGAGTTGATTTTTATGGAGGGGAAATCCCAATCATATGGGGGGTTCATCCAATGGGATGGCCTTAAACCCCGTCCTTCATTGGTAATAAAAGGAAGAATGTTGCTGCGGTCTCTGTGTCAGTGCTGTATCACAGTGTTTTTTTTTCACTTTTGCTTCAAAAACCCTCCTCTCTTGTGTTTCTTTAATAAAATGAAAAAAATGTTTTTATATAAATGGGGGTTTGTGTTATCTATACTGCTGAGTATAGTTACTTTAAGGTTTTTACTGAGCCGAGGACCACTGTACCATTTACGTGTGGAAAGTGATCCTAGTTGGATAAAGTTCCTAAAAGAGCAAGTGGACTAACTCACTAACACCAGCCCTCCAATCTATTTTACCTTCGTTAGGCAAATTTTTCGTCCATCCACAGCCTTTTTTACACCGGCCAGGCATGCTGATAAAGGCCACATGATTTCTAGTATACAAAAATGAGTAGAAAAATCATTTAAATGACAAAGTGTAAAAGATAAAACGGACTTTAGCAGAAACAACATGTAGCCTCTGATTAATAATAAATTATAATAAAATATAATATATATCAAATTTTTAAAAGCAATAATCCAGGAACATGGACATAAAATACCAGTTATAGATTATAGAATCACGTCTCTAATGATAACGATCGGTACTGAAGGTCTGTGTGTGTTCTCTTATCTCCTCCAATAGGGACCTCGAGTTTATTGTAGACCAGCAATCCTCTCTTCAGTGTTAATAAACATTTCCCCAATCTTCACTCTCACTTTCAATTTTGTGGTACTTTTCCTTGTGTGCTGCAGTTCTGGGTGAAAGATTGATATAAACACTGGTGAAAGTAGAGCAGGTCTGCGCTGCATCAGAGGTCTATGTTTGGGTATATTTGTCAGGGGGGGGAGGGAGGCGGCTGTACAAAAGTAAGTCTGAGCTTTAAACTAAATTAGAGGCTGCCTTCTTAGTATTGCATAGGAGGATTTGAAGGAACAATACACAATCTTAACACAATAATGAAACCGCAGCAACATTTTTTCTATAGTTCCTCTGTTCTAGTTATATTTATCAATGCACTCTTGTCTTTAAACTGGTTATAAATGGCATTTTTGTGTTTTTAGAGATGAATCTCCTAGGATTCTCTGAAATAGTATACAATGTTTTCTTGTGGGTACATTTTGTGCTTTTTTCTTGCATTTCTGTAAAAATATCCAAGCAAATGTCAACAGTATGAGTAATTTGATATAAGAGACATGTTAATATCATTACCATTCTCCTGTTTCTATTAAATCTACTTGTGTGGCACACAAGTAGAAGAGCACAAAGAGCACACGTCTCATTTTACATCCATTAGCACACTGGTTCAGTAAAATGGGGTATATATACATTCAAAGTACAATAAAAAAGAAACATGTCCTGTGGTAAGTGTCTAATTATTTTAGGTGCATTCTACTTTCTGAAAAAAGATTATGTTTTTATGAAGTTAGCAATAAAAATTCCCCTTTTGGCTGAGTTATATTCTAGTATTAAAACAGTGACAAAAATGGCAATATTGATAATGCTTCCTAAGGCAGAATTGTTATTCCAGCCATGCTTTAATTTAAACATTTATTACCCAAACCCTGACAAATCAGTCAGACATCGGACTTATTCCTCATCACAGTATTCAGGCTTGATATGTTATGAGCAGCTTACCTCTCCTAATACAATTACACGGGTAATACTAATATAGAAAACATTTGTTTCTGGGTAACACTCTTGGTGCACAATATCCCTAGTTTGCAAATCTCTAATTTCTGGACCCTAAGTGTCTCCTCTGGAAAATTTACTAAAGGGGATGAATCTATCCAGAGAGAACTGGGAAAGGGTATTATTGGCAGAGTCTGACCAGTCCTGACACTATTTAAAATTAGAGGTCTAAAAAAATATATCACTATACACACATTTGTATTCTTTTTAATACTTCAGTAAAAACTTCCATGTTCTTTGCAGCCTGCCTTGATTACATATTTTCTTCTCAGTTTTGCTGCACTGCTCATGTAGGTCAGATATGATAATGACTGCAGTATTAGGGAATGCTGGTAGAATATATTCACCAATGGTATTCAGCTGATCAGAATAAATCTATTTGCTTTACCTAAAATTTTTTTTATTACTGCTTTTAGGTTTGGACATTTATTTTTTTTCTTTCTTTAAATCAATTTATTATAGTGATATTTTCTTATAAACATGATAACTGTAAAATTGGTTCTTTATCTTTTGTTTAATACCAATTGCATTTTGTTTTTTTATAGCCAAAAAACTAGGAAGTTTAATTGCCTGTTCATATTTTGTGTTTGTTCTTCAGGTTTTCCGAACAAAAATAGGGTTGCTATTTTAGCAGAACTCGACAAAGAGAAGAGGAAACTACTCATGCAAAATCAATCTGGAACCAACAGCCCAGGTGCAAGGTAACACGTCTTCTGCTTGTATGTGGGAACATAAAATTGTGTTATAAAAGCTATTATATTCTTGTTACGAGCACACGGAGGAATTTGAAATGCGAGTGTTGGCCACCTCTTCTTCTCAGCACTCCTCTTCTGCCCTGTGTTTGATACAATGTTCAGGAAAACAGGTCACATCAGAAATACAATATCTCTAGCATGTGCTTAGCTGTTCAGTGAGTTGTAAAAGCCTAAGTCTACGAAATAAGGTATGTTAGAGTTTGTCTATTTACACTTAGCAAACTCCTAACAGTATGGATTCAAGAAGGATCTTTACACATTTCTTAAATATTTTGTTGTGACAGCATCATGTAATTCCTGCACCTATCTGTGCCATTCATTCCTAAAGTAATTCTTCTCTTACTCCACCATATGGTAGAATAATTAACTCATGCAGGTTAAAGCAGCATGTGGATTTAGTTTAGAGCTTTACATACACTTAAAAGCTGGAACTCATTTGGATGCCTTTGTGTATAAACCCGTAGGGAATGTACCTTGTACACCAACAACAGATCATTCAGTTGTGCCCATTTCACAAGGGCCTGTGCTCCATACATTGTATTTAGATGCCCATGGATCTGGACTTAGCTTTGTTTTATCTACAGGAGAAATCAGACTGTGGATTCTCATATGTTTATCTAATGTCTGCTTTACTAGTTAAAATACACTTAGCTAAGTAAGTGTAAGTTGGTTTGGTATCTGCCTCTTACATGGCTTATACACCAGAGCTCAGACTGGCAGAGGCATTTGTATTACAAGGAATTAGTACATTGTACTGGGATAATTACATAATACCAAAGAACATAGTAACAGTAAGAAAAGGGCAGCAAAGAGTAACAGAATTGATATTCAATTCAATATCTAGTCATAGGCTGGGAGGGGAACAAACATGTAAACATAATTTACTACAGCAAAAACAAAAATCAGCTTTACAGCCCTGCCAGACAAGACCCTGCTGTGTGCCATGTCTCTGTAAATGTCAAAACTGCACAAATATACAAATATTTTTCTAGTAAATTAGTGTACTTGTTTTTCATCTGTATTTAACTGGTTACCTGGAATTCAGCTGAATAGACTAAATGACAAATGTATTAATATGCATTGCCTTTCCAACAGCATCGCCCTCTCAAGACCAAATGTCAACAAAGATTTCCGTGACCATGCAGAGCAACAACATATAGCTGCCCAGCAAAAGGCAGCGCTTCAGGTATGGCTTTGTGTAAAAAAGATTCAGGTGTGTGTTGACAAAATGCCAAGAATAAAAAGATATCACAAATGATCTTAGAGAAGCAATTGTTGCTGCCCATCAATTATGGAAAGGTTAAACAATTTGAAGTCCATACTAATACTCTATTCACCTCACTTAGCATGTTTAAATTCATGACTGTAGAACTAGTAAAAGACTGAACAAGTAAGGTTTGTTTGGAAATGTTGCCAGGAGAAAGCCTCTTCTTGCCAAAAAAACATGACCGAAAGGCTTAAGTTTGCAGAGTTGTATCTGAATGCACTACCAGACTTCGGGAGCAATGTCTCTTGTACAGATAAGCCCAAACGGCATATAATTAGCAGCACAGTTAGCTCAGTGGTAGCACTATTGCCTTTGCAGCAGTAGAATCCCTGGTTTAAATCTTGGCCAGAATGCTATCTGCGTTTGTATGTCCCCCCCGTTCGCATTGGTTTCCTCCCACATCCCAAAAACACACATTTAGGTGAATTGGTCCCCCTCTAAAATTGGCCTGAGATTGTGGTAATGACGTTTTTTAGACTATTAGCCCCTTTAGAGACCATCAGTAGCATGATTGTGGACTTTGTAAAGAGCTGCATGATATATTGATATATTGGTTGCATAAGATTTGGACTTGCTTTGCACCCACAGGACCCGGGCACCTTACAGTCAGTGAATTACCCATAAACTAAAGTATTCTGTAAGGTCATCCATGTGACAGCCAAAACTTGGTTATGCAGTAGAAACACTTTTCCATGCATACAATTATTCTGCAACACAATGGTCTGAAAAATAAAATAATCAGGTGACCCAGTCAAAGTCTTGACTTTAACCTGAAATATTGCGGCAGGACCCTAGGAGAGCTATGTATAAATGAATGCCCGCAAATCTTAAATGTTGTAAGGAATATTTGGGTAAAATTCCTCCACAATTATGTGAGAGACTGATGGACATACAGAAAACAAAAGAACAAGTTATTGATTCTAAAGTTGGTTTTATAAGCTACTGAATCACAGGGTGTACTTTTTTACACATGGTTTCTCAATGTTGGCTTCATTTTTAGCAACTGAAAAACAGTGGCATCTGATATCTAAAACTTTACTGGGTGTGTGTGCGCATTTGTGTGTATATATTTATATATCTATTTTAAGCAAAAATTATAAAGGGTATATAACAAGGGGGAAAAAAAGTACAGAGATCTGTTTTGTAATGTATAATAATGAAGCAATAGATGATATTATGGTGTCTCTTCCTACAATTGTTTATATCCTTACCAAACTTTTTTTTCCTACTACAAGAAAATAAATCAATTTATTTATCTTTCATGGTTAGATTAAGCGCATAAGTGCGAGTAAGATAATTTTTTTTTTGTTTAGACAGCATGATATGTATTGTCTGTTTTTTTTAGTACATCTTATATACCACAAGCACTGTTAGGATTTGTCATCAATTAGTTTGTAGAGTTTCTAACACCATTGAACTATATAGCAGCTGCTGTTTGTATTTTAGATATTTTAAAAAGGAGCAGTGATTATTGCCTTTTGAAATCCTAAATGTTACTTTGTAGAAGTAGCAATGACATAATTACTGTGCTTTAAAAAATGTGCAGAGAGCAAAGCTGTTGATGGGGCTTAGCAGGTGCATTTATTACAAGCTGCCTGCAGAGGAACTGAAGACCAGTCACTGTGCAAGGGGGGAGGGCAGCAGAGACTGGTCTGTATTACAGGAAGAAGCCCCTGCAAAAAGCCAGAGTATAATTACAGTATTTCAAAATCCTCTTACATATTTGTTCTGGGTCAATGACTTTTAAAAATGTCACCAATGGTAGCCTCTGCATTTTTACTAGAACTGGTTTCCTGTAAGGCTAGTAAAAATATTGGATTTTTCATGTGTAAGCTTTCTTGTATTGTATTCCTATTTTACCTAAAGGCATAGGAAAAAGAGTAATCTGCTAGAATGCTATTACCATATTGAAATTTTCTGTATTTATTCAGCATTGCTTATTTTGCTATGTTAGGAAAAAAGTAGGGTTTAGAAATATTGTGATAGGTGTAGTGTAAGTATAGTAAATGTGAATCTACAGTGGGAAACGTTTATTGTTGTAAAAGTTGAATTATGATCTGAAAACTGTTTTCCACCCAGTGCTGAAACAGTTGAAAGCTGAATTTAGGATTAAGTGCAGGAACTCTTGTATACCCTATGAATGTCCCTCCAACAAATTTTATGGGTCAGAAAGATGATAAACATTTGTGAGAGTTTGAGTACAGCACAGGGATCAGAAACCACTTTGTAGATGAGCTAATCATGATAATCACATTGTAAGGTTTATGTGGAGGGGAGTGGGTTAGGCAAAGGAAAACAATACTTTACTGTGAAACTCATCATGACTTTCCTAAATTTCTGAGTCACATGAAGAAAATTGCTATCTTGCCACAAAAACTATTTTTTGTTTTGTTCAGACTGGACAGAAAACCTGACAGAGTTTCTAATGCTTCATTTCACTCAACAAAAAGATAATGAAAGAGTCAGTTTGTTTGATTTGGGTTTGAATTCAAGATAACATTCATACTGTATCTGGAGGCTGCTTTTTTGTTGTGTTTACTGTATGTCACTGCTTTACCATATCTGTCTGCTGAAATTATACATCCTAACTCTGTGATTTCTCCCTACAGCACGCTCATGCACATTCCTCAGGATACTTCATAACCCAAGATTCCGCCTTTGGAAATCTCATTCTTCCAGTAATTCCACGTCTGGAGGCTGAGTGACAGCAGTCACTGTCATTGAGGACACTGTATAATAATTGTACATTTTTATTTGTAATGCTTGTTGTGTGAAACTGCCTAAAACTGTCAGTTGACAGAGTTTGAAAAATTGCCTTTCAAACCAACATTAAGAAGAAATTTGGTGATTAGAATGCAAGGACTGCTCTTTTGAAATAAAATAACTTGTTTTGTTTTTTAATATGGCGCTCCATGTTTTTTTATTGTCCATGCATTCTGTGTGAGCTCACATGCACCTGCACGGTGCAGTATTCTATAGTAGTCAGTCCGAATTCAACTTTTTCCGACTTGATTTCAGCAAAATAATATCTGGTTTGCTTTGTTTATTGTACTTTACCCATTTAGGAGTTCTGGACTTTAGAGGTACCACACAAGTTTTAAAAATTATTACTTGGGTTTGTGTGGTTTCTTATCACTTTTATACTTTACCTGCAACTTCACAGGACATTTAATGGACTTCCAATATTTGTTTTGTATCACAAGGGCAGCTTTTGCTCCTCTTGTGACAATGAAGTTACATTCACAGAACAGTGTCTGAAATGTTAGAGAGATTTAAGATGGGGCAGTGTATTTTTACTGCATTGTAAATACCATATTTTCTCAAATATAAACTGATCCGATTTAAAACTGCAGTACCTAAATGTATAAACATAGGGCACAAAATGTGTCTGTCACTACTAACACTAGGAACAGAGATCAATAAAGATGCCCAAAAATCATAACATAAACAATAAAAGTTATTATTAACCACCTGAGCATTACACTGAAGTCTAGATTTCTGTTCCAAAAGCGTTACAGTTTTTCATTAAATTTTTTTTTTTAAATTGTAGACCTGTAACTTACAGAAATATGTCCGAATAGGGGTCTAGTAGATATAATGAATATAAAAAATGTTTGAAACACACAATCATGTAAAAAAAAAAAAAAAATTACTTTTAATAAAATTAAAGGAAAAACACAAAAATCAGCTTAAACAAGAATACATAAATAAATGAAAAATACTGAAAATGCGATAATTCGGTATACTGTATAGTAACGTCACATACCTATAGACAAAACCACATAAATATATTTTCTATTATTTTGTATTGGATTGGATACAGGACTTTGTATTGAATCCAATACAAAATGAGAACAAAATTCAAACTCTCATTTTGTAATTGGATTGAATACAAACTCCTGTATCCAATCCAATACAAAATGAGAGTTTGAATTTACCAATTACACACTTTGTATTTATTTTGAATTATTTTGTATTGGATTGGATACAGGAGTATCAATCCAATACAAAATGTGTTTGAATGAGTTTCAGTTTGAATTTCCCGCACACGCGCCGACGTCATCGTACGCGCCGACGTACACGCACGGAGGGAGAAGAAGCCGGCCGGCTTCTTCTTCCCGGAGAGGACACCCGACGCTGGAGGACGACGCTGGAACACAACAATGGATGATCGCAGCGGGACAAGGTAAGTGATCGATAAACCCGAACTTTTCTCATTGTATACATTGAGAAAAGTTCAGGTTTATCGATAATTGTAACTTTTTGAAGCCCGTACCAAGGTCGGGCTTATCGCTCAGGTGGTTAAATGAGTAAAATTAGCATGAGTTAATGCGACAGTGACAAAGGTTAGAGAGACAGATGACAGTGACAAGGCCTGTGTAAGAGTTGCGTGGGTTGGGGTATAACAACCTGTCACTGAAAGGTTTTCTATAGGTCCCAAGTCTAATAAAGGGTCTAATTTGAAAAAAAAAATATGGGGAATCCCATACAGCTTGTTTTTTTTTTTTTTCACATTAAAATAAAAAAAAAACAGACATAGTACTGTTGGATTGGAAAGTTCCAGAACTTTGATTTATTATTCAGGCAGAAGATCACTAATGCTACTGATGCCAGCTTTGGGAATAAAAAAGTCCCTCAGCCCTGGAACACATTGCATATTAGCACTGAGGGACTTTCTTTTAGCTGGCCTGAGTTTAAACCGAGATTGTTTTTTTACATTTATTTTCCTGCCAAAAAATCTTGCTATATACCAGCACTCTGACTTATATATAGTTGATCCAAGGGGGTTACCTTTATTCTGCACAGAGAAAGCAAATAAAATAAAAATAAAGGGAAGACAATATATGAATGTCCTATTTGTAGCAGAAAAACAAATCAATATATTTATTACTTTATCTTAAGTAATGAAAAGATTGTTACCAAATTATTAGATCTATTATTGGAGAATTTATACATTGTTCTGGTCTGTTTTTTAGTGGTGATCAAAGATTACCATACCATAATACACCTACAATGGCAATCAACAATTCTTTTTGTTTAAATTAAATGATGTAGTTGGCAGCCCTAGGGGATGCTGGCGCTACATATAAGTGTATTGTTTCAGTGTAAGTTTATTGTGGTCACAAACTTGCATGTAGCCGAAGCAAAAGTAACCTCTGTTGTAGTCTATGCCTAATAAAGTGGCAAGAGCTTCTAAAAAAGAAACTAGGAGATGGCATGAGGATCTCTTTCTTCACTATGGAGAACCAACTGAAATGATCTTGTTTTTCTACCATGAACATTGATGAACTGGGTGCATTAGGTGCATTTTGTGACATTGGTATTAGCAACAGTCCTCGTTTTTCTATTTTTAGCTTGAAGTTTTCGTAAAAATCTCGCTGTAGTATGGAATTGGCTTTGCAGCAAGAATATGTTTCTACCTGAAACCTTGCATCTGATAACCAAGTACACTTACTGATTATTTGCCATCAGCCAAAGCTATTATACCAGTGTTGACTATATGTCTATTAATACGTTTCTAAAAAGCCGCACTGTCTTGACTTTGTGCTGTCATGTATGATGTACAAATACTTTACTAAAAGAGCAACCCTCTTCTCTGACTCTTCATATCGCATTAGTATCCTTCCCCTACCAGTGTGAGAATCCTACACTTGTGTTTACAAGTGGTTAAGTGCCATTAAATGTATCCATGATAGGAGGGCCTTACCATATAAATAGACTTCAGTATTAAACAGGCAGATAGCATTCACAAGGTAGGCACATTAAGAGAGGCAGGACGAAGATAAAACATAAAGATGAGATCTCTGGTCATTATGGCTGTCTTTCTTGTATTTTTCTCTTTGCTCACAGGTAAGTCCATTAAACATATAATCTTAACAGCTTTTTTGCATATATACTAGAATAATAATTCATACAGAAATGGAATATAAACCTAAGTGAAGACGTATTTTAGAGTTATAGATCTTTTTAATTTTTTAATTATGAGAAACCGAATGTAGAAAAATACAATAGTTTTATTACTTTCATCAGTGGTGCTAAACCAACTCATATTAATATTCTTTGAGAAAAGCTGCCAGTTAATTTGACTGATTTTGATTGCATTTGCATTTTTAACAATTATTGATCATATGTTTATTCAAATTGCAAATTGGGGTAAATGTAGACATGGGACAACTATATTCCAGTCAGTCAGATTGGACAATGGTTTTTATTGTTACCTATAATAGGAAAGTCTTATTACATTAGTTTCTCTATAATTAAAATTGTTATTGTTTAATCATGACTCAACTCCTACCCCCAAAGGGCAAATACATCTTTTAAAATCTTGTATTGGCCATATTATCCTAGCATGCCAAACCACCATGGTCTATGAGTAACTTAAATAGAGCTATTACCCCATTTTAATTATACAATATTTGTATAAACAGGCAAGGTATCAACATGAAATCTATCAGGTCAATTAGCTATCATGAGAAAAGCGTTTTGTTTATAACCAGCTCCTACAGATCAGCCCCACAATTTTCATTAGTACATACCAATTCCAGAGCATGGGCTTGTGCTTTAAAACCATCAACTGGGCTTCTGGATAAGAAATTATTCCATGTTCCATGTGATTTGTATTTGCTCATCATGAAGTGGGCAAAGTTTGATGACCCAATCAGCTAGTCAGAGATAATCACATGTCCTTTCAGGCTCCCAGGCTAGGTACGAAACTTAACTTACAGAGGGCTTCTAAAGTTTGCATAAGTACCTACCTCATCCCTTGATCCTTCAGGAAACACAGTCCTTTCATACTGTAAGGCTAATAGCTACCAGAGGTTCCTTCCTAATAAAATACTATGTAAAAATCTTATCTTACACAGGGCTTTTAATTGACTGCTTTAACTAGGTACTAACCTTGGCTATTCAACTGCCTCCTTGTTTTATGGCATGTATCACTCTTCACTTATCTTCAAATCTCCACAGCTGCAAACATAGACGGTGTGTAAAGCTGCATACACACCTGCAATTTTTCTCGTTGGAAAGGATCTTTCACGATCCTTTCCAACAAGAAAAGACTGCACGATGCATGAACGATGCTGTACATACAGCACCGTTCATGCTCTATGGAGAGGGGAGGGGGAGAGCGACGGAGC
>NC_092860.1:48914239-48929439 GCF_032062135.1 Pyxicephalus adspersus
CCCCCCCCCCCAAAATCAACTCCAGGCCTTTTATCTGCTTAACTCATAATGACATAACGAAGGAATTGCCCCCACCAGCTAATGAAATAGCCTTTGAGTCAATTGTCCAATAACTTTTGGGCCACTGAAATGAAGCGATTGTATAAAAAAAGGCTTTAGTTCCTCAA
This sequence comes from Pyxicephalus adspersus, assembly GCF_032062135.1. NCBI lineage: Eukaryota > Metazoa > Chordata > Amphibia > Anura > Pyxicephalidae > Pyxicephalus > Pyxicephalus adspersus. Next base: position 48,914,407 of record NC_092860.1, read on the forward strand.
ATTTTATGCAATCTTTTTGTTCAGTTTAATCTGTTTTATTTAAAATTAATTGTGGTAATGTACAGAACCAAAATTAGAAAAAAATTGTCTCTGTGCAAATATTTACGAACCTAACTGTACATAATATAAATTGGTAATTTGAGAATGTACTATTGATAAGACGTAGAATATATACTTACCTGTTAATAGATAACACATTATCGAGTACAAATGATATAAGGCAAGTATAGAAAGTGAGATAAATTTTACAGTAGCTGCCTATATAATTACATCTTAAAACTATAAACAAAGACAAAACATTTTGTGTTATAATTGCCACAAAGCGTCTTTAAACCAGACATTATCATAAACTAGCAAGGAAGGTTCTTGGTATGATAATATTAGCATTTTAAAAGAAAATGTTATATTTTTGTACAGAATCCAAGCCCACAGTGATTACTTTACCCAAAACATTAATTTGCAGAATAATATTAAAAAGTGCTAAAAACGCTTAAATACCCAAACAGAAAGCGGTAATGAACACTGCATGAAGGAGCTCAGGGGAAAATAATCCAGACATGTTTTCTCTCATAATCTCAAAGCCGCACATTTCATTGCTATTTCATATTGCTTTTCCCAGGTTATATCTATTAATACAAATTTATTATGGCCATGAGAACACTTATCTATCAAAATAAAAAAAAATAAAACAATAGGCTTGTCTGGTTTGCTGAAAACTCTTTGTAAAGTAAATTGGCAACTAATGAAAAATGGAGAATGTGTGATATTTCTCTAATTTAGCTGCCAAATATGCCCTTGAGGAAAGACAGGGTAAAGGCCAAACTACTGGTATCCAAGGCTGATTTGTAATTCGCTTAAATATTATTGAAGCACTGCTTAGGCAAGATAGTCACAAAAGTAGCATTCTTTGAAGCAGGTGATAGAAATGGCCTTCAAAGTCTCCATATTTGTTTCATAACAGGTGGGATGTAACAAAACAAAAATTGCCTAATTTATTTGCCTAGGTCTTGGGCTATTTGGCTGACCAGAGAAATTTTAAGTAGGGGGGCACATTTAAAAAGAACAATCCATACCAACAATTAATTGTGGTCATAACTATTCCTTCTTTAGGAGGAAATATGAAGGATATATACATACAGAGCCTTATTTAATAATGCTCTCCAAGGCTGGAGAGGATACACTTTCATTGGTGAAGCTGGGTGATCAAGCAAACCTGGAATTGATTTCCTAAAAGTCAAGTATTAGCAAATGTTTTCAGTCCTGGATCAGATCTGGATCACCCAGCTTCACTGAAAAGTTTGTCTCCAGCTTTGGAGAGCTTTGTTAAATCAAGCCCACAGTATATGGATGTAAACATTGGATTTGATGCCTACAGAAAAAGTTGATATACTTGAATAAAATATTTTAACCATCTCTAAAATATTATTCCCTTTACCAGAAATTACCTCTCTGCATTTTACAAAATTTTCACCAGATCCATCATCTCACATTGACACAATAATTGTGAAATTTGTTTACCACTCCTCCCTTCATTTTTTTTTCTGTGAACAGTATATTTTGAAAACCATTACAACATTTTAATGGAAATTTAAATCAGAGCTTTGACTGAATGGAATGACCCACCATAGCCCACTTTTTCAGCTAATGTGCTTGACCAATATTGTGCTGAAAGACCCATTTCTACTTCACTTTTTGGACAGATGGCTGACAGACGGATGGGTATTCTTTAAAATAATGCACAATTTATAGTTGACATGATGACTTTAGGATGCCCAGTTCTTGATGTAGCAAAGCAACTTAAACCAAAACCTTTCCTCCACCATGTAATAACGTTGGTTGGGTTTCCAAAATCCCCACTTTTACTGTTTGTATGTTTACTTGTTCAAGGACTTTTTATAAGGTATCGAAAATATATATTCATACTGGTTGCCTAAATAAGGTTGTCTCATACGGTGTAATGCATCTTGATCAATCCTAGGTAAATACTAGAACTAGTCTGATTATTTCTGGGTAGACGTTGGAAGTGTTAAAAGGTTTGTCAGATTATTTTTGTTATCTATTTCATTGCACCTGCAAAGAAAGAGGTAAGAATCAAACATTTTTTTTAGTTGACAGGCACCCAAAAGTGTGGAGAAATCTTACAATGGGAGAAACGTGTTCTGGTGACCACTATCAACAAGGACATTTTCCCAGATCTGTTTTGATTTCCTCCTATGTCCTGCTGTTTTTTTACATAGAAAGTGGAAAAAAATAACATTTTTGCACATCTGTTTCTCAAATGTAAAGGCATTACTCCAATATCTACTAAATATGGGCATTTTTATGATATAGCATGGCTAGATGGCTTTACCAGTGCACCACCAAAACAGTAGGTCTTGAATTTGCTAGTATCTGCCAAAAGTCATCAAGACAACCATTAAACCAGCGGAGGGGTCATGGAAGTCCAAGTCACATTTTTAAGCCATATTTGTGATAGAACAGCCTTCCATGACTCTTTGAACATGGGTGAACTTGTGAACTAACTTGAAGGTCTTTAGAGAACCCCTTCTGTAATTACAATATCCACAGCTCACAGTACATTAGTGGTGGGCACTAATTTAAAAATTAAGCCTCATTCATAGCTGGCCAGTGGGAAGAATGTCAGGTAGCCAAAAAGATCATTGGTGTTGGTTATGTTACCTGAGAGGCACAAACTGCTAAAGGAACCCCTAGCAAACTAGGAATCCTGTGTGTTAGGTTGTAAAAGGACTTTTCTTAGTTTCAGGTAAATCTTATACAGCCTGATAAAGAAGCCAGGAGTTACCCTTTTTATTATTATTATTATTATTATTAATAAACAGGATTTATATAGCGCCAACATATTACGCAGTGCTGTACACTAAATACGGATTGCAAATGACAGACTAATACAGACAGTGATACAGGAGGAGAGGACCCTGCCCCGAAGAGCTTACAATCTAGTAGGTACTTTAATTAAATGATAAAAGTATTTTTTAGAAGACAGTGGAATATGGATATGTGTTTTTCACAGGGCTTTTAGAAGCTGTTTGAGATTTCAGCTACATGTCTGCCAAGAACTCATCTAATAACCAGTGAATATGGTTAATTACATAATGAATACATTTGCCAAGGGCCAAGTTGTACCAGCTTCTAAATATATAAAAGTCTAAAGCAAGATAAATTTCAGCTGCTGAAAAACAAAAACCAGCTAGTTATCAAAAACCAGCTACAGCATTGTCAATACAGGAATCTCTATCGAAAAATGTAAGGTTTATTTGTTGTCATGGCAGGTGAATTTGTATAAGATGTGAGAAAGTATGAAGAAAGTGTATGGGGTGCAGGGATCAAATGACTATTTCAAGCGTCAGTGTTAACATATTGCCGGTCTCATCTCTGAACCTATATGCCAGTATGATAAATTTTATATTTTTTCAATTAAAATTATGTCCATTTACTAATAAAGATGCTATTGTACTTTTTATTAGAAATATATAGGAATTGATATTTAGTACTATATCATTTGGGACAGGCCATATATCTATTGCATTATATCATATATTGCATGTTATCATCATATTTGTTACATTTTCTTACTTTTTAAATTGTTTTATAATTTTAGATGGAAGTGAAGGATTCAGTTCTAACACAAATTTAAAGTTAAGGAGAGGTATGTATATTTAAAATCCAAACATGTTTGTAAATGTATTATGTAAATCTGATTCAACGATAACCATTCAACGTAGTCACAGTCTATGGTCTAAATTACTGCAATTAATTGACATTTTATTCTTGGAAGCAGCTTGCAACAAAGTGACCATGTTTACTATGGGCTTACTAGTTCTTTTGTAAATTTCCCTCTTCTACATGATACATGGCTGTACACAATACACATGTAAATCAGATGCCACTGTAAAAGGGCTGCCATATTCAGCACATGGTACCCAACCTGCCAATGTTCTCATATATACATATGTTATGTGACATTCACCAATCACCCAAGTCCCTTGTGTCTAAAAATTGCCCGGAACACATCATGATATTTTTAACACATTGGGTAATTTTAGGTCAGTCACCATGTAATGTCAAGGCAGATGCTGATTGTCCAAGAACATGATGGGAGGTGTGAAAGTTTGTTACCACTCTGTTCTAATTATCTAATTACATCACCATAATGCTCAACCACTGACTAGAATTAAAATGTATATTTTTTATGGTAATAAAGGAATTCCAATAAACTCTGTTATATTATGCTAGTTATACAAACCTATGATATTCACAAATTAACTCAGGCCATGAAGACTAGGGCTAGGCTAGGCTTGTTTAGATATTGAGGTGCTTGGGTACATGTAAATCCTAACAATAAACTTCTCTTTTTGTTAAATATGCATTTAAAGTGTTATTTTATGTTAAAATAAAATAAATGTTTAATAAATGCAAACAAACCTGTTGATTTTTTAGAAGCTCTTTGCACAGGAGTGTTATCAGCCTTTCCCATTTCAATGTCTATTTTAGGATGTCTATAAAATGTAGAACACAGACCCCGCATGTTGTTGGAAAGTTGATTGATTTGGATTATTAAACTCAAATTCGCAACTTTGATTTTTAAAGTGATCCAGGACATTTATAGATACATAGATGTAAAAGGAAAAATTTGACCATTAATAAAATTTAGGAAGCATGAAAATATATATAATGCAGAAATTCACAGTAAGTGTGATTCCTCTCTTAGGATATATGACTACCAGTCAAGTTTACATTAAACTATACCTTTTCTTACACTAAAGTATATCTTTATCACTTGACATGGCTGTCATGGGTGTGTGTTTGGACAGTAAAGAATAGAGATCAACAGATTGAAAATCCTGCATTCAGATTGTTGGAGCTTTACAACCCTAAGAAGAATATTGATTATTTCTTTGATCAATAAAAGTATAAGTGCAAGTAAGTCATTGGTTTAATTTATTAAAGCTCTCAAAGACTGGAGAAAATAGAACTTGGCTGATCGAGCAAACCTGAATTTGATCTGATCCAAGACTCATTCCAGATTTACTGGCTCATCAAGCTTCTTCTATGCTAGTATTAGAGAGCTTTAATAAATAGGGCTCATTATCACCATAACGGTTATAATAACGCAGGCTAAATAGAACTAAACATCTCTCTTTAAAACCATTGAAAGACAGAGTCTTGTTTTTTTAAAGCAAAGAATTTTGTACATCACTGATATGACAGTTTAATTGGCTCTATATTACAATAAATGCCAAAATGGATAGCTTGGAAAATGTGTGGCAATCCAGTACTTACATTTAAATCTGTCATGTCAGTCAAACATTATTGCATGTCTGCATAGTAATGCTTTAAAAACTTTTACTGCTAAATGTTAATTGTCAAAATACCATAAAACCAGCTTCTACAATGAGGTCATATGAGTTGTCCTGTATACTATGAGAAAAGATGCAGTTTAGGGGAAGGTTTCCATTCCATGACATTGGAGAAAGATGTGCATTGCAAGGCACCTAATAGTATGGTACAAAGGGAGGGGGAACGGTTACTATATAATCAATAAGCTTCTAAGGGTGAGAGAAGAGATTTTGCTTTCTCCTAATTGCATTGGTGAATATCCTGCAAAAAAAAAGTCTTTTAATCCACGTTGGGGAGAACAAGTGTATGAGACGTAGTGGGTAGCTGAGCTTACCAGTGTCCAACTCTAACATACGTCTAATTTCCGGCCGAGCTTCCTGTGGGAACTTTTTAAACAGCTAAAAAAATACATCAAATGTGTTATTTTTACACATACAAGATAGCATTACCTAATTTCCATTTGTAGATTTGTCAGACTCTTTAGCATTCTAACATTGGCAGTAAATCACATAAGGAAAATGTCACTGAAAATACAAATATGTTCTTTATGTGGGGGCTACAGAAGTTAAATACATGTATTTAGGGCAAGCTGTAAATTTCTGACTGTGTAGGCTGAAGTATATTGAATTCTTATGATTGTATTTAACAGAAATGATATATGCAGATTTATGCAGCATTAGTACACAGTTATTCATTGGAATAAGTTTAGGTTAGACAATTTCATGCTGCAGAATTTTTCATGAAAATATATTTACCCTTTATGAAATGTAATGCATAATTAAGTATATAACAATATAAATATATGAAAAGGTTATATGAGGTTTGTCTCAGTATGGTAAACTTACTTCTGTATAAAATGGTCTTTATTCCACTAGAATGACAAATAAAGCAGAAAGAAAAGAGATGTTCAAGGATTTCTTCATTGAATATTCAATTTGGTTTTTAATCAGTTTTAGCCTTAGTACAGATGGGGAGATCTTACCATTTATTTCTAATTAAATTATCAGGTCTGAAATTACTGTGAAGGAAATTCAACAGTCAAGATATATTAGGGGCTGATTTTTGGGGGTTACAAACTGTTGTGTATCGACCAGGCATGTTGGTAAATACTGATCAAAAGTTGTATTGCATGTACAAATGATCATCAGATCAGAATTCTGAATACTCTCTATCTAATAAAAAAAATACTAGAAGGGCAGAATATTGTACTCAGCTGAAATGGTTTGGGACTGACCTATTAGATTGATCAGTCAGGTACAAAATTAGCAGCCGATCTGTTCATTTAAGCTTAATACAGATACTAGAAATAGTAAGTTAAATAATAATTATTCCATAAAGATTAGGAGACATTAATAAACCTTTCACAAGCTAAAACTCTTGAGTTTTGCAAAACTGGCTTTGTATAGAGTGGTAAGGGTCCACCATTGTTTTTATTATTTCCATTGCTGATGGAAAAACTCACAATTCTGCAAATATCCCCTTACTGTGATTCTATGTGGTCTGACACAGTATTACAGGAAGGGGGGCACAGTATAGTATATCACAGTGAATGTGTTCCATAATCAAAGCTAAATGTGATCCAATAAATTTCAAGGTGCTCTGCCCAATTTTACTCACAAAGACTCCAACTTACAAAGACAGTCTTCTGGGTTTTCTCTTAAAGGGGATCAGTGTCATCACAGTATGACAAAAATACACAAACTTATCCTCCTGGCTCTATATAGTCTTATCCTCCTGGCTCTATATAGTCTATATTGTTTCACAGACCTCAAATTTGGAAAACTTCATGAGCTTTCCTAGCACTCAGGTGACCCCTCCACCTGAGCCACCTGGTTTTAGGCTATGTACACACGTGCAATGGTTTTTGTCCCATAATCAGGGCCAATATCGGACGAGAATCTTGCGTGTGTACAGCGCTCGTCGTCTATCGTCCGAACGACCGTCTTGGCGGATCCACGAATGACAATCAAAATAGAAGTGAAGGAGGAGAGAGCGCAGCGGGTGCTGCTCCATCGTTTTCCCCCTCCCCTTTTCAAAAAGCAGAACAGTGCTGTATGTACAGCACTCATTTATGCATCATGTAGTCGTTGGAAAGGATCATGAACGATCCTTTCCAACGACAATTATTGCACGTGTGTACAATGTCCCAAAGACATGCTCCTTTCTATCATCACTGGCCAGGTGCTCCAGAGCTATCACCAATTCCTGGCCTGGAAAAACGGAGTGCCTGACCCACCCATTCCTTCCAGGACATTCCTTTATTCCCTTTTCTAGGGAAAATTGAGGTATATGATGCCACATACCCCCAGAATTTGGAACTACATATTTTATTATTCTACAATAAATAAATAAATATATATATATATATATATATATATATATATATATTGTAAAAATATCTGCAACAATTACAACACCCTGTATGTGAACCAATATTAAAATAATGGATGTGAAATATGTGTTATATTAGTTTTGAAGTTCTTTTAAAATGTCGCTAAACATTTGTTTTCTCTGGCATTTTGTAAACATGTTGTTTTATTGGATCTTTCATAGATCTTCTTTTATTTTTTTTCAGCTTTTTTCACAAAGAGATCACTTCTTCCAGGTTACGAGGAAAAGAGTAAATATAGTAAGTCACTCATATTTTCATCCATTTTTGTAATACCCACTGTTAGCTACATAGAGAGAAAGAGATTGATATATAATATAATATACTATATATAGGTTCATGTTTATGAAAAAAGAAATTGCATCTAAACATGCCATGCCCCGAAAATAGAAATGCTATTATTCACTATGGACAGCCATACACAGTAACATACATGCGATGATGGAGTAGTGTATAATCTTCATTTAATATGCAATGGTCATCTGGAGGGTTGGGGAGAAGGAAAATCTGTATTCTTTCTTTAGATCATACTTTACAAATACTCACTATTACTTTGTTATTACAGATTGTGTCATTTATTTGTGTTTACCTGGACTGGAAGAATGCATGACAAATGGTTTTCTAAGGAACAGCTATCCGTTTATAGGTAAAAAAAAAAAAATTTTATATACTGCCAACATATATGTCTTTATACAGTACAAAGAGGCTTAAATTTTATTGGCTGCTCAGTGTAGATTCCTTAAAGAATAATTGCAGTGCAGGGGGGGCATCTCTAAAGGCATTCTAGAAATGGTTTACAGTTTAGACTTTATATGCCCTGCAGTGAAATACCAGTATAATACAATAACAAGCATTTATATCTTTGCTATCAATTTCCAATCCACTGCAATATATAAAACAGATAGGGATGCTTCCTGCTCCTACAAAATATGTAAGATATAGCTCAATATTAGGTCCAGCCAACTTGTTTCAGTGCTGGATTGAAAACACAAAGATGAAATATAAAATCTGAATTCAGACAAATAATGTTTAGATAGGGGGGGGGGGGGGAAAAGAAAACCTCTCTGTTTTTTGGGTTTCAATGAAATTTGAGGTCACTTTTTATCTTACAAGTTGCAACAATGGCACATACAAAAAAACAAACAAAACCTGTCTGCAGTTCTAGCCTGTAAAGAATGACTGAAGTGTTTTTGTTGTAGATGGAGTTAAAGAAGATATCCAAGGGATTCAGTGTGTTACACAATTTGCTGACTGTGCCATCAAGTGCATGAACAACAGGAAAACAATTTGACAGATGACCGAGGATCTCTACACTTGTCTGATTTTTTCCCCCAAAATATGTTTATTTTAAAGCTATTGTCCATTATTAGCAAAAGTGAACATATTTTATGTTTTTTTATATCTAGATATAAGAAATCTGTAAAACTTCACTGCTGCATAAATAAATATCCACAATTTTACCAAAGTTTTGATTTGATAAGAATAATATAAATTGTTTCAGAGTTTATAGTTCAATTTAAGTCTGGGATAGTCTGTAGAGTGATAGATTTACAGAGCACTTATAAAGTATTAATCTAGTATCAAGAACCTTCCTTAAAGCTTTTAAAATGACCTACTGTGAGTCCCAAATAAGCCAAATGAAGGACAAAGGCCTTCCTTTTCATGAAAACCATCAGAAGGGAGTTGTGGCCAGGATTACTGCTCATGTGTGTATGGTATGGGTGGACTTAATCCTGACACATTGACAGTAATCTCTATACTCTGGCAACGGGAGATGGAGATGCCCGCTCCCCAGATCCATCAGGTTCTTGAGGGGTTTGTGGATGCATTGGTGAAAGCTGCAGGAGGGTCCAACAACTTCTGGTGAGTATGTGGAAAGTAAAAGATGGTGCCCCCCTTATGTCCATATTAGATGTAGAGAAGTCTGGTTGACCAAGCATCGAGTGTGTTCTCCAAACCCATACCTGACAACCCAGGCTAGCTCAACAATTGGATGCAAGTTTAGGGACAAAGCTTCATCCTTACAGGCTGACCCCAAAAAAGCTGTGAGGGTTTGTAGGGGGGACTTATCCCTCTTTAACGAAATGCCTGCAGATAGAAGCCACTTGGGCTTGGGGAATGGGTGCATGACCCCTTTCCTTGTCCCAGAAACTGTTAACAAAAACATAAACACGATATAAAAAGTATTGCATCTAAATAAAAACACAATTATCCTTTCCATAACATTGCTTTCTAAACCCGACATTAATCATATTGTCCAATCAAATTGCCTAAATTCAGTTGAAATTGACTTAAAGTGCCCTCTAAGATTTAAGGTAAGGGTTGTTGAAGGAGATCAAAAACAAAGAACAAAAATTCTTGGTTTGGTAAATGTTTTTTAAATTTCCAAATGACTGTCCTAGCCCTGGACTGTTGATTTAAATATTTGCAAAGTTGTGACTTTAACTGAGTTTCAGTTTATATTATTTTATTTGGAAATCATTCACCAAAAATATATAGATAATTATGGGGTTTGCTTGAAGGAAACATTTTGGTATATATTTTGGAATACAAAGAATTTTGAAGCTCTGATCTTTTTATTAGTAGCGTCTTTTGATGATCCTGAGAAAAAATTGACTAGAACATTTGATTTTTTAAGTGGAAGATTTATCCTTAATAGAATTCAATAGGTTTTAATTCAAATCTTATATTTTTAGATGAACCCTTCACAAACTGAACCCAGACAGGTTCCCCAATCTCTATAATCAAACATATATAATTTAAAGAATTGTTCTCCATGTCCAATGTCATTTTATGCACGTGGCAGGCTTAGCAATTTTGTATTATTGGATTTCTAATTGCATTACTATGTTACATTGTAATAAAGTGTACCTAAATTCAGAATTTTCACTTTACATAAAAGGGTAGACAACCCCTTTATGTAAGATAAAAATTCTGTTTTTTGTTTTTTAGGTGCAACACCATTTTTTTAAAAAAAAAGGGTGCAGCACCGCCTCCTAATTCTCGATCGCCTCGGAGGGATTGGAATACCCTGTGGGATTGAAGGTAAGTGTTTTTTTTTTTGGGGCAGTTTTTAGTTTAGTTCCTCTTTAAGTTAAAGTTTTACAATGCATTTAATGTATACTTTTATGTTTTTTTTATTATATTAATGACATTATTTTATGTAATATTTATTTTATAAATAAACATTTATTACATCATTTACAACTTTCTTTTTAAAGACCATGCAAGACTTTAATGAAAAAGCTCTGTAATAAAATATTTTTGCCAGACTGTGTTAATTTGCAGGTATTGCTGCCCTCTTAACAAAAACATGTGGGTTTGCTTTCCTGTGAACATTCACATGTTGAGAGAGAGCTTTACATATTGCCTGCTAGTGTTAAATCTAAAATATTATAGCCTATATAAAGGCAACTTTTTATTGATTTAATGGGGATTGGTTATCCCCTCTTTCATTATTTTATTTCTGTTTTTTACTGGGAAGATTTACTCCTCTATTTGTCCTGGAGAACACTGACAACTGTCAATGTTGTCAGTTGTCAGAAGTGCCAGTGATGAGGATAAATTATCCAATGGGGCCATTTGTTTTGATGACAGCTTTCTAAAGTACATGGTTTGACTTTCCAATACAGTCTGTTTAATTGTTTTATCAATTTAACTATACATAAACCAAAATAGAACAAAATAAATGTAGAATTGAAAGAATGTTGAATGTTTTTTGGTCAGGTAATTTCCATTGATAGTATAAGTCACCTTTCGATCCAACTCTGATCAAATATTGAAGCAATATGCTTTCCAATAATGAATTGAGTTACTGATCATTTGGAAGAGTGATAGGTAGAAGACAGTTAAAGCACAGCTAAATTTAAATTAGAAAACACTGTTAGCAGGCAGGTTGTTTATTTGCAGAAGGAACGGGCAATCTATATATATAAAACTGGATGAATGCGTGTATGTTCCACCATCACTCGGAAACGCATGGAGACATTTCAACCAAACTTGTCATACGTGACTGAGACTCATGTGAGTGCACCAGTCATCTCTGAACAGCGCTGTGTGTCAGAGCTATATTTAGATGTGCGTATGTCATCACTAGGAAATGCATGGACACTTTTTTAACAATCTTGCTTTTTGCTTTTTGATGTTCTATCATCACATGGAAACACATCGAGACATTTAAACCAAAATTGCTAGACATATGACTCATGTAAGTGCACCGCTGATCTTTGTACAGTGTTGTGGTATATGTCAGAGGTATATTTGCATGTATGTGTGTATGTATTGCTCAGTGACAGTGTGCCTTTTGCTTTTATTTTTACATACTTTTTGTTTGGATCTTTTACAAATTTCTGGCCTGTAATACCTTCCACAAAACGTAAGGCAATTGGCTGAGTGCAATCAAAGGCAAACAAATTAAACAATGCCGTAGACAAGAAAATTACTATAGCTTTATTTGATTCCTTTTCCTATATAAGGTTGCAATAAATAAATACCCGGGCAAGACCGGGTTATCAGCTAGTGTCTTATATAAATGTATATGTATGATCACAATATTTCAATTAAACTCAGCTGTCCTTTCTCTATTGCAGACCCCACCATCTTAATATAGTACGCCTCTAGGTTCATAATCTTCAGCCATATTGACTGGCTAGGAGCAGATCAGTGTACAATGCTGGCATAAATAGCCAGCATGGGTAATCAAGATGGCATAAAATCCTGAACCTAGAAGCCACAGATAGAATAGGTTTTTATTGTTTGTATTACATTTATTTGCAATATAAAAACCGATGGGGTTTCATTTACTGGGGATTCAAACAATATATATACTGTATATCTTGTGTCTTCTTCAATTGCAAATGCTGCTGTGCTACAATGTAATATTGGTTGGCTCTCTTTGCTCATTACTTCAATAAAATGCATGTTCAAAATAACACAGGAAACCCCAATTAGGTTATTTGGAGTTAGGATCCCTAACAGCGTTGAATCCAGAACTGCAGATGTACAGAGCTAAAGTGCTAAGAACTAAGCTATCATGTTACCCAGAATTACCAGTATATTGAGCATGATTTATTAAAGCTCTCCAACGCTGGTGAGGATACATTTTTATCAGTGAAGCTGGGTGATCCAGCAAATCTGGAAATTGATTTGGTCCAGGATTCAAAACATAGTAGTAAATGACTTTGAAGAAATCTATTCCAGCTCCATTCCAGAGCTTTAATAAATCAGGCCCAGTGTGTGTAATTACATACAAAATGGTCTAATGGTATGACTAAAACCACCTATATCTTTGTATTTATTCTGCAGATGATATAGTATACTGTGACACTATATCACTTTTAAATATATTGGCATTTATAGACTCCATTGCTAATATTATTGCCCTTGAGCTGGCTATCCCTCCACGGGATAACAGTGAATGATACAGAAATAAGGGCTGCATTTTTCGCAGATGATATCTTACTGTTCACTTCCAACCCCACAGCAGACATAAATACTATTCAACGTATATTAACCCTCTTTGGAGAAGTAGCAGGCCTGAAAATCAATTTCTCAAAGAGTGAGATACTTCCCCTGACTAACATCAGAGACAGGCGGTGGATACCAACCTCACCTTTAACGGTTGTCAAAGACAATATTAAATATTTGGGGATACATATAGGCAGGTCCCCCACCTCTCTAAACAAACTCAACTACCCGCCAATATTCCAAAAAATACAAATCGAACTAAGAATGTGGGAGAGGCTGCCATTGTCATTCTTGGGGCGATGCCACCTTGTCAAGATGGTATCTTTTCCACATTTATTGTATCCGCTACAAACCATACCACTTCTTTTGAAGCATGCTGACATAAAAGCTCTAAATGAGTTCTTTTCCAGATTTTTATGGCTGGAAAAGAGGCCTCGGATAAAGTTAACTAAATTACAACTCACAGTGTTGGAAGGGGGCGTTAATTTCCCAAACATCAGGCTTTATAATCTAGCCTGCACTAGTCATGTCCATGTCATGGATTGGATCAAGGATACATCCTATTACTCCAACACAGAATTGGAAAAAGCATTAGTCCATCCTTGGCACTTAGTAGCACTTTTACATAATAAAATTTCACAACTTCCACAACACCTTAAACACAACATACTGGTAAGGGATACGATACTTACTTGGAACTCAGACGTAAACTGGAGTTACCATGTTCTTTGTCTAAATATTTACCGATTCAAGACAACCCCCAGTTCCGCCAAGGTCTGGACCATAGTTGCTACCGAGTCTGGGCAGCAAAGGGCCTACGGACCGTGGGTGATTTTTTCTCGCCAGATCTTCCAAGACTGGTAACATTGAGGGTGCTGGCTCGGCATTATGCCCTACCCCCTCAGGCCGCACACCCACTATATTATCTACAATTTAGGGAATTCTGTAAGGCGATACTATTGAATCCGGCCAGGGTGGTGGAAAGGGATAGATTTGATAATCTGCTGTCTGTAATACCTCCTTCCATATCATCCATTTATCCGAGATTACTAATGCTCTACTCTAAACCTCTTTCGGCTTGGCTGTCCCAAGGTTGGCAAAAAGACTTTGATATCCGGGCCCTGTATGATAAAATAGTGCAGGGATATCTTGCAGTAAGACAGGCTACTCCAAACGAACTGTGGAAAGAAACACAATTTAAGATTGTCCACAGAGCCTATAAGGTATTCCGCCCACTTACTGAGGAACACCTCAATGCCCGGACCAGGCAAACTAAATGTCTGAGATGTGTTTGCGAAAAAGTGACGCTCAAACATAACCTTTGGGAATGTACCACAATCCAATTATTGTGGACCGAGGTCCTTTCCTACATTAAGAAAGTAACGAACCTACAGTTGATAATGGAACCTCTTCTATGTGTGTTTGGGAACTGGGATGTACAGGTATGTAAACTAGCTAGGGGGACAAAACACTGGATATCCTTGTGTTTACTGGCCGCCCGTAGGGCAATAATGCTACAGTGGATTCACGCAGATCCGCCCCGATTGAAACTGATAGAATCCTCAATGGGTATGTTATACCGTAAGGATTTGTTAGAGGTGGCAGATGCAGATGACAAAGCTGTGACAAAATTTTTTGACAAATGGTATGCTTATATGGAATAAGCCCTAGAGCCAGCTGAATTGTGCCAAGTCTTGCACCGGTATCGCTATTCCACGTGGCACAATTTACATTTCCCATAAGATCGGGACCCCCTATGGGTAGTGTGATAAGCCATTAAATGGGATCCACTTTATGCCTCGAGTGACAGGACACACCAT
>NC_092860.1:48929626-49152947 GCF_032062135.1 Pyxicephalus adspersus
AATGGAGGACACAGTCAGACATGACGTGATTTTGTTAGTCTGTTTAATTCTCATACAACAAGGAACGGGCACAAATGATGTTATACCAATGTACTGTCAAACTGTTGATACTTGCCATGATTTTTGCATATTGCTGATGTTTTCTACGGCCTGATCTTTGTAACACTAACCTTGAGCCTGTTATTGTTTGTTTTCTTTTACATTGGCTTTGTACTGTTCTGATGATATCTTGGTTATAACTTTGTACATTGTATTTTCTGTGTCTATAAATAAAGTTTATAAAAAAAAAAAGTAAAACTCAAAAGCCTAAAAAGCTTTCATAGGTAAACAATGAGGTTGAAGAAGTGATAGCAGTTAATAATTTTGTCTCATACAATCCTTTTAAAACATATTTTATGATCTGTTGCTGTGTGGGGAACTGGCTCACTTTTTGTGAGAAACTGGCAATCCATTTTACAATGGTAAAATGGATTGCCAGATCCTCACACAAAAACTTAAAATTTTTAAGATGCAATTTTACCAATACCAATTAAATACAAAATTTGAGAGGACTAAAACAAATATACTTCTAGTTCAGTATTTATGAAAACAATTTCAGTGGCTTCTGTCTCCTTTATAGAAGACATTTTCTCACGTGCTGTTTTTTCATAGAGAAATACATACCCACCCTTAGTTTTTTGGAAACCATTCACAAAAATGGAGGGGACATTTAATTTTATAGAAGTTCATCAGTGTCACTAAATACACTAATGAGATGATGAAAGATGTAGATTAGGGGTGTCAAACTCAAATACAGAGGGCCGAAATTAGAAACTTAAACCAAGTCGCCGGCCAAACTTGAAATTTATTGAAAAAACAATTATTCTCAATAAGAAGAATTAAGAACACATGAGAAGATGCAGTAATATGCAGTGGATTGATCTAAATTCAATCCACTGCATATTAATGCATGCTTCTCTCATGTGTTCTTGTTCCTTTTTATTGAGATTAATTGTTTTACTTTGCCAGAGAATTCAATGTCAAACCAAATTAATTGCTGCATTCATTTGGTTTCACATTGCATTCTCTGGCACAGTAAAACAATTAATATAGGAAAAGCTCCATGATAATTCCTGATAATAATAATCCTGATAATTCCTGATTATTGAACTTTTAATATAAACTCTGCAGGGTCCACGCATAGGCTGCTGTTCAATAGACATGAGTGATGCCGCTAATACAATTCCCGCCATCACTTGCGTCTATAAAATGCGGGGCCACAGATAGGCAGGGAGACCGCTAGTCCAGAGACGTAACTGATGCCGGGAATTGTAGTAGCAGTATTGTACTTGCGTCTATAGAACAGCAGCTTAAAATGAATTGCACCTGGCCTGCCATTGTTATGGATTGCAGTAGCGGCGGGCCAGCTGCAATTCATATAAAGAATTCTTTTGGGAGCCAAAAAAAAAGGATGTACCAGGCCAGATTTACCCCCGCAGGCCAGAGTTTGACACCCCTGATGTAGATTGTGCTCCAGCAATGGCATTCTGATGTTTTAATAGAGATTTTTATTTACATCAGCAGGTCAGGAAATTCTAAAGCAAAAGGAAGAGTTTTCTGTTTATGAAGAAGCCCAAGTAGTCTGACACAAGGAATATTTCAATAGTCAATGTGAATAAAGAACCAACTCAGAAACAGAGTGAAACAACTCATTTCTAATGTTAAAAAAAATTATTAATAAATCGGGATGATATATGCTTGATCAGTTTGACACTCCGGTCTCCTGGTGTACTGGAGTTACCTGTGCTGCTATATTGTGCATTATTATATCCCATTATATACGAATAGTGTTCTCTGTTTCAAATGACCATATGCCTTTTACTATAACCTTTGATTACCTTTTATACTGTACCAATTATGGTTTTGCTCCCTCTCTCCCTCCCAATCTCATTGTTAGGAAATGCTTATATAGCAGCTTGAGATGTATTTTATTGGCATCCCCAGCACATACTCTGAGGCTGTCCACAGCTTTTAGAGGCAGATTGGTTTCTGACTCTATACTGCACTGCCATTGGCTGCTGGGACTTCTCTGCTCGGCTCCCTGTCACCGGTGCTTGTTGTAGTGTTAGGATGACCTATGCTGACCTTCTGCTAGTGTGTGAATTCTTCAGATTTACTTTTGCTGACCTTGTGAGTTTATGCTGCCTGGATGGACCTTTTGCCTGTGACCCCGACACCTATCAAATGATAATTCTCTTAGCTCAGTGAATGTGGTGATGTTCACTTTGCTAAAAAAAAAACAGGATTTTTCTTGCATATTATTGAATGACTGAACAGTCAGCAGAGCTACATGTCATTTACTTTTAAGGTAAATAAAATATTCATCGGAAGGGGATAATTCACTTTGAAGTGAAGAGCCCATATTTCTTTAGTAAAACAGCACCAATATGTTAATATATTAACCTATTGTTTGTATAATACCATCCTTGGCATAACCAGCAGACATTGAAATAAGGCTGACACTGAGATTGCCTCGGCTTAATACTATACGGCATACAAAGATAAGCATAAGCTTCAGACATTTTGATTCAGAATGATCTAGTGCAGGGTAATAAAAAAAAGAGACATGATAAACACAGACAGCTACTTTTTATTATCTAGGACATTTTTTTTTGTTGTTAAACCAACTGCAGTGCGTGCAGATCCAGTGTACAATGTTATGAAAAGAGATCATTCTTCAGACATCAGACAAGACAAAGACAACAGTGGACACCAAAATGTTATCATGATAATTACATAAAACTGAGGCACTTCTGCTTCCATCTTTGAATAGACTAAAAGATTATTTAGTCCAGCACATACATAAAGTTCATATTGTTCATTTAAAGTAAAGCTATAATGTCTACTGTTAGAAGGCTTTTCATTATTTTTCTTGTTTAAATGAGTCATAAAAAGTCATAAAAATATGAATTTTATGTACCATGTGTGACTTTAGACATACTTGGGTCCTCCTTTCATTTTTATCTAGACTGCCATTCAGGAGTTTACAGTCAGAAATATCCTTAAAAAATAATAAAAACAAAACATAAAATGAGAAAACAGTACAATGAAATAGTAATTGAAAAAGTTATAATAAATCTTTTATAGCTTCTTTTAAATGTTTAAACTTTCCTAAAAGGAAAATCCTTTATTTGCAGCAATAACATCATGGAAAACTTTGGGCATTCTAGATATCAATTTGTTAAGGTGATCTGGCAAGATTTCACTCCATGCTTCCTGGAGCAACCCCCACATGTTGGATTGGCTTGATGGGTACTTAATACATACACATTGACATTGGTCAAGCTGCTCCCCTAACAGCTCAATAGGGTTGAGATCCAGTGACTGTGCCGGCAACTCCATCCATTACAGAATACCAGCTCTCTGATTCTTTTCTAAAAAGTCTTTGCACAGTTTAGAAGAGTACTTTGGGTCATTGTCCTGTTGTAGGACAAAATTGGCTCCTACCTGAAGCTGTCCGGAAGGTATGGAATTGTGTTTTAAAATGGTCTCTTTCACCCTGTACAAATCTCCGACTTTACCACCACGAAAGCAGCCCCTGACCATCACATTACGCCTATGTTTAACAGATGGTATTAAGCACTGTTCCTCCTCTCACAAAAGTTCTTCTTTGTGATATTTGTGAATACCTCAAACATGGCTTTGTCTGTCCATAAGACTTTTTTCCTAATCTTTCTGTGTCCATTGTGTTTGTTGTTTTGCCTATCTTTTATAGGCCATTCTCAGAGAGGTCATTCTTTTTCTTGACAACTCTCTTGGAGTTGCCTTTTCACTGTAGATGATAAAATTGGTATATTGCAAGTTGAGGATCTGTTTCTCAGACTACACACTCCAAGATATTTATTCTCTTGCGCTATTGTGCACCAGGCCTTCTTCTCTTTTTATTGCAATTAGAGCCAGTATGTGTATCTCTGAAATGGAAGTAGTACACAACATTGTAGGAGATATTTGTTTTTTTTTTGACAATTTCTCGCATGGAAAAGCTTTTGTTCATCAAACCCACGTTTACTGATGCAACAGATACTAATCTAGCTTGAAGAAGGCCAGTTTTATTTCTTGTTTATCAGTGTAACTGAAAAAGGGTTTTCTAATGATCAGTTAACCTTTTACACCGACAGATGTACCTTAGTGAACAAAGCATTTCATTGGAATGCAATAATAATTGTTGTTGATAATGGCCCTCTTTAAGTTTTTACAAATATTCCATTTATTAATTGCCTTTTCCAGGTACCACAGCCATTTATAACATTAACAATGGCCAGGCAGTATTTTTGATCAATTTAACAGTATTTTAATAGACAATTGGTTTTTTCAAAAATTGAGGATAATATTAACTGATCCTAAACTTGTAAATGGCAGTATATGTATTCTATGATGGCCAGTGGATGACACGTGTGTCATTGTCACGAACCTCATTTCTGGAACTGTGACTACAAACATTATTACCTGCACTGTATTTATTTGAGTTCCTGTATTTTTTTAGCACAAGTCATAATACGGAGCACATAAAACCATTCAGTTTGGTTTCTGTCCTGCAGAGCTCTGTGATCTAAAGCAGTGGTCGCCAAACTTTTCGGTCCCACGGACCACTAAATATACCTTCTCCGGACCGTGCATGTGCAAGAGCTGGGTGTCACTCAAAGGGGGAGAAACCTCTCCCATAGTGACGTCATGATGCCAGAACCCCACCCACTGAGCCTGCGATGGGAGAGTGGGCGGGTTTTGTCCGGAGACAACACGCCCACTTCCCTGAGCCTGGGATTTGTACGGGAGATGTGGTCCGCGGCTCTGACCGGACCAGAGCCGCGAACCACCAAAATTTTCTCGCGGATCAACCGCTGATCTAAAGTCTCAATCACTTTTTCACACAACGATTAGTGTAGAAATTATTTTTTAAATCTAGACTACAAAAACTAGTCTTTTGAAACCCATAAACAGTGAATATTTTCTACTGCTCTAAATAGGAATAACAAGTGGGGCAGTTCGAAGGCCTCTTTATTTTGCATAGCTTAAACAGTTCTGTCAAGTTTTATTCCTGATTGTAACCAAAGATCATCCACTTTCTGTCCTTGTGACACCAAGACAAGTAAGGGTAGGCAACCAAATAATTGTTATAAGGACAGGGAGGCAATAATTACCATGAAACCATTGACATATTTGTAGCCCCTCCACACTCTTCCTGTTGGAGAGATTTTACATCACATTATTCCTAATGATTGCTGTTTCGGCATTTTTAGAAGAAATCAAGGACAGAAACAGTAATAAGAACCTGACAAAAAGCTGTAACCCTAGTCAACTCTGTTCAAAACAAAATAAAATGTTTGCTTAGAGTTAGGAACTAATTAATACTAGATAACAGACTTATGCTTTGACCCAGAAAGATGTGCATGTATTTGATATGTATTATCCACAGGTAATAGCATGAAGTCTGTACACCCTTTGACTTGTAAATTTGTGTAATGTGTAAACTTCTCCTAATTTCCATTTTCCCCACAATATAAAAACATTCTGGTTAACTGATTTGTACCCTAATTTGTGGGTGCTTTGGTATGAGTGTAGAAAGACCTTAGACAGTAAGCTCCACCGTGCCAGTGCACCATGTGAATGGTTTGATGTTCTCTGTTAAGCAGTGCAGAATATGCTGAAAGTATATGTTGACTCATATGATGTGCTTATAATTGGCATGTCTAAATTTTTTTTTTATCTATTATTTTTGCCCTACACATCTGCTGTTTTTATGTGTCTCATTAACTGGTTCAACGCCTACATTTCTTTGACATTTTATAAAAAAAACACCAAAGAAGCATCTTTTATTCTGTGCTTCTGGAAGGACCTCTGTGTAATGCCCTATAAACAGTAATTACCTCTTGGCCTGTACATTACATATTTGAATAGAATATTCAGTGCTAATTACATGAGTATGGGAGACAGTTTCAGCAAAGGTTTGGAGCTTGTTCTGCTTGTCACAGATGACTTAGAAGAACGTAGCATACATAGTACTTAAGTAAACTCAGCTAGAAGTTCTGTAAGGTCTGGAGGCCCCAGAGGGGTGTTTCTTTATCATCTTAAATATTAAAAATCCAATAAGGGACAGGTATTTGGAAACGGTTGTGCTAAACACACTTCTTTTGACATCCCTTGATATCTTTCTCTCTTTAAATACACGTGCTAAAAGGCACTATATACTTTTAATGCATTGGAAATAAACACTCATCATGTGATCTCTACCACTCACTATTAGTGCTTTACTTACCCCAAACATAACACAACTTTAAAAAAAGATACAAAAACAACCAGGAGTTGCAGATCAGTAACCTTCTACAGTATCTCTTTTGGTGTGCCAGTAGTAAGTTCATGTTATTTAGAAAACCTTAATAGTTATTGAGTGGACCAAGTTTTCTGAATGTCTGAGTAAATGAAACAAAGGTATAATTATCACAGTTGTCTAGTTTTATACGTCTGGCCAACTTTGGGACAACACCACGCAAAGATCTTAGCCCCATTCTTTGTTCTTCATACCAGACTTTTTCCATTCCGCTGACCTCTTTTCGTGCAGTTAGGTAAAATGGTGAGTTTGGGTCCATCTGTGAAGGAGGGCGATGGGTATACATGTACCTATAGAGGAGGCAGTACGGACATCTTTTTTGTCCCTTTGAATGTTCATGATAGATCTGCCCATAACACATTTTGCTGGGATTTGCTTGCTTGTCTCTTTTGACACTATCTGTTCTAGCAAAGAAAGGTCTATTATTTGCATCCTTGAGAAATTCAATATCCCCATACATAAGGTCAGCATGTTCCTGTAAAGTCCTCATGTTCAGGAACTGACTGTTGTATTTTACAACTGAGGACAACAAAGGAACAGGGCCATCATCACCTAGACACCCAGTCCTCCACATCTCTTCTTCATCAGCAAGTGAGAAATAAACAATGTTCCGTGATCTGGAGCCTGACATTCCAGCTTTGTTGAGCATTCTTAACTTTTCTTTAAGTTTCTGGGATGAAGAATTAAAGACACTGCTAGTGATAGAAAATCCAGCTCCCGAATTTTTCAAGATCCGGTCTAATCCTCTACGTATTGCATGGAGTGATGTTGCCAAAAAATCTGATCCATCTGTTTTTTTGACCGTCACATAAAAATCTTCCAGAAGTTCATTTAGTTTAACTGCAGGAACCTTTAATACAAATAACAAAATGTGAAAAGGGGGTTCTAAAATATATGGCATTGTAAATATACCATTTTAAAAGAGATCATTCATTTTTTAAATACTTACTCAACAGTCTCTTAAGTATATAAAAGCAGTGTTCTCTACAGCCCCTTTTAGCCGGGTGCAGCACCCGGCACTTTTCAGTAACCACCCAGCTGTTTTTGGGTGATTACTGATGAGTTGGATCACAATACAGGGGCTGCCACCCACCTACAATTTCTTCCCACCCAGGTTAAAAAAAATTCTGTGTTGAACAATGGTAAAGGTTGACTCACTATAACATATGCCATGATGAACAACTAACATTTAAAACTCATATCAGCTAATTATTGCGGTCTGTGTCCCCAATGATGAGGGGGCATCAGGTCAGGAGAGAGGCACATTTTTGTCGACCAGTCCCAGTTCAGCTGCTGAACAAACAAGCACATTCCTGGTACAATAAATCTCCTGTGTTTATTTATAATCTAAGAGTAGAAATACAGTGAGCAGTTTTTGGCAAGGCAGGAAGTGACAGACAAAACTAGAAACTGGACAGAGGCCCTAATCCTCCATTATACTGAGAATTTCAGTCATATATAAGTAAATAAACATCACACAACATGGATCTTCATTCAAACATTGATAACAGATAAGTACTACTGGACCAAAAAAATTGAACATTGTATTCACTCTCATAATATAAATGAATATGAAAATGCATATTTATCACATCAAAAAAGTACATTTACCACCACCTCAGATCATTGAAATTAGAATAGGAAGTTCCTGATTAGATTCCAATGATTAGAACTTCCTTAGTGAATGGTAGGTGGATTGTATCTTATTTATATCTCAGATATCTAAAGGCTCGTGTTCACTTTGGTGTGTTGTGTCATCATTACTTGATTAAAAGAGCTGCCTAGGACCCTAAGAATGAAGACTGGAGATGAGTCTGGCAGGGAATTTAGAAATATTTTCAAAGAATTTAAAATCTATTAATTACTAAGAAGAAGAAGTCCAAAAGTGGTGCAGAGTTGCTATTATGTCTAGTATTGGCTGGCCCTATTTTAAACAGAGTCTCCAAGAACCCCAACATTACACTGCAGGATCTTCAGGCAACTCTTGGAATAGTTAGTGTTAAAAGTAATTGTAACTACAGTAGACATGTTTTGTTGCAAACCAAAAACAGCATTTCAGAAAACCACATACAAACTGTAAAACCTAGGGGAGGAAATGTTTGGTCTGGAGCTGCTTTGCTGCTTCAATGTAGGGACAATTTTTAGTTGTTGAGTTAACTATAAATTCTGCATACATCAAAGTGTGTTTGTTGAAAATATAAGGCCAACTGTCCTAAAGCTGTAGCTAAAATGGAAATCAATCTTTCAACATGATAACGATGGTAAAAATCCACTAATAATCCACAAGGAATAGGCCAAACAATAACAGGATTTAGATCTATCTTAGGTCTATTTGAAGCCTTGATATGAATCCTATTATTGTTATTATTATTGTTGCCAATAGTGTAGGGACTTTTTCATTATTACATCTATTGAGTTATTTATTGAGCTATTTACATTATTACATCCATTGAGTTTTTTTGTTTAATACATGACTAAAAAGGCAAATTTATTCATGCATGTCATATTTATTTGTATCTTTTGCACATGACTGTATCTGTTTACTAGGGTTATAAAAAATTCTTACCAGCTGGTAATAATATATATTGCCAATAAAATCATTCTGAATGAGCAATTTACAAGCTGATGATGTGATGTCTGAAAAATGCAGCTAAGGTTTGACCCCTATATTTTAATTTTTTTAAGTTTAGAGTGAGGCAACAGAACTTACTGACATTGTACAAATCAGTGTGGAACAACCATTTCAATAAATATTAAGCCAAAGATTCAGGTTATAAGTTTGTTTTTGGTTTAGAGGCATTGGGTCATATGTAAGGTAGTTAATTAGACTCAAAAGCCCTGATTTATTAAAGCTCTCCATGGCTGCAGAGCCTTGGAGAGGATACACTTTCATCAGTGAACCTGGGTGATCCAGCAAACCTGCAATGGATCTGGTCCAGGATTTAAAAAAAATTGCTAACAAATTACTTTCAAGAAATCCATTCCAGATTTGCTATATCACCAAGGTTCACTGATGAAAGGTGTATCCTCTTCAGCATTGGGGAGATTTAATAAATATATGTCCAATGCTAGAAGGATGTCATAGAGTTACCTATTAGGTGTTTTTATTCTAGAGTGTCTTGTCAGTAGATAGGCAGAGAAGGACAGGCTGATTGGGTCAGAAAATATTACGAATTAGTGACTGCAGTGAAAATATGAATGATAACAGTAAAATTCATATTTGTTCTCAGCATTGAAACTGCTCAAATTGAATTCTCCATGTTTTGCCTTTTAAGAACTATAGTGCTGATTTTAACCGTAGTACAAAATAATTATTAGTGGATATAAGTCAGACAGAAAATTTAACATTCCTGCCTATAAATAATGCGCTAACCTTGGTGAAGTCCATGCAGTCTTTAAGCCCTCTTGTCATACACCAATACCGCCAAACATTTAAAGCATACAGAGTAGCTTTGGTTGTATTTGAACTCACGGCGCTGATGCACAGATCCTTGAGGTCATCTTGGAAATGAAAGATTGGAAATCTGTTGAGCTTGGTTGAGTATGCTGCAAAATAGCATTACATTTATCAATTAATTAAATTATTAATGAAAAATAAATTTTGGTCTATAACAAAAAACAATGCATTATAATAAAGGTAAACCAAAACAAAGTACTTCACTTTATGTAATTTATATATGTAAATGAACTATATCATTCTAAAAAATAATGATACAAATAAAATATTTCATCTGAAATCAGGGTATCAGGTGAATAAATACAATGCAAGTAATCAAAGTATTTGAACAGTATGATGTGGTTGCACTGCTTTATTGGGCAAAACAACATATACTTGGTGGCTAACATTATGCAAGCTTTATACATTCTGGGGAAAATACATCTGGGAAAGTCAATAATGGAAGAGGATCTGGGAATTCTGGTAGCTCACAAACCGAGTAACAGCATGCAATGCCAAGCAACAGCTTGTAGAGTCAGTGATGCAGACTCAAGAGAGACACGATCCTGATATCGCATAATGCATAACAGTGTTTACTTTATGGCCATCACAAATGGCAAGGGAATATTTACATAATACTTTCACAGAAGCTAGTTCTAGCAAAGTGTCGATTTCTTCAAAGTTGAATGTGTTTCAAAATGCACTAACTAAATATAAATATATATATATATATATATATATATATATATATATATATATATATATATATATATATATATATATATATATATATATATATATATATATACACACACACATACATACTGCCTGTTTGCTACAAATGTCCCCATGTCAAAATGGAAGTGATGCCATTATGGCCTGGCCAATTAGGATGGCTGATGCTAAAGCAGTAAGTTATTTATGTATTTTTGTTGAACTTCAGGGATATGTTTTTATTGGTTCAATCTAATACTGTAATTTTGTTTTGTTTTTCATTTTAAACACCAAACAAGCTGGATTTTAGGATAGAACATAAAACAAGCCTGTGATTGGCCACTATATCTACTGCCATATGTTTTGCAACCTAATTAAAAATGTACAACCTAATATTAAAGGGAGCTACTAGCAAATATAAGAGCAGACAATTAGATGACTTTACATGAAACGGCTCTCATTCTCCTCTGCTGGGGGCAACTGCCAGCTTTTGACTCACACGAATTATTACTGACCAATGAGGCAGCCCATTATAGTGATAGACCAATAGAAATGTGGTGGTGCAGAAAGTTCCAATTTTTAGCTTAAAGTGTTGGGACTTTGCTTGATAAGAACAACCAAAACCATGAAATCAATGAAAGATCTGGCTGCTGATACTTTATACCTACTAACTCCATTGATTTAATAACGAAAGAGTAAATTTACCATGCACAATGACTACGTATAAAATGTTGGTTGTTAGAAGACATTACAAAAAAAAAAAATGCTGGTAATGGTCCACTAATAAAGCACCATTTTCCAGATCGGATTTTTTGGGTAAAGTTTTCATATTTTAGCGAGTGGTGCATTTTTAAAAAAGTTTAAAACTGGCACCTGCTTAAGCTTAAAAATGTTTGCATATGCGGTGCAAAGTGGTTTAAATTGAAGTGTATGAAAGCAACTGGAGTAACAAACCGCCCCTGAAAAAATGTGTGGCACTGACTACCTGCAAGGAAGGGGAAACAACACATCCAATCATCTCAATACTAATAATTGAAAAATGAAAAAACATTTAAAAGAAATACCAATACAACTTTTATTACTTTGTAATTTAACAGAATTCCTAAATTATGTGGATACCATTTTTTATCTAGCTTTGGATAGGGTTTTGTATTGGTGTGTGTGTTCCACCCAAGGAGATTCATTCTTTCAATTTGTTATGGTCATGAGGAATAAAAGTGAAAGTTCATACACAATTTTGCAATGCCACCTGACCAGGAAAAGAGGGAAAAATCTTCCAGTATATTCCTCAACTTTTAAAGGTTGTAAAAATTGTGGAGATTTATATTTATAATGTCTTATATTTAAACTCTGGCCCAAATAAGAGCACCAGCTTGTACCCCCCTAGTATTAGAGTTCACAAATTACTAAAAATTGGAGCTGAATCCAAAACTGTCATTGCAAAGAGGATCCCAAGGATTAAATGCTGGTTTTAGTCCAGGGTTCTATTAAAAGCAGTCCCCAAATCTTTACAGCACTCTGTGATTTGTAGGCATTCTGGCATTTATTATTATTATTATTATTAATAAACAGGATTTATATAGCGCCAACATATTACGCAGCGCTGTACATTAAATAGGGGTTGCAAATGACAGACCATTCCAGAGAGTTGGAGCAGCTCTAGAGAAGTCTTGTATCCGTGCGTGTGATGAGGTTATGAGTGAGGAAGTCATTAGTAGTCATTCTGGCATCATCACATACAATACAGCACAAGCCATCCTGCCCTATCCTTAAAAAATGCCTATATGGTGGGTTATCCTTACTGAAGATGATTCTTGTTTTCATTAACAAAACCTGGCCCAGTGTTTTCAACCGCCATTGTTGTAGGCAAGTTCTTCCTGCCTGTCCCTAAAATGTAATGTCTGGAGAAGTTGGGCAGATTTTTTTTAAACCACAGAAGAACTTACCGAGAGCCACATGTCTGTAAACAATAGGGCTGCAAACAAGACAAATTTATAGTAAAGTTGCAAATAACTTCATTACATTTATGAAAACCTCAGCTTTTACTTCTAAGCTCTCACCCAACCAGATCACTAGAATCGTCCACTGGTATGACATAGAAGCATTAGCTGTAACCAGCATTTAGATGAATTCAGGTATTGATGCTAAAGCAGACCTTGAGGTAAGATTCAAGGTCTTCTTACTAGATGGGCTTTATGGGTTCTTACTAGATGGGCTTTATCTCCCTATATCAATCATGATATCCTAGAAGGGCAAAAACCTTTAAAGAAATTTTTACCTTGGTCTTCAGCCCACGGTACCTAGGTAAAGGTGATGTCATGATCCTTCAGGTGCAATCCTCGTATTAGGATTATCTATACCGTTATATTAGGATATCAGATCTCACAACAAGAGGCTTTTGATGTTGTCATTCTGTGAAATTTGTGCCCAATTCTAATTCATAGTGACTTTTTACAGAGGAGGGGGCTCTGATCTAATAGAGGACCTTAAACTTTTTTTATTTTTTGTTTTCCATAATTTGTTTCCACAATTTTGAATACTACAACAAAAGAAATACAAAAAACGGTAGCAAGGGTAAAAAAAAAAGGTAAATGAGATGCAAAGGAGAAGGACAGATTTAATTTATAAAATTATACAGCCACTCACTACCAGTAGGCACATCCATTCAGTAAAAAAGAATGCAGTCAATAATAAAAATGTAACGTAATAAGTCACAAAGGGAAGTTTAACAAGCCTTGTATAGTACAATATATTCTCTGTCTAGAGGTCCACAAAAAAGGCACCTGATTGTCCTCCAACCTAAACTGTCCTCCAGTGTTAGAGCCTGGCTCAGTGAAAAGAACAGTACAAAAGGGGCCTTGAATTTTAATACATGGTTAACCTTAAGATTTGTGCACACCTTTTCTTAGGAAAAACAAGATGTAGCTATTTTAGGGCAATTTAGAGTTACTTAGGGCAGGTCTACTTATTACATGGTATTACATGCAGCTCAATGTTGATGGAATTGAATAAATGAGTAAAATTGTAACATGTATAGCCAACTTGGTATTTGAAGCATGTACTGTACAGTGATTTGCCAATGGATGATTTTAGTTGTTTTAGCAGTACGTGCATAGTGTTCAGCTAAATTATGATGATGCTAGATGCAATTGTGAATGAACACTTTGCTATTCTAAATTTCCTAGCCTCTCTGAAAAGAATATTACTGATTTTGCTTTGAAAACCTTATTTAGCACCGGGTATAAAGTACAATTGTTTTATGTCCAAACATTTTTCAAATGCTGAAAATTAGTCTTCCGAGCCCTGTGACAGAGCTGGGTCATAATAAATTCTTTTCACAGAGGTTTCTGGGAGTGATGACCTCCCTGGGATTCATCAATTTATAAAACTGTCTTTTGGAAATAAAAGTATGTCTAGCAACTATTGCTGGGTAAATGTAGTTAAAAGGAAAAGTGTAGCAATATATCCTCTTGAAGTGAGGGGAACTCTCCAACAGAACAGTAAAAAATAATTAAATGTTTTTCTTTGGTAAAGTAGGGAAAAACAAAGCATTGTCAGATTTGTATTTCTGTGTGTGTCTTGGTATAAGATTTTCTTTTGCTTCCTGTGAAACTACTGTTAGCAGAGCAGGTAGTAGGGGTAAATCTCTGACGAAGCCCCAAATAGCAGGAAAAACTCAGCAGGTGTTATTCCTTCACCACTCTATCCAAATCCATTATTGGCTTAATATGCGGTAACTTTGATTTATTAAAGCTCCCCAGGACTGCAGAAAGACTATCATGGGAGAACCCAAGAGAATTTTCACATTTTGAATTAATTTCCTAAAAATCACTTGCTATTAGTTGGCAAATGTTTTCAATCTATCTTCTCCAGTCTTGGAGAGCTTTAACAAAGGCCCACTGTTTACAGTGGAGGAACCTAGGTGACTGCACATATTTATGCCATTTTTTAAAAGCTGGTCACTGAAATTGGAAAAGATTGTACTGTCTATTGCAGTTGACATCCCTTCCTTTTATTTAATGAGACTAAATTTAATGAGACTAAATAGCCAATAGGAAAATGCATCAGGAGAAATGAGCAGGACAAAATTACTTTTAATGTTGATAAAAAAAAATATCAAATGTGGCACAAGTATTTTTTCAATATTACATAGTTACATAATGTCCAACAGGTTTAACCACAAGGAAAATAAGCATAGAAACTACAGACCAGCATATTCCAGATAAAACTCTATATACAGAGTTGTTTCAGAGGACGGCAATCTGTTCCAGCGGGGAATAAAATTCCATCCTGATCCTGTTAGACCAGGGGTGTCAGACTCGAATACACAGAGGGCCAAAATTAAAAACTTAGATAAAGTCTCGATAAAGTCTTAGATAAAGTCTTAAAGTCTAGATAAAGTTATAATAGGGAAAGAGGCATAAAACATTTTTTTTCAATTTTATTTAAGAAAAAATCTCATGCCTCTTACTCTTTTTGTAGCCTTATGAGGTAAGTTTCAATGGTAACATTTTTGTACAGGCTAACAATAATATTAACAATATTCTTCTATGAAAATCCAACCATTCAAGTCCATGCCTTGGAGCAGCAAGGAAAAGTACAGCTGAGGGGGAGTGCTGGAAATGCCAGACGCGGCCAATGCGGAGGTAAATCTTATGAGTGGCCTGCCGCTAAAACTCCCTCTTCATTGAAATAGCCCTGCTACTAAAATTCCCGGACTTATTTGCGGCTATAAAACAGTTCAATGCAGGGCCATGCATAGGCAGAGAGCCTGCTGGTCTATAGATGCCAGTGATACCAGTAATTGTAATAGCAGCGCTACTTCAATGCAGCGGCAGGGCAGCTGAAGTTCATATTTAGGATTCCTTTGGGGGCCAAAATAAAAGGATGTTGGGGGCCAGATTTGGCCCCAGGGCCAGAGTTTGACACCCCTGTGTTAGGCAATCAGATGTTCCCTGGATCAACATTTTCTGTTGTCTTTACTTAAAAACTTTATTACTCAGTTATATTCTGCGCTGGAGTGCTAAGATTAATTTGTGAAGGGGCTAAAGAGTAACATATAGGGCTGGATTAGACCTGCATCAGGATCAAGTGATGCCACACGGATCCCAGTGGCTGGCAACTTCCCGTGTGGTCACCACAACACTGGTTCCTAATGAACCAGCATCTGTAGATTTCACAGATGGTGGCAGTAAGCAGTACTTCACCACTCACTGCTGTCCCATTTATTCTCTATGAAATTGCTGCTGGGAGAGGGTACCGGCTGAGAGGAGGCATCAGTTCACTGGCATGAGGAAGCACTAACCACACTACAACCTCATAGTCAGTGTGAGCATAGCCTTGGGAGCCACCAGGCTACACTGGTAAAGGGACCCATGTGGTGACACTTAAACTTTGCTTGTTCTAAGTAAGAATAAAACGACTGCTGACAAGGAGTGCTCACAACATACTCAGTGGATCTTGTTAATGTAGCATGTCCAGTCTATAGCATGTCTGGGTTCTCTAACCATCTTATGTAGAATTATCTGACCATCTCATGTAAAAAGTTTGGAGTTTCTGTCAACTTTCTGCAACATTGCATTCACCAAAATTTTGTGCAGCCCCTTTAGTAATGTCAGAGGCCCCCTATATTGAGTTGACCACCACGGGACTAAGGCATCATGGTTCTAGGAGTGGAGAAGTTATATTCAGGTACCTCTGTGCACTAACTAACTTCCTTATCTTCATTTCATAAACGTTACATGAACAAATAATAAATGGTTATGGGGTGCAGGGCAAAGACCAGCCCTGAGAAGACTTTTAGTCTATTAAATATATGTGTATTGTAATAAATAATAATGACCATTCTTTAGAAATGTTGAAAAACAGATCACAGAAGACACTTGACATCACACAGAAAATACACAGATTTTTTTGTATTTGGAGATCAGAACATGACATTTCAGTAGTTTTTACATGCCTCAGAGACCCACACATATTTAGACAAACATATTCAGATGTGGCTGGGCTCAGGCTCACCACAGTGCAGATGCATTGAAGAACAGTCTTTACGCCATGGACACCACTGCATATTGCTATAAATGAACACTTGTCCCAGTGCTTTAATTGTACAAATCCTAAACATGTCCAAAAATAAAATAATACTAATTAAAAAAAAGTAAAACTCATTTTAATGTCATTTGAACATTACAGAAAGAGGAGAGACGAAGTTGCTTAATTTAATTAAGTGCAGAAGATAAAAAGGCCGCTATATATACTGTTAAATCAGTACTGTTTCTTCATTTTCCAACAGGCAGGCATTCAGGAGCTTGCAGCTAAGCCAACACAAGTCATTTCTTTAAGGTTTAAAGTGTACAATATTAGCACCATTATTTGACATTTTAGCCATTTGTGCTGTGTGCTCAGTCAAGGCAAACTTATTACTTGGGTTTTTGTATCAGTCTATTTAAGTTACTTTTATTCTTGCAACAGTTGCTTTAGTTTTTTCTTCTTTGTCAGGACTATGGCATGCATTTTTCCTGAACACTACAATATAAATAATATTCTAAGTGCAATACAAAAACTAGGTCTATTTATCTGTGATGAAACCAAAAAAAAAATATAAATATAATGCATTTTATTTCCATTTCTAAAGTGAATTAGCCGTACACAGAATGGGCTAGTAACATAAAATCACAGTTTGAAATTCAGACCAGTGTAAGGTCCTAAACAAACCTTGGCGCTATCCTATCACAGTTACTGCTCAAGCAGTGTCTGAGGAAGAATCATAAGAGGCTGAAACAATAAAGTTTCCTGTCCCAGAGTGACTAGCCATAGATTGGGCAGCTTGCTGGCTCAGATTGTTACATATCAGCACTAGTTGATTGCTTTGGGCTTCAGATAGGGTACTACAACTTTGATACACGCTGAAATTTGTTTTCCTTCCAGGAATGTTACCCTTTTCACACATTGTTTTCACCATTTTGGCTAATTTATTTTTGCCAAGAGCTTGGCAGTTGTACCAATGAAGAGCAGCTAAGTTGACCACAGGCTTGATGGAAAGATAAAAAGGAGCATCTTCATAACGCATAGCTGGAGGCCGCCTTTGTGCATATTCCTTGTAGTCCTGAACAGGGCAGGTTTGCGGTGAATGTGGCGTGGCATAAACTCTGCATTCTGTCCCCGCTCTCTTGACCTTAGCATCAGGGCATTCCTGACCCATCCACTCAAGAAATTCAAGTCCAGTCTCCAGTACTCGAAGTCTGACATCTCCCCATTTAAGGGTTGAGCCATGGAAGCCAGTGCAGTGTCCAAAAGCTTTAGTGTTATTTAACCAAACAAGATTCAGTAGACCTTCAGGATTATATCGACTTAGCAATCCTCTTTTTCTAAGGATAAGTTCATCGGCAAAGGTGAGTTTCATGGATTTGTGTGGTTTGTTTCCTTTTCCTTTACATCTTAGTTCAATTTGCTTTTGTTTTAGAGCTTCTTGGGACCTTTTAAACTCCTTGTCTCTGGTAATGCTATAACCATACCGGTGCTCCTTCAGGTACCTTTCCAGCCCACATTGATAGTTGGCTAAGCTGTTTGGCTCATATTCCGATCCATCTTTCTGTCTAGCATCCACAAAGAAGGAAGCCAGGTAGTCATCTAATTCCTTGCAAGGAATCATGTAGATTTCTCTAGTCTCCATAGGGTACTTGGAGAT
Source organism: Pyxicephalus adspersus (assembly GCF_032062135.1). Classification (NCBI taxonomy): domain Eukaryota; kingdom Metazoa; phylum Chordata; class Amphibia; order Anura; family Pyxicephalidae; genus Pyxicephalus; species Pyxicephalus adspersus. The sequence goes on from NC_092860.1 coordinate 48,947,828, forward strand.
AATGAAATCCCTGAAGTTGCGTAGGGCCGTTTGTGTGCTACGAATTGTTTTCTCATTCTGTTCTCGATTCAATTCAGCTATAACCTCATCTTCATCTAAAGATACTGAGATGTGAGGAAAAGGGTAGGGATAAATGGTAGAAAAGAAATAAAGAAAGCAAAAAATAAATGATGCAAAAAAGATAAAAGTAAAAGTAGAAAGAAAATAAAGAAAAATATTGAAATCAGAGGGAAAGGGGGAAAAAGAAAAAAGAAAACAGGTTGGTGAATCAGACTGTACAAAAACCAAACGTTTGTTTTTAATAAACACAAAATTACATTTTAGAACATTCTTACATACCTGTCTCATGTTTGGACAGCCAACGTCTGTAGTTTCACAAATGATGTACTAGAGCATTGCAAGAAAAAAATCAGTGAAAAGTCTTCAAGTAACTAGGCACTACTAGTGCATGTAGTCTGGCTGAAAAAATGATTGGCATTAGTGGTCATCTTGATTTTTTGGGGGTGGGAAGTGTAAGAAGTTTAACTTTAACTTTTCATCCCACTATATCATGTGTTAAGTGAATAGTTAAGCCGCCAATTTATATGTGCTCCATTTGTGAAACCAGAGGTTGTACTGGTTCCATTTTAATAAATTCAACTCTTTAAAGTTTTCAAACTATTTAAAGTTTTCCTATGTTTCACAACCATTACATTTATTAGGCAATATACTGAAACAATCAACATGCTGTTTCCACAAAAGCAGAATGAAAAAACACACTGTTACTTTCTTACAACAGAGAACACAAAACTTGTATGTCTCCTAAATAACATCTATAGTTGCCTGTCTTTATATTTCATTGGCTTTTGTGATAATCAACACACAAGTCTACACAAGTTTTACTTGATAACAGACATGTTCAGTACACACTAAACGTCATTTACACTACATAATTGGGTATAAACCAAGATTTTTTTTGAACCTAAAATTGCCATTAGAAGAATGAACTCTAGATGGCACTGTGTCTTCATGTTACCTGTATAACTCACTTCTGCCTTCTGAGAAATTAGTTTGTTAGACACTTTACATGAGGACACAGTGCCCTCTACTGATAGTTAACAATAATACAATAACAAAATATTATAGAGCAAGTGATCACCAACTCAAAAGTGCAAACTACATTAACTTAAAATGCAAAATACACAAACTTAAACATAACGTAAAATGGGACAGTGATTTTAGCAGTGACTGACAGATTTTCTGCATTTTGTGAAAGGTGAAAGTAGGTATCTCATTTTATCCCAGTTCACATTTGGTTGGTTTATATTCAAGTATATACAAGAACAGAGTTGGTACAGGGTGATCACAGGGTAAACATTTTTTATTTGTAGCCAATATTTGAAAACAACAGCCATGATTATTTTTTTGTTTGCATACAGTATTAACATTCAAGAAATCTACTCAAAGTATAAGCTTTTAAAAGACTTTGTTCATAATGGGACAGATCAGGGCATCGTGTATTTCAGTGGAGTTGCAAATCAACCTATTGACAACTCTAAGTGCATGTAACCCGATGACAAACAAAATGTGCCTTTTAATTAATTCAAAGCTTAATGTGCAGGACTAACATAACAAAAAGATGTATACATCACTGTGTACAATAATTATGCATTAGTAGGAAAAGATGGAGTTAGTATGATAACCTAAGAAGACTAGTAGTGCAAAGTGCAAAAAGTATGTGCAATGTACAGTAGCACTCAAAATATTCAGATCTAACTTCACAACTCTTAGTCAAACACAATTAGGAGATTTCTCACTGGATGGCACCCAATGCAGGTGCTTAGTCTGCCTGCTCCAAATTCCAGCTTTCCTGTTGACCAAAATGTGCATACCTGCATGTCTACAAAGTTATAAAAAGCAAAAAAGACCTAAACTATTTTACCTGAGTATAGAAATAAATGATGATGAAACTATAAAATCAAACATGTGATAAGCTTATAAAACGATTTATAAGCTTATACATAAATTTACCTATAGAAAAAAATGTAGATTTTTGACAAAAAAACTAATTTTTATTGTGAATTTCTAAAATTTTATTTGAGTTTGTTTGCTTAAACTTTTAAGAAAGTAAGGATAGAAAGAAAAGTTTACCTATGGCAACAGCACTAATTCAAATATTTATTTCCCAGTATTTATTGCTGTTTTGTAAGTTAATAAATATTAATCTTTATATAACGATTTCATGCAGTTTTTTTAATGTTGGGAGTGCCTGCATTTGTATAGATTTTTTACTATACATATGTTTTATTTCCTAAATGTGTCTGTCAACTGCTCCTAGATCAGGTATTGATCTTATATATGCTACGAGATTGATATTGCTTGTCTTATATCACAAGACAGGTAATCCCCGAGTTACATATGAGATAGGGACTGGACTGTAGGTTTGTTCTTAAGTTGAATTTCTATGTAAGTCGGAACAGATACATTATTTGAATTATTTTATTGCAATTAGGACAGATGTTTGTCTCAACATATTATTATGCAGTGAGGTGTCAGTTACAATCCTAACTGTGAGTTAATCATAAACAAGCAAAAAAAAAACTTTATGGAACCTAGAAATTCATTAACTTCTGAAGCAAGCTGTGTTTTGATATGCAAAAAGAAACAACTACAAAGTTTGTCTTGGTCATTCAAGAGTTACAAGAGATTGCAGAAGAGCTCAGTATCAGATGTGTTTAGCAAAAAAATTCTTCTGCAAGTCATGCAAACCTCTCCCCTCCCTTCCATAAAGGCTCTGTCCTGCACACGGGCGAGCGGGGAAGCCCCGTTCGTATCTAGGAGTCGTCCGTATGTCAGATGTCCTTAACTCAGGGAATACCTGTATATGAATTGCTAGTATTCTTTTTAAACTTTTCTAGTGCTTTAAAATAATACAAACTTTTAATACTAGCTTATGCAGTAATACAGTTACAAATGTGGATTCAGTGTTGTAAAGTCATTATTTGCTACTTGTGTCCCACTGGAAAGATATCCCCTCACCTCCTCTTCTGGATATGCAACAGGAAATGGGACAAAATGAGACCTCTGCTGCAAGTATCCTCCTTGTAGAATATTTTTGCACCTCTTGCTATATCTTTAACCGAATCTTTTGAAATTTTATTAATTTTCTGTTAGTGACAATGTTTATTAAGAAAAGCAGAATTTATGAATCTTCCCAACAGCAGAAGTTCTATTCCTTCCCTACTCCATCTAAAACTTGCCATTACCTACACCTAAAGGTGCATGTTTCTAAAGTAGTGGCATGCACTTTTTTCACATTTTTTCTGTATGCCAGGTTTATAAAAAAAAAAAAGTGATTTGGACCTCAGTTTAAAATAATTTTTTTTATTGTGACAATGTAATGAAAGTGAAATGGCATACACTTTCTGGCTAACTATAAAGTAGCGATCAAGCCAATTGTCGCTTGACAAATACAGAAATCAAATGCTAATTTTCTAAAAGTTTGCATTTTTTTAAATGCCATTTTCAGGTGAAAAACATTTAAGGTCCCCTTGTGTTAAGAGTTTGGGTGGAGGAAGGGATAAGGATCATGGTGTACTTTAGTATTGGGTTTGCTTAAAAGCTATTTTTATCATAAAGGTAGAGAGGTTCAGAAGCAAAGTCTTTTCATTATTGAAGTGAATTTTAAATCATCAGGTTCCATCCACGTAAAAAGCGATATTAGGGATTATCATAGAACTAGAAGCAGACACGGACAATATAAAACAGTGTTACTCTGTGACCAATTTAATTACAACCCAAAGACAAAACAATCCATTAACTGACAAACAAGATGAATGGCATCTTTTACTAAAGCAACAGAGGAGCACATTACAGGTATTATTGCGATAACAAAATGATGAAGATTACAAAATGAAGTTAGCGATTTATCACTATTATCAATGGCTACTAAATCTTCTCGCTTCTTGTGGTACAAATAAAACATGCTTTAATGGATCTGTTAAGGACACTGGTTAATTAGGCTGATTAGAACTCATCTCAGTCTGTAACCTTATCTGCACATTCTTGTATGGCATAATGGACATATAGGACTGCACGGTTCATGGGTTTGCCACTTCAGTGTGCCTTACTGGTCCAGTGTGTTTAACTGTAAGGTGCCTTTTTGAGACCACAAAGTCTGTAATGATGTGAATCCCACTCCCTACTTTTCACTTTGAATCTAATGGCCCTGATTTAATAAAGCTTTCCAGGGCTGGAGAGGATACACTTGTATCAGTGAAGCTGTACTAGATCCATTCCAGGTTTGCTGGATCACCCAGCTTCACTGATAAAAGTGTATCCTCTCCAGCTTTTGAGAGCATTAATAAATCGGGCCTAATATCTTTAGTTATCTTCATGCCACGGCCACAAGGTTTTGTCCTGCCTTGGTAACGACAAGCCTGAAATATGGTGCTATAAACAGTTTTTATGTGACATGGACAAAAGAAATACATAAATCTAAGATGGACAGCATGTTGTTTTAAAATAGATGTGCACCAAAAATTTAGGTAGACCATATTCTGATATAAGATATGACCAATGAAACCTCCAATGGAATGTTTTTGTTTCAAAACTGAAGAGTTAGGTACAAGTTGAATATATCTGTTATAACTTAGAGGTTGTCCTTTTTTTATAGTCATTTATATAGTGAATTCAATATAGATGTGCTAGGAGTTGAGGAAAAATGTCTTGGAGAAAAAAAATCCTGGCAGTATGAAGCAGTATTTGGATGAGAGAACAATCCATTTATTGGTGAACTAAGAGCAGGTAATAAAAACATTAAATGTAATGTAAAAACATTATAAATAATATTAATGAACTGTACTCATATAGCGCCAACATATTACGCAGCGTTGAACATTAAATAGGGGAAGCAAATGACAGATACAAACAATGACACGGGAGAAGGGGAGGACCCTGCCCAGAAGAGCTGTCATTCTCTATCCATTTTATAGATCTAATGATTAAAAAGTATTCACGAATGCTGGATCTTTGCCTCATCATGTGCAGACACTTAACTGCATAGGTCCACAGAAACTGAAAAAAACTGAATCAATATAGCAATAGTTTAGCAAGTGTCTGCTGCATCAATATTGATTTTAGGATGATTGAAAAGTTGACACATGGATGTTTCCTCCATTGGCAATTTTGTTAACTAGACTGGCAGTGTCAAGCTTGCAGCCACATGTATTTGGGACAGAATGGTAAAAGGCAACTTGGTAGGGAAGTACACGCTTGATTATTATACATTAAACACCACACTGTAGCAGTAGCCCTATCCTGACTGTAACTGCTAAGATACCTTTCAGCAGGTGCTACTTTTTGCATTCCCATAGGTCAAAGATTTTGCTAGGGATGACAGATAGTTCTCTACTATCTCAGTACCGTCTTAGGAACACTTTGAATTGTAAGTTAACTTTATTTCCTGTCTCTAGATTACCTTTAAATAAAACATACCATATAATAAAGTAAAAAGGAGAGGGTATGGTATCTTGAAATTACTTTATACAATGTTACTGACATTGTTCAAATTGTGAAAATGTGTGCAAACCTTTAGTATGTGAAAATCACAACAAGAGCAATGTGGAGACATAGGTTGAGTGGTTCATATTACAGAATACAAGAGAACACTTCCGCTAAAAATATGAAGGGACAAGTCATGTAGTCCTTGACATGTAATTAGGATGAATCAACAAGAAGAGACAAATTTTAATGGCAGCCAAGAGGGGCCAGGAGGATAATGGAAAGCAAGATGTTTTGTAAATACCAGAGAGATGTATATAAGCTGTTTTTAAAATCAAAGCAAGCACACTAGTGAAATGGTACAGACGTCAGCTGTACAAGGATTATGTTTACATGAGGGTGAAGTTATTATTCTCTTTTTTTGTCTTTGATGAGGGCAATCTGTTCTCCATGTTTAGGGCAAAACGTGCAGTATCCACATCGTTCTGTTATATAGGTAACTATTTATAGAGCATCAATATATGTATAGAGCATCAATAATGGCAGCTTATAGTAATACTCAGCAGATTGTAGTAAAATACAATGTGTATTTCTATCTGCACACATCATACAAAAACAATGAACTCTGTCACTGATAGTGATTTGTTATATCTGTTAGGTAAGTCCAAAAATATACTTTCTGTTCTTGCCAGAAATCTTGTAAATTTTCTGGACTCTGCCTGTGCTGGCACTTATCAATTGCATTGTTCTTTGAGGACTGCAAACCATAGCCCTCTATGTTATGGATGGTAGCAATAGACTTTTATGGACTTGTTAAGGGTTGTGGTATGGGAACCAACTTCAAGCGTAACTAAAGTCAAAATAAAAAAAACACATTTACCTTGAATCCTGCAGATCCGTTGAACCATCGGGAAGTTTCGTTTATCGGGTCCCGCGTGGTCCTGGTACTCTTCTTCAGCCCCCTGTCTTCTTCACTCTTCCGCTGGGTTCTTTTTCAAACATCACCCAATCTCACACTGCGCAGGCACGAGATTCGGTGACATGGGTGGGGAAAAAGATCACCGATCCCACTGATATGTAGGTATCCTGGAAGGTATTGCGCTCCCACAGAAAGGGAAGGTGCTGCACCCTTTATTTTTGCACTTAAAATAAATACAATTTTAGGTTCGCTTTAAAGCATCCTAAAGCTCATCATAGAGAAAAAAAACATCCTTTCTGCTCCAGCCTCAAGTGTCTAATCTATCATTTTTAACTAAAACAACTTTGAAAGTCTTAATCTTACATTAGACAAGTATTCCAATTACATGACTTGTCATGTCCCACCTCACCACTACTAGGGGCTTTGTAGAGATCATATCATCTTTTGACACATTTTCCCCACTGCAGGGGCTTATTCACAGAAGTGTGCACAGCACCATCTTTCTCCTTATTTTAGCCTAAGTATGAATCCTTGTGTGACAAGTGGAGTGTCAATGGCCCTTATTTATTAAAGCTCTGCAAGGCTGGAGAGGATACACTTTCATCAGTGAAACTATGTATTCCAGCAAACATGGAATGGATCTGGTCCAGGATTCAAAACATTTGCTGGAAAATATCAAATTACTTTGCTGGATCACTGAGCTTCACTGATGGAAGTGTATCATCTCCAGCCTTGGAGAGCTTTAATAAATCAAGGCCAATGTTCTTTTTATATACAAACCTTTTCACAGTAGTCTTTCAAATGAATTGTAATGAACTGTATTTTTATTTTTGCTATATGGAAAAAACCTCATGCAAATGTATGCTGTAAGTGACTAGCACTACAATAATTGCTTATAGCTGGAAAAATATAATCCTTATCATACTATAAATATCATTGTCCTCAGCTAACTTTCATCATGTTCAGCACTGCCAGTTTAATTAGGCCAGCCTTTTTCAGATCTCAAACGCAGCCACTGAAAACTAGATAGCAGTTGCAGACTATACAATGAAAGTACAGAACAGACAGAAGAATTAACATATCTTGATGTAGATTTGCTCATGGTGTGTAACAGGACAAAAAAAACAGCTGAAGCAGTTTGTTTTACCAATTTTTTATTGCTGTTATGGGAAATTAAATGTATTGGGCCTGATTTTTTAAAGCTCTTCAAGGAGAAGATACACTGGGTGATCCAGCAAACCTGGAATGGCTCTGGTCCAGAACTGAAAGAAGAAATCCAGGTTTGCTGGATCACCTAGCTTCACTAAGGAAAGTGTATCCTCGGCAGCCTTGGAGAGTTTTAATAAATCAGGCCCTATCTGCCAACAGGAACACAACAGCATCCATCTGTGCTATTGACAGTCATTGATTCTCTCCACCAGGGAATGTTTCGTGAATGTCAGATTCACTGCTTTATAAATAGACCCCTAGGTTTATTTGAAAATTACACATGAATGCATGTTTTTCTTTACATGGCATTAATAGTGAGTTTCCATGCCCTTTTTGATATGCAGCCTGCCACAAAATCGACACAGGAACTGAAGATTGATAAAGATGTCTCTCTGATGAGGTTGTAAGCCAGAAATACAGCTATCGCTGTACTAACACATAAACTAACAGGAGAGTTTTTCTCTGCAGCCACAACAAAACAATCACAGTGAGGAAGACATAAAAGTCTTTGAGGGACAACACTTGGTATGAAATGGATCTTGACCAAAGTAGTGTCACAGGTAATTTTTGGTGTTTCTTTGCAATGTAATAATATGTCTTCGCCTGAATTTCTTTTCCATATTTCTCCTCAGTTAACAGTCATTCTCTACATCTTTTATAATTAATCTTCTCTCTGTCCTTCCTTTTTCTCAGCTTTGCTGTTAGGGACTCAGGCAAGTACGTACATATACTTTGACTGCCTCTATGTTTGTATTTGTGCACTCAGCAGATACAACACGGAGGTTGCCAATGCAAACCTTCCTCCGATGGCTAGTGGCCTGATGGTTATGTGTATACACTGATCTTATTACTATTACACAGCTCAACAAGAAAAAATGTTTTTCATTTGCCAAGGATTTTTTAAAAATATTTGGTGTATTTCAGGTCTGCTGAATCCAGGAATGATATCAGTTTCATTGAATTGGCACTAGTTTTTGTGATACAGGAATCAGAATAGACAATTTTACCAAAAACAAATGTTAACACAACATATTATTATCAATCTTTATTTACGCCAATGTTTTGCATTTTATATATTAAATGTAGCATTATTTTCATGAAACTTTAATTTGCCTTCTTTTAATTCACACTTTTTTTTTTTTACAGAATTTTGAGTTCTTCATGAAGAAGTTGTTTAAATGACCCTAGTGTATTTTGCTACATTTGTGGTGAATATTCTCAGCAAAACCAAAGAAGAAACATTACAGAATTTGTGAAACAAGCATATCTTGCATATTTTGGTATTAAACTGGGGGACCAAGATATGTATTGGACTCCACATATGGGGGTATACAAAACTTGTGTAGAGTGTCTATGTCAGTGGATGAATGGAAAGCTGAAAAGTTTGAAATTCGGTGTACCTATGGTATGGCGAGAGCCCAAAAATCATCCTAATGATTGGTATTTTGTGCTGTGAATGTAAAAGGTTTCGTTACAAGAAAAACAAGTGGGAGTACCCTGATTTGGAATCAGCAAGAAGACCTGTGCCACATCGTGCTGATGTTTTTATTCGAGTGATCAGTACACTCCCTGATATTCCTGTATCTGACATGGAGGCTATACAGGGTTTGGAATGTAATCCAGGAGTTAGCAGTGGAAGTGAATATGAAGGAAGTGTTTCATCAAACCAGCAGTTCTCCCAAGAAGAGCTCAATGCTTTAATACGTGACCTAAGTCTGTCAAAACACGCATCTGAACTTGTAGCATCCAAGCTAAAAGAAAAGAACTGTCTGAGACTGGAAGTTAAAATAATTAAAAAATTAGGTTAAAAATTTATAGGACAAGAGAGGTGACACTCCTACCGTATTTCAGTGAAGATGGAGACTCTGTGTACTGTTGTAACATCCCTGGACTACTAGCCCATATGGGAGTACCAGAATACTGAGCAGAAGACTGGCAGCTTTTCATAGACAGTTCCACTCGAAGGTTGAAATAAGTTTTACTGTATAATGGCAACTGCTATGCATCAATTCCAATTGGTCACTCAACAAAACTTACAGAAGAATATGAAATTATCAAAATGGTCTCACAAAAGCTTTGCTATCATGAACACCAATGGTTCATATGTGTTGATTTAAAAATGGTGAACTTCCTACTTGGACAGAAAAGTGGATACACAAAGTCCCCATGTTTCATTTGCTTGTGGGATAGTAGCGCAAAGCAGGATTACTGGAAAAAGTGACATGACCTCCAAGGGAAAACATGAAAAAAGTGCAGTGAACATCACTAACAAGCCAATGGTTGACAAAAATGTTCTCCCTCCACTACACAGAAAGTTGGGATTAATGAAGCAATTTGTTAGAGCTCTGAACAAGGACGGTGATTGCTTCCAATACATTTGTGGATTCTTCACTGAATTGAGTTCTAAAAAGTTAAAAGCAGGAATCTTTGATGGACCCCAGATTCGGAAACTGATAAATTATTCACATTTCACAAGTTACATGACTGATACTGAAGCTTCTGCCTGGCACAGCTATGTCACGGTTGTCAAGAACTTGGTACAAAACTTGGTACAAAACTTAAAAATTTGGGTGCTACTATGAGCATAAAGGTACACTATCTCCATAGCCATTTGCAAAAATTTCCAGAAAACCATGGCAATTTCAGTGAGGAACAAGAGGAGAAGTTCCATCAAGATATAAAGGTGATGGAAGAAAGGTATCAGGGCAGATGGGATAGACACATGATGGCAGACTACTGCTAGAGCCTTCAGCGTGATTGTCCTGATCATCAGCATATAAGGAAATCATACAAACGGAGTCATTTTTAAATTACTTCTTTGTGATTAGTTCTGCAAATATCCCGAATATCAAATATATTGACAGTAGGTATTTCAAAAATTTAATTTTGTATTGGTAGGCATATCTAATTTTGCTTATTTGTCATGTTTCATTAATTTTCTATCAGGTTATTATTGAGGTAATTATTTCAAAAACTAGAGCCAATCCAGCAAAACCATTACCATATTTGGAATCTGTGCATCAAACATAACCAAAAAATGACTTTGGCAAGAAAATGTTTGTTGACCAGTGTTATCAGTGTGAGGGTCAGCAAGGTAGACAGAGTTATTATAAGGTGTGAAGCAATGGAGGCTTCCCTGTGTCTTTCTTCACAGGTACCTAAAACCCAAACTACAGCCATTTTCTTGAAAGGCAAAGAAAACCTCTGTCAGATTTTATTTCAGTCCGTGACTCTATCGTAGAGATTTACCCTCACTTTTTGACCTGTACCATAAGAATAAAGGTGATGGAATATATTTCAGATGGGGACAAAACAACAAGTCCTTTAGTAGAGTGGGGATGGTGTAGAACATCTGTCGGGTTTTTACAATCATTTATTTCTTTGCACTGAATGACATATTACTACATGGTAACTTATAATAGAATAGGCACATTTATTTGGAATTGCCAGCACTGATAAAACATGATGTTGTGCCATAAATGTAATTGTACAGCAAAAAAGTAGTTCACGTATCAGTGTTATAGAACATATAAAACACTAGTTGTGCCACCAATGAACACTTCAGTATTTTCAGCGAGAGAAAAGGATTTTGTAAAGCATTTCCAAGAAAAAAAGTAATTTCTAGATCATAACATGCAGCATACAGGACCAAAAAGAGGTGAACAGATGGAAACTTCAAAATTCCTAGTTATTAATTCAGTTAGCCTTACTTTAAAAACAACTAAATTACATATTGTTTTTTGTAAATTATGTTTAAGCTGTTTTCATACCCATAAACCCATACCCAATACAATGTACTTAAAATATAAAGAATATATATTTTGTGCCAAAAAATATACACAAAATCAATACTTACCTGTACATTATAACATAAATTATCAATAAAATGATCAAATTCAGTTCACAGGCATTTGGCATATTTCACCAAATCAATTCTAGGCATTTACAAAAGTACATATAAGAGTCCACCTAAAAATGTTCTCACCCAAACTTAACCCAACTTGTTCCAAAATGTACACATTTTTCACAGTGGTTTGAAGCCAATGTAACAAATGTGTATATTTTAGGTAAGCTGGCTGCATCTTGGGTAAAAACATTTATAACTAGACCCATAAGCTTTAGATATTGTATGTAACATTATATTTGTGGGTCTGGGAGTAGGTGAATACACCCCTAGGTGATTGTTCTAGGGGAGCTCAAAATTGTACTTTTTCTGTTGACAAAACATATAAAAAAGCTAGTTGGTTCTCCCAACCCAAATAGGTTTATTAATAAATTTAAGAAAAAAATACAATTATATATGCTATCTGCACACCCCTCCACACTCACATACATGCATGTGATTTATATTTGAAATTACTGTTCATCTGGTCCCTGGAAATATTTATAACACAGTGAATGTTACATATACTACAGATATATCTTCATGGTGCATGTGTTTTATATTACAGTGATTGTTTCACTTTCAGAGAAAATGTGGTTACTGGCACATTCACTGCTTTATAAATACACCCCTTGGGTAGTGCTATCAATTATTTCCTACTTTTGTTGCTTTACAATACTTGTTTGTTACGTGGTTGCTTTGAGTGTCCTATTCAATTTCATTGTGCCTGGGCAGATCAAGTCTTTGATCGGTATAATATTACTGATATAAAGGCCATGGCTCTGCAGTTTAAATGTATACCCAGTGTCATTTTTAAATGTCGGGATGCATCTTATATTTACTAGTATATTTGCAAGTTGTAAACTGCACAGATACTTGTCCACTACAATCCTTCATTTCTCTATTTTCTCATAAGATGCTGCTCTTTAGTTTGACTGTATCACAAATTAAACCTGTAAAAGGCCACATCAGATTGATGACTCTGTAAAACATTATGTACGCATAGAAAGCACGGCAAGCACAAAGGGCTTCTATCTCAAATTACATGGAAAAACAAGGTTTTAAAATGGAGGGGTGAATGTTCAATGAATGATGTACAACCTGAAAATACAACCCATGCCATACAGCTCTCCTTGTAAAAATGCCATGTACAGAAAGCACAACCTTTAATGTAGGTTTATAATGTTATAAAATGTACATCTGTTAGTAGACATGATGGTAACACTAACGCTCCAGTTTGTAGTTATAGGATATAGAGCAGTGTACATTCACCATAGATTGTAAACTAATAACTGCTGTGCAGTAATATAACAGGTGCAGCCACTCAGATCCATTATTTATTATCACCTGTCAGCGGGATGCAATGCAGTGCGGCGATTTTGTTACAGGATTGACTTTCTATCTCGAGTCCCCAGTGAGCTCTCAGTAATGCATCATTTTGTTGCTCTTCTGGGATTACAATGAAATAATTTACCATACAAGGGACAAACAATTACGTTCTCCCCAAGTAAACCACAGTAACACAATAATTACTCAAAAAAAGGTCATCTCTTTCTGGGAAAGACAGTGTATGTAGTCCTTCCTTATGAGAATTTAGAAACAAGGAATTATAGGGTCACCTAAGCATGCCATAGCTGGCAAAGGGGGGGTATAAAAACACAATGAGGCACCAATTCTCGATAATGGTTAAAGCACTGAAAACACATTTTTCAGAGTATCTGCTTAAGGACAAGCTAATCTGCATATCAGCAGCAATCTCAGTTTTAGGATTAGATTACAAGCATTGATAAAAACAGCCCAAGCATTAAAAACTATCTTACAAAAAGGTTTGGAATGCATAGACTGCCTGGCATTTTACAGGGGGCAATAAATATTAAAAAACAATTTTACACTTTGTAAATTATTTACAGTATAAAAATTTAAAGGAGAAATCCTACAAATCTTACAAATCAAAAAATGTGAAAAAAATGAACCAAAAAAAAAAAAATTATGTAAAATGTTTATTTGTTGATTATATAAACAACAAAGTAGACCTTTCACCATGTTTCTAAATTATACTATTCAAATGCTCACTAGTTTTTATTATTAAACATTTTTGAAACAATTTTTTTATTACCTTTTAGTATACATTTTTTTTTCTGTCCTTTCCTTATGGTTTTCTTGCCTAGGTAAGTTTGATTGACACATGCAGTGGGTATCCCAGGAGGCTGCATGATTGATCAGTGTCCATGCAAGCCAGTGTAACTGGTGTCACTCTATGCATGCACAAGATTGGGCCCTCGGTCATTGGGGAAGTAGAAAAAAACAGCTAAACTTATGGTAGCCAAGGATGTGAGGCAGGAGAACAAGAGTGGAAACCAATGATTTGCTGGCGACAGAGGTATGTTTACTGAAGACCTTGATAGAAAAAGGTAAGCACATATTAAAAAATTGGGAAAAGAAATGCAATGACCTCTTTAATTGGTAGAAGTCTTTATATACTCCACCACCAGGAAGAATTTTAGTTCTGCTGTCAATGTACTACTGATTAGTTACTATGTATGTTAAAGAAATGAAATGGTTTATTACAAAAATAATGTATTTAATTTGATGTTGCACCAGTTTTTAAAGAATCAATGAAAACAATATTTCTTAAAGAGTGATCAATAACTGAAGAAATGTAACAGCTATAACAAAAAAGGCAGAGCAGACGACAAAACAAAAATAGTAATTATAAAGCTTCTACAAAGAAAGCGGCCATTCTTTCATTAAACCATTCCTTTATACTATTTGTTCAACTTTGCATCTTGTTTATAACCTCACCCTGTGTATATCCATTCTTTTGTAAAAAATTAATCACAAATGTGGTATTACTTAATCCTATACATGTGTGAGCCCAGTTCTGCAATGAAGGGCCCTGCCGATATATCCAGGTAGGACAGCTTTTAATTAGTCAGTGTTGCCAGCTGCTATTCTTTCTGTCAGATGGTTTCATGTGCTTTTTGTTTAAATTATTTACATTATTCCCTGTAAATTGTTCCACTAGATTAGCAATCAGTTTTCCCCCATCCTTACTGATAGTGTCTAAGAAAATATAGTGTGGTTATGTAGAACAAACAACAGATTTATAATTATCCCATTAATTTCAGTAGAAAGGATCTCAAAATCAGAGTACAACAACGGAAAGGGAGCTATATTACCCAAAAATGTCTATAAATCAATTTAGAGTAAGCTTTAAACAGTGTTTTTTTAACCCAAGATTACAATCTCACTTTTCTCATTGAACAGTCCTGTAGATAAACCTAACCTTGTATATTGATATAAAATTGTGTTTTATAGTCACCATAATATCTAAATGGACAGGCTGCAAAACAGCAGCAAAAAATGAGTGTGGCATCAGAACTTTGATAAAAACACACATGTAACTGGAAGACAAAAAAATGAAGACTAAAAAGGCGACTTCATAAGAAGGCAATTGAAAAGTATGGGTGAGGGAATGTACATTTCCAACGACAAAGGACTGCACGATGCATGAATGAGTGCTGTACGTACTGCTTTATAGAGGTGGGTGGGGGGGAACGACAGAGCGGCACCTCATTGTGTGCTCTGCCCCTTTCCTTGCATTAGGATCGTTCTTCCTTCAGGTGATGGACGACAGGCGGTGTACACTCCAGATTCTCTTCTGATGTTGGCCCTGAGCCGATTATCGGGTGAGAACCATTGGAAGTGTGTACGTAGCTTTAGGCTACGTACACATGTCAGAGGATTCTCACCTGATATGAACATGCACGTCTTGGGCGAGAATCTGACTTGTGTACAGAGGTCACCCAATGGTGAAAAACCACTAAAAAAATTAAGGGAAGATTCCCTCCCCTCTCCATAGAACAGAACCGGTGATGTGCGTACAGTACTCGTTCATTCTTCTGTCACTCTCTGTCACAAATGATCATTTCCAGCAACAATTTCGCAACCTATGACTGATTTGACTACAACAACTGTTACCCATTAACTAGTTGTAGATTTGCAGTGCAGCAAAAATAAAGTCAGTATTAGCTAAACTCACATGGTATCTCACAGTTTGGCAGAATCCCAATGGTTGTATGGCCTGGTAAGACCAAATTTCTGCTTTTTGACCATTAGGCTAAAAACATAACTTAATATAAGCCAAAGATGATCTCACCATCATTATCATAAAGCTTGGTGGTGGAAGTATTGTGCTGTAGTAGGCTACTGAAATACTTGTGAAGATAGAATAAACACAACAAAATACAGGGAAATGCAGGGGCAAGCTGTTTACTTATGAAACCTATGCAATATGAAGGAACTGAGGGAAAAACTTTCAGATATGCAAAATCATTTCCAAAGGCTGCATCATATTCACATGAAGTTAGTCATTTGTGTTCTTTTATTGTAAATAATTGAAATCCCGTTGTAGAGTAAATTTCCACTGTGATACAATGTTTTATAACAATCAACAGGTTTAGTGTCACTGCCCTGGAGACAGTATGGGACATGGAAAACTACTGCTTC
The DNA here is from genome assembly GCF_032062135.1 of Pyxicephalus adspersus. Classification (NCBI taxonomy): domain Eukaryota; kingdom Metazoa; phylum Chordata; class Amphibia; order Anura; family Pyxicephalidae; genus Pyxicephalus; species Pyxicephalus adspersus. The sequence goes on from NC_092860.1 coordinate 48,963,829, forward strand.
AAACAGAACTTTTTCACATTGATATTTTCATTTTTGATATTAGATAGAAATATTTTTAAAAAATATGTATATAGTGTACACAGTCCCTTTAAAAAAATGAAGAAACAAACCCTGTGCATGATATGCCAGGATACACTACAAAACCAAATTGTTATTTAGTGTTAAATTGACACATGAAAATTGGATACAACAGGGTTACAATACCTGTGGATATTAAATAGTTAAAAATCTAATAAAAAATATAATTTTTATCAGGTCTAATGTGATGTTATTTAGAGATACAACATGATTTAAACGATGTATTTGGCTATAATTAATGGTCACATGCACACAATTACATACCTGGAATGGACTGTGCTGCTGCCTCAGAGCTGATATTGGCGATGGAATTTGGCTGCTGCTGGCTGGAACTAACTTCAGGCTCTGCATTCATTGAAGGTGAGAGTGCCATATCACTAGACAATGCTGGGTTCAGAACTGGTGGGACAGTCTCTTCAGAGACCTCTTTCTTTTCCTGTCCTGGCAACTGAAGAGCTGATAAAGGTATGTTGATGGGTTGGCTGGGGTTTCCTGTGGAAGTACTGACTTGCATCTGTATTCCCTTCTGTTGATTGACAGCTGGAGGGGTAGATGGTATTTTGTTTTGAGAGGACAATGGTGGTCTCAAAGCTTTTTGAGGTGGGGGTCTTTGCAGGACCAGTGGAGAAGATGCAATAGGTTGTACTTCCAGCTCATTATTTAATGATGGAGGCAAAATGTTAGGCAGTTTGGATGGTCCCACAAAAGGGCTTGTGGTGGAAGTTTGGTTCTTCGACTTGGCCATCTGTGTTAGAGCAAGTGAGGGACCATCAACACCACCAGTAAGTTCTGCATTAGCAACAATGTAGTAGTCTTCCGGTTTTTCCTGTTTAATTTTTTTCACAATCACATCACTACTGTCCTCATCCACAATGTGCGACTGAGATCCAGAAATAGAACAATTAACACCACCACTGGGCCTCTTGCGAGAAATATTAGGTGACTGCTGGACTCTGCGTTCAAAGTCACTGTCCTCATCTGTTATAGAAGATTCGCACACCATGTCAAACAATGTGGCTTCATCTTCATATTCCTCTACAGGCTCATCTAGCTCTGAAGGTTCACTACAGTAGGAAAAGTCACAGGAGTCTCCTGTTCTATTGCAATCAAGTTTTGATTTTACTGGTCTCCCAGGGTACCTATCCAAAGGACTTGTTTGCGTCTCAGACGGCACCCCAATTATACTAGGACTGTCTGAGTTAAAGCTTCTACTGTCCTGGAAACAAACTCTCTCCTGAGGACCAGCCCTACATGTTGTAGTCAATGGCCAGTGGTATGCATGCCCAGCACTGCAACCCCACATAGCTGTAAGCGTTCCATGGGAGCCCTCAGAAAGTAAGTGCTTCAGGTTTGGAATAAGGCTACAAATTGTCCCATGACTATGGGCCCAACTCACTAATTTCGAGAGGTTTTCTGAAGATGTATGAAGACAGTCTTCCATGTTGACAAGTCAAGAAGTCTCTTTCTGTAAATTAAAATAGGCACGAGATTAAAATTTAAGGTTCATTTGTTCACAGATCCATTTCAACTCTTTGAGGATACAACTTTTAATACAACTTTGAGGAACCTGCATAAACATGAAATAAAAATACGTAAGTATGACTTTATAGTATCATTTACAATCCCTTGGAATTCTCACCACTTTAAGTAACCTAACATACTTATATAAACACAAAATATTTAAATATATGAAGGCAGGTTTATTATACTCTTTTCTTTTACCTTATATATGCAAATGTCAGCTTCTTCAAAGAACATTGCTCTTTGAGTTGCCTTGTCTCCACTGACTGTAGGTGTAGGCCAGTGCTTGACTGAAGACATGCCTAGGTAGTTAGAAGCTGAAGAACACCTTGTTGTATATAATTCTACAGGTTTATTTTTAGTTGAAGGTTAATACTTTCACTTTAAGGGATTTTACCTAAAAAGAAATTTCTGCTGTTGCTGTTTTTTAAACACAGGTTTCACTATCCCTAAATTTCTTTGGACATGCTAGACAATAAAGTAAGCATGTTAGCAGATGGAATAGTGTCTGTTTTCCCAGCAATATTTATACTGTACAGGACAGAAAGGGTAATCAGAGACTGCCTGACATCTGCATGTTTCTCTTATGTGGATCATGCCCCGCTGCCGCTCTTTGCTGACCTTTGCAAGTAGGCCAAATAAACAATATTAGCAACGTCTAGATTTCAGACCGCTTTGCCTAGCAATTCATTCAATACACAACTATGCTTGTGAAAAAAAATTTATGTTGAAGATCAATTGCTTTGTTTAATTACTGACCACCATATAAAAATGAATATATCAAACTCAAAAAAGTGCCCTAAACTAACCATGCAGTTTATAATCAAATTTTACCATCTCTTTCAGATTAACCACCAATCATGCAGTGCACCAATCATGCAGTGCACAGACCTGTCTTTTTAGATACATAGTAAATTGTATCTAAATTGTATTTAAATTTTAGCTTAGTCTTTATATTAATTTTTTTTTGTGAAATTGTTGTGAAATTATGCAGATTGTACAGAATATGGTCAACTTTACACACTAATCTAAAGTCTGTGCGAGGAACATTGTGAGGAATTTATAATGTTTTAAATATCCTTGTTTAGTTTGTTTACCAAAAAATAAACATTTTTGTCTATTTTTATAATCCAAGAAACCCTTTGAATGTAAAAAACTTTAACTGATTGTGAGAGATATAAACAGACACTATAATTAAAAAAAGGAAAAATATACACAGGCATTACGAATGAGCAATTCATTTTCTGCGCAGAAAGACACAGAAAAAAAACTTGTAATAACAACAAAAAGACTACCAGTCTGTGCAGGACGCTGACACTCAAGACTTGTAAAAGGATAAAGAGCATGAAGTCAACATAAACACTAAGCGCCAAGGCTCCCATCATGTAATAAATGATCCATTTGTTTCCTTGGTAACCCACAATGTCTTCAAATATAGTAATTGTGGCTTGAAAAGACATTTTTCAATGTACTCATTTACAGAGTGAGGAAAAGCTGTGAAATGTCAACATTCACAGGCAACCATGAATGTATATTCAGTATACTACATCGAGACATGAAATCAGACATGAAATCAGAAAATTGTTTTATCATTACATACATGTCTAATCCTAAATACATAATTTATAGCTACTTTTCTGTCACGGCAGGACAGTAAAATTAGCAGTTCTCTACAATCAACTAGAAATATGTTTGGCTCTGGGGAAACTATAAACACATGAGGCTTAATTTGTAAAGCAATAAAGATCACTATACACAATATAATATGACTGTGCAATGGACTTTGCCAAAACAGTGTAATATGAGGTCCTACCTAGACTATTCATTCAATGTATAGCATAGTAGTCACTAGATCTAAAAGATTAGATTGTAAAACCAGATTATGATGAGATTACCAAGGAGAAGGATTTTTATTTTATCCACATGACCTTAACTTTACAAGATCATTAGCTAGTGCAGATGAACTGTCATTTCAGGAAAAATCTTATCCCAGTGTGTTTGTTATTTGATCCTATGGATTCCTTACACATTCACATTCTTATATTAAATATTATAATATATATATATATATATATATATTATATTATCACATTCTGATAATTGAGGATAACCTTATCAAGCAACAGCAACTCCATAGCAAAAAAAAAAAAAAAAACATTTGAAATAGACAATAATTTAAAAATCTAAGCAACATGATTAAAGTATATAAAAAATAAATTGGTATAAAATGGGATACCTACTTTTACCTTGTTTAAAAAAACAAGACAACTACACTGACTTCAGTTTAAATGCAGGTCAAAAATGGACGAATGTAATGAAATGGAAAATTAAATGAATAAATATATCCATGGTGTGTTACTTAAAAAAAAATATATTTAAAAAGGGAAAAAAATCATATGTGCATGCGTTTAAAGTATTATTATAGACTATGGACCTGATTTATTAAAGCTCTCCAAGGCTGGAGAGGATTTCCTATGATTATTGAAGCTGGATCACCCAGCTGTACTGATGAAACAGTATCCTCTCCAGCCTTGGAGAGTTTTAATAAATCAGACCCTATACAAGAGGACATGGTGCCATCCAGATGTGTGAGCCGAGTATAAACCAAGATTATTTTCCTAATGGTCTCTTTAAGTTAAAAAAAATATTAGTTTATATTCGAGTATTTGGAGCTTTAAAACATTTAAACATTACTGTTGTATTACCTGGGCTAAAGTGGAGTGAAATGTATACAACCAGCAGCTGGTGTCACATCCAAGTCTCCCTTTCACATTCATTTATTTAAATCTGGGGCTGTGTGGTTTTGAATGGCCAGAAAATGTGACAGCAGCAAATGGATGTATGAGTTTCACTCTATAGCGGACCAGAAGTACACCTCCAACTGTGCCGTTCCCAGCTGCTATGCATGAAGAGCTCACCTGTTATAAAAACATGATGAATGAATAGGTTCTTCAAGTTTTAGAAGATGGACCAGCAACAAAGTAAAAAACAGAATATTCATTTTGCCTGTCTTAGAAGTGGACACAAGGAGTGCCTTGGGGCTCAATATCTGAAAGGTCTTTTTAACCTAAAAGATCCTGCTTCTTTAAACTAGCAGAAAGGGAATGAAACAAAATTCACAAAAGCAAACAGTAACAGTAATTTTCTGGGCGTCCGAGTCTAGTAGTAGTACTTCTTTGAAACAAGAAGGACCGACAGGTGTAATATAAAACTGGTGGAGTGGTGGTGGAAAGCATAGTGCACATAGAAATTATTTCTCTATTAAAGTCTTGAAATTATTAGAGGTAAAGAGAATGAGGAAATCCAGCAAAGTTGTCTGCCTGCCTGCAGCCAGTCAAATATCCCTCTTAACTAATAACACAACTGCACTTACTAAAAGGCAGATTAAATGAATATTATTGATTTTCATGCCAACTGTACTGGACTAATGACATAAATACTCACATACACTATAAATACTACCAGGCAAACCTAATCAAAGAAAAAAAATACAAATGTTATAAATAGCTGTTTCAGTAGACGTACACAGCATTACCAAATTTATTAGAACTCTTTCACGTTACTCCCAATAAACACAAAGTTTATACTGTACTAATAAAGACAGATTTTGTACCACTTAAGCACATGGAAAAATCCAACAGAAATATTACTGCATTAAATGAAATTTCTTTTAATGGTAAGCTAAGGTATGCAATAAGACATCATTAGTATGATGGTTCAAGTAGTCATATCTAGAAAAGCCTTAAAGCAACACTGAATATTCAAGGAGCCAAAGGCAACAAACAGCTAATGGTCACTCTTGCCCTAAGAATAGAATATGAGCCTCTAGAACAGGGGTCGGCAAACTTCGGCCTTTAGTCCAGATACGGCCTAGCCGATAGTTCATTCCTGCCTAACCCCCCCTGGCTGATCCGGCCTAATGCAGGCCGGCAACCTGCACCTCCGAAGCTGCGGGTTGCCGGCGGATCGGCCAGGGGGCGTTCGGAACTACGGGAGCCAGAGTTCCGGTGCTGCTACCTTGCTGTTGCTTCCCCCATCCCAGGGAAAGCACCCTAAAGGGAAATCCCTCTCTGCCGCAATGCATACGGAGGAGAGGGATTTTACTTCAGGGGCGTTCCCTGGTGATGGGGGGAGCCATTAGGGCGGGACTCAGAGTCCGGCCTAGTGTGCTCCCGCCCACCCCTGGCCAAGAAAGTTTGCCGACCCCTGTTTTAGAACTATAAATCACTGAAATGATTGCCCCATAATCCCTAACACACAAGGATAACATGATATAAAAGACTTTAGTAGTCTATGTGAAATGTTTTCTTTAGGCCTATACTAAAACTTAAGCATAGAAAGATAGAAAAAAGAATCAAGGGTCAACGACATACTTTGGAGTGTGTGTTACTTGTATGGACAAAATAAATAAAATGTTAGATATCTGGTTACAAATACTAAGCTAATATTATTCATATACAATAACAAATACCTGCCATTTATAACAAATTTGGGCTCATTCATGTGGCAAGGTGTATGGAAGATCCACAGAAGAAAAGATCAACTGCAGATTAACTCACAGGTTAGTGACACTTGAACTATTCACTTGACTTGGTTTGATGAAAATCAATGTAACTACTAAAGGGACTAGTTACAGGATATCAATGTAGCTTCTAAAAGTTGGAAAACAGTTTTCCATATGGATTAATGGTCACCCAAAACCAGTGTTAATTTAAATGGCAATATTAGAATCTAATGTGGTTATAGGGTCTATTGCGGAGAATTTTGTGAGTAATTTTGTGTAATATTATGGCATACCTTTTCTTTCTCCAGTGGCTAATTTACATTACAGAATACAATAATAAAAGTATTAAAAAGAAAATATCCTTTCTCTGGCTTCAGACTGTGGTGAAGCTACACATAGTGTCTACCAGGCGAAGCTTAAAAGAGAATAAATAGGGGAGGCAGTGATGGGTTTAGTACCAGTGAGTTCTTTAAGAACCAGTGCTGTGATGCGGGCAGCTGAGTGGCAAAGTGCCAGCCATGGGAACCGTGCAGGATCACTTGCTCTCACCACAGGTCTGAACCTGCCCTTTGAATTTTTATGTCCGCAGAAGCAGATTCTACTTTTACTGTTGTTATATTCTTTGTATTTTTATCAAGTGCAGGACACAAATAGATAACAAATTAACCATTTTAGAACTCAGAAAGTAACCTAAAAAGACCAACGCATATCTACATCTATTGACAATAATTGTAAAGGTGAATTGTCACATACATGAAACATTTAACCAACTGGTGTAATCTTTATTTAGGTAAACTGAGCCTGAATGTTTTTATGTGAGCTTTGCATATACAAAGTTTTGCTGGAAAACTTTGGCAGGGCACTTAAAATATTTGCCAAAACAAACAAAGGTAAACAAGATTGAAGGCTATTAATGAATTGTGTTACAAAGAAAAAAGGAAAACAAACAAAGTTTATGATTAAAGCAGACCCACCACTGAGAGATCATGCACACACGTGACCGGTGGACATGTGCTAGACAGGGGAAGTGTTGTAATGTGAACAATCTTCCAACAATAGCATTTATGGTTAGTACAGTAGTATGCTGAATGATTGTTACTTTGCTGTATGTATAACAGGTTCTTACACAAGCTTTATGTAAAATTACATTTCATAAAACTTTACATATAAACTACTGGCCTAGTTATTTTTAGTTAGGTGCATTCCTCTACTTTGAAAAAAATGTGACACCAGTGACACCATTGGCAGTATAGGTAATAGTAGGTTACCTATAGAGTGTCACTATAGGGGAGTTCACAATTTTAACATAATATAACATTATAGAGTACCCTAGGACAATCCTATCCCAGAAATGTGTAAAAAGGCAGCATTACCACCAAAGTTAAAGGTAGGAGCTTGAAACCTGATTAAGGTGGGTGGGATTAATAGCCTATAATTTACTTTATTTAGTCAAATACCACCTAGTTAATATTTTGTACTTTGTTTTATTATGGTGCAGAAGCTTCAGGGAAGGTTTGAGAGGATGGTGGTTGGGAAATGGGAAAATTCCCTTTAAACACGTAAAATAAAAAATAAATGAATTTCTAGGTGCAAAGGTTGGTAAACTGGCTTGTAGCATAAAGTATCCCAGCTCAGAGTTTCTTCAATTAGTTCTTGTGCTGTGCTAGCTCCAAGTTTAAATTCTTATTACACACTGGCAAATCATTTATGGTGTTTGGGCTCTTTTCATTAAAGATAACTTACTCTGGCTTAACAGAAATGTGAAAGGGCACATTATTTCATCATGAAAGTGATTTTAAATTGCAGGGCACTACCAAAAACATTTCATTGTACTTGGATTTTTGTATGTCAAAATACTAAGCAAGACGAAAAGCTAGTAATGGCAGAAATGACTGTGGTATCAGAACACAGACCCAAATGAGATTGTAATGATGATCTTGTTATATAAAAAAGGTGCAGCATTTCCTACCTTCGGCCTATACTCAAGTCAATCAATTTTTCCCGTTTTCCAAGGTAAAAATAGGTAACTCGGCTTACATTTGGATTGACTTATACTCGAGTATATACAGTATACACAATTTCTGTTGATGGAAACAATCTTGCATAGATTAGCATTTTCCATGCAAACTTCTTTTTGTTGCAAGAAGTTTGAGGGTTTACTTTATTCTTTAATTCTCTATATATTTTTTTTCAACGGGAGATCAAGACTGAACAGGAGTGCAGAACTCCTGTCTGCGCCATGCTGCGCGCATGTGTTGTCAGATTGGTAATGCAAGTGAAGGAGAGAGCGCAGTGGGGTGCCGATCCATCGTTCTCCCCCTCCCCTCCCCATCGAGTAGAATGGTGCCGTATGTACAGCACTCATTAATGCATCATGCAGTTGTTAGTCGTTGGAAAGGATCGTGAAAGATCCTTTCCAAAGACAATTATTGCATGTGTACAAAGCCTAAAATTTGGGTTATCTTAACAGACAATGCAGCATTAATCTCACTGTTGAAACCCTGAACAAAGGCATAAAGGAAAAGTGAGAAAGACAAAGACACAAAGGAAAAGTAAAGCTACGTACACACTTCCAATTATTATCGTTGTTAAACGAACGACGAACGATCCTGCACGATATCTGCGAACGATCGTATAGCACCGATCCTGCACATACAGATAACGACACGATCGTTCGTAGATATTGTACACACAATAGATACGATTGTTTGAGCGATACAGGGAGTGACGTGCACGACAGGAAGTGAGCGAACGTTCGTTCACTGCGCATGCTCAGACCATGGACGATCAACGAACGATCCTACACACGAACGATGGTCAACGATCGTCGTCCAATCCGATCCGCCGGTCCGGTCGTTCATTTCCAACGACTTTCCTCGTTCGTCGGCGTCGTTGGTTACTTTTTTTACGAACGATTTTTGCCCAATCGATCGTTCGTCGTTCGTCGTTCATTTTGAACGATAAAAATTGGAAGTGTGTACGCAGCTTTAGAAAGGCATTGCACATTTTGCAAAATAAGTTCCTACAAACATATGAAAATGGGGCAGGGAGTTAATCTTCTTCCCTTAAAGAAAATACAAAATAATATTATGCATTATTTTATAACTAGCTGACAAAAAAGATACTATTTTTAGAAATGTATGTTTGTTTTTTATTTCTGATCATAATAAAGAGATAGTCGTGTGTGTACATTCCCTTTCAGTAGGAGTGCTAGTCAGTGCTCCAAATTACAGGAACATATCTGGAAAAATTCCAGTACTCCAGCCTTTTTGACAACATTTGGTTGCATACTTGTTTTATTGTTTCATCATTAATAACTATGTAGGTGATAAAAAAACAAACAAGTGACACAAGCAACTGCACCATAAAATACAGTCAAAGGAGTAATCAAGTTGCATCAATAATGCTCTCAGGTCTTTGAGTGTAAAGGTGATGTCAGATGATAAAACCAAATGATTGTTAAAGAGAACATCATCATGACTAAGTAAAATGTCTAAAGAAAACAATATATAATGAGAGAAATAAAATATATGAATTATGGTTTAAAACATGTCACATCACTAGAAATCTATTCAATGTAATCAGTATATGCTGTTTATCTGTCCGTATACCAATAAAACACACAGTTCAAAGATAACATCAGAACAGTGTACATATGAAGTTACATATTGAAATGTCAACATAAATGTAATGATTTGAGGAATATATATATATATTTTTTTTTTGAGAAAAAGTAGTAGTGCCCACACTTGGAAAGGCCTCGGAAAAATCACAACAAAACAGGCTTTCGGACATGTGGCTGGATCAAAGGGGAACCAATGCAAATTTTTTTTTTCCAGGAAAGGTTTTTTACACGACCTGTCACTATTGTTATCTATTCCAAGTAGATTGGAAACAAATCTTTTCCAAAAAAGAACAGGTCTGCATGAATCCAACACCAAGTATTACATATTTAAATTAAATCCATACTAAGCGAAATGTGTAGGCTGCCATCTTCATATTTTACTGCTTGACTTCTAAATTACTAACCCAGAACAAGTATGTAAATTTAGTCGAGAAAGAATTCCTAATTATAACAATATTCAAATAAGAAGACTGAGGAAACATTGTGAGGATAGGGCATCATAATCCCTTTCCCTGAGCACAGTGCCCTGCACTCACAATGTACTGGTGCAAAGAGTAATAAATGCTCTATAGGCATCAGCTATAAGTGGAATCAAAACTTGCAGCTAAGTTGATAGTAGGATTAATACAATGATACTACATTTGTAGGAGTAATAGACTGGGCCCCCGGGTGGTAAAACTGATGTCTCTGATGTTAGTGGTCAGGAACATAACCCGTGTCAGTGATTAGAATAGTGCCCTTTTGTTGGTGGAAGGTGTATTGCCCTTGTGCCAGTGGGAAGAAAAGAGCTCTGAGTCAGTGGGAGCAACAGTGTGCTGCTAGTGGGATGAATATGATAAGTGGGTGGAATGGTGTGTAGTCAGTTGGATGAATGGTGCCTACGTTTCTAGTTTCTGATCCTTATTTTAATGCCTTCAGTTAGTGACACCCTCAAATATTTCCCTCAGTCAGCAACCTCTCTTACTGTGCCTTCAGTTAATGTCCACCCCATATCGCCCCCTGTTTTAGTGCACTTAGCGTTGCCACCGCCCTGTTAATTCCTTCAGTTAGTGTCCCCCATAGTGTTCCCTGTTACAGTGAACTAAGGTCAAGGGTATCAAATTCTGGCCCGGAACGTCCTTTTTTGGCCCCCCGAGGAATCCTAAATATGAATTGCAGCTGGCATGCTGCTGCATTGAAATAGCGCCGCTACTACAATTCCCGGCATCACTCACGTCTATAGAGCAGTGGCCTCTCTGCCTATGCGTGGCCCCGCATTGGACTGTTTTATAGACGCAGGGAATTGTAGTAGCGGTGCTATTTCAGTGAAGAGGGAGATCCAGTCACTCATAACATTAAGCCCCGCATTGGACTGTTTTCTTGAAACAGGGAATTGTAGTTTGTAGTTTCAAGTTTGGCCCATGTTTAATTTTTTATTTTTGGCCCACAGTGTATTTGACACCCCCAACTTAGGTAATGGTAATGGTAATGCTGGTAATGGAAGTTTAGTGGTAAATATTATGTTTACCACCCCAGGGCTATTCTTACATGCATCTAAAGCCACCTTCTTTCAAGTTCCAAGTCTCTCCAATCTCATCTACTTGGCTCCCTTGGCATCACTTGACCAGCAGAGAGCAAGAGAAGGTGCATTAGGACAAGCCAGAAGATCATGGATGCAGTGCTAGTGCAAGCAATAGCAGGAGCAGAACATTTCTCTTTCAGCTCTTCAGGTAGAGGGAGATATTTTGCACCCCTGGTCCCGGAAGGCTCCAATTTGCTTTGAATCAAATAACTTAACCATGTCATTGTGAGGAAGAACCTCCAACATCTGAGTAAAGAGCATAGTTTAGAGCTCTTGACTCCACCACTGATGATATAGCGGCATAAACGGAAACAGAAAATTGTCTTTCATCGTGTCCACCGTGCAACTCTTCAAGTGTAATACATATTTACAAGTATAATCAGTCTTAATAACTGTATATATATGCAGGAAGAGGAATATACTACAAGGGTCAAGGTCTGTGCTTCAACTGCAAACTACGAGTAAGCAGTTAGTCCATGACTGTTCCCTGTAACCCCCAAAGGAACAAGCACCAATAATTCAGATATGTTTAGAAGAGCATAAACTGGATAAAAAAAAAGAAAATAAAAGTTTGGAACATTTAAGGAAAAAGAAAAATCTAGACTGTAAAAAATTCTATTTGATAAAACAGTCCTTCAAAACCCTATATTTTAATGAGTCATTATACATACAAAAATTGTACTTCTGGTTACATGCTAAATTGTTACTCACCAAACAGTATTTTTGTTTAACATGATCTTATGCAGACACTTCTTGCATTAGGGTAAGAATGTTTCTCTTTCTACCAACTGAGTTCCTGCATTGCCACCATCACAGGTAATCACAAGAGGCCACACTGATATACACTGGAATGTTTTCCCCAGGCGTACAACTCAGCTTGTTTTGAGTGGTTTTCTCAAAGTTGGGTCACAATGAAGGAACAGTGGGGGTATAATACAAAAGCAATGGAAATGAGACATACTAAGCGGATGGGCATTAGAAAGTTGTAACAAATTATAGGGGTTGGGAGGAGGCAGTAAAAAGCTGACAGAATTATAGGGGTTACTGGACTGCTATGGCAGCAACAGCTGGAAACAATACATTTGTCATGTGTTGCCCACAGCTTGTTCCCACCCAGCTTAAATACATTTCTGGGGAGCACACTGTACAGATATGATCCACTGTTGTTACCTTATCATCAGAAATCATGTTCAACAGTTGACTGAGTGCATGCATGCTGACAGACATAGGTGTCTACATACATACATTAGGGGAATGTAACAGTGGAGAGAGTGTAACTATTCTAAAACAGACTGTGACAGTAGCTGATTAGATACATTTACCAAACACTAAAGTGATTGTTCAGTGGTTAGAGATAAGCAGAGGTTATAAATATATGTGGGAAACTTGGAAGGGTATTTTCTGCCCAGATGGTGCCTATGTCAGTGGTTTGCTGGATCTATACTGCCTTGTCGGAGGTTCTGTCCAGAGAGAGCTGGGAAGAAAGATGTCTGCCTGGAGGAAATGTCTTAAACAAAATTACCTGTGATAAAGAGTGCACAGAGATAGAAGTTGTGGCAAGATATTGCAAGAAAGATTCACTGTTCACAGAAAAGGAACTTGTGGAAACCATCAGATGATCATATGATCAAAGGCCAAGCAATACCTAAGAAAACAGAGTAAGGAAAACACCTTTCACCTGCAATCTGTCTTTGGTACCATTCATCCCCAATCTTCTCCCTCAAAGACAAAGTAAGCAATAAAATACAAAACCACTTATGTGGCTTAACTTTTATACTAGGCTCCACCCACCCAGAGAATGGATGCACCCAGGTGAGAATACCAATGAATCCATGGGCACAGCACCAGTCTCAGACACTAAAAAAGCTCTTATGTTCCTTTAGGTCATGCAACCTAAGTTAATAGCTTTGTCCCAAACCACCCTGGGGTTGAAATGTGTGAGAAGTGGGAGCAGGCATGATACCGAGCTACCAGGTTTCGATAAAGCTTTGGCTCATCAGAACAGCCTAGAATTTTAGGTAAATAGAGGTTTAAAAGCTTCTACAGCTATGTGGCAGATACCTATAGACTTATCAATAGCTTTTTCTGTTGATAAAATGACAAAGCTATTTTAAAGGAAAGTTCTCATATTTATATTAAAAAAAAAATCAAAAAATGTTTCAGCAAAGTACACCTTAAAAGTAGAGACTGAAACCTTACTTCTTCTGCAGCCTGAGATACTGAGCGGCCACCACATAACAGCAGGAAAGAGTACACAAGAGGTCAACGAGAGGAACAAGGCGAGGACCACAGAGATCAATACAACTGAAGTGTGGCAATCCATGCAGACTATAGATGACCATTTCTCTGGAATGAATCAATGTCAAGCAATGCAGGCTATAGGAAAGGTATGTATTCTGTTTTCTTTCCAAGTATGTTATTTGCCAAAACATGTTCAAGACAGGATCTCTTTAAAGCATAGATAACACAATCTGAGAAAGTATTAACATTCAGTTGATTCAATTTAATTTAAAGCTTACCTAAACTCAGAAATTTCACTTTACATAAAAGGGTAGACAACCCTTTTATGTAGAGTAAAAATTCTGTTGTTTTTTTGTTTTGTTTTGTTAATTGCAACACTATTCAGGCGCCGGCCCAAAGACGGGTGCCTGGACGACGCAGGACTTGATAGAAGAGACCTCCGGAAGGATCAGACTGCCCTGCGGGATTGAAAGTAAGTGGATTTCTGTTGGTATGGGGACTTTTGAGTTTAGTTCCCCTTAAACATTCAGCCACATATTACCTCAAAATTTGGATGTTTAATATTAGTTAGCTAAGCAGGTTGTGGGGTTCTTATGGGGCAGGGGATAAAAACAGGGTGGCTTACAAACAGGAGTTTTATTAATTAACATATAATACAGTGATAACATTTTTCAATGGCTTTTATCGGCACAAAACCTAAGCCTCCATTCATGTCTTTCCTGAAAAAAGACTGTATAATAAAATAAAGCAGTTCAATTACCTCTTCCAACTTTAGGACCGGCACACAACACTTAAAAGTTATCAAGAACTATGTTGAGAAAACACCAGGAACACAACTAAAACCTAAAACACTAAGCCCAACAGTCAAAATTATAATTACTAATTTCATAATTAGAAACTAAAGAGTAGCCCGATGTTCTCCCATATTAGTATCATCTTTTTTAAGGTTAAATACAGCAACAATAAAATAAATAGGAAATGGATATACAGACAAGAAAGTATAATGGCCTGGAAAACTGGCCCAACTGTGGTGCCATCCAATCTTATGTTGGCCATACAAGTAGCAATAAACAATGATATATAGTTTCATATTGTTTTGCCTAAATACAGTAGTTCAATATAAAATATTAATCTCCTCACATTTAATTGTCTCTAATGGATAGACTCTGTAAAGCAAAGTGATCTGATTGGCTCATTACCCCTACACCAGACATGCTTTATATGTCATCACAAGAAGTAATATATTGCCAATGGCTGGCGCCAAAAGGAGAAAGAACCCACCAGATTTTGAAACTATGGCTTCGGGCTATGGAGAAAAGTCCATAGAGGCAGAGCTTTGTGCATGCTCAGTTAAAGCATACCTAAACTCAGACTTTTCACTTTTCATAAAAGGGTAGATAACCCTATTATTTAAACTAAAAATTCTATTTTTTAAAGTGCTACAACCTTTTTTTTTCTAAAAAAAAAAAGGGCGCAGCACCGCCCCCCTAATTTTCACCCTGGGATCGCCTAGGCGATCGAGAATGAATAGGAGCGCAGAGCCTCCCGGGATACCAACGCCACGCATCCCGGGAGGCTCTTGGCTGCTCCTTCTGTGCATGCTCAAGCATTTTAAGCATGCACAGAAGGAACCTTTTCATCAAAAGGGAAAAGTATTCCCTTTGTATTCCAATCAAAGTTGAATCTGTATAAACTAATCATTAAGCCCAATACCCCACCATTCACTTCAAAACACTTAGAAAATGCATCCACCACATATTTTATTTACCTCAGTGGTCCACATAGGGTAAAGGTAAAACATATTGTTGCTCATGGAAAGCAATGTTTCCTTAACAAATTTTGATATGGCAGTAGATGTTCACAAGTTGCTAAATGCACCACAAAATAAAAAAACATAAGGTCTTTAGGATCCTTCAACAATTATTTGCTGAACTGTTTAAATCCCAAAATGTAACACTATGCGGTCCATTTATAAATCTGTGAATCTGACATTCACTGGTGGAGAATCAATTACTGCCATTGAAACAAACGAACCTGGAAGTTTACAGACCTGTAAAGCTAGAGACTTACTTATTTCTTTAAAGTACAACTCCAGGCACAACAATGTCATTTAAATATTTTCCTCAAAGCCACAAGGGATAAAAATGTACTTTTTGGAAACTAGGATATTATATAAACGTTCTGCATATAACCTGTGCACAGAACAGAGCTCTGGGAAGAGCCTAGTAAAACCACATGAAACAAGCTACCTACAGAAAACTACAGGAAGGGGCAGATACAAGACCAGTCACGCTGCACAAGGAGAGAAGGTGGCAGTGACTGGTCTTTTCTACAGAAAACTGCACACTGGGTCACCGCATAGATCTGAAAAAATACATAGCGTACACCAATATTTATATATATGCATATTGTATTTAGATAATATATGCTTATTCCAGAGTTTAGCTTGAAAGAGTATCTCAAGGATTTGTCAGTAAATCAGCCTTTAAAACGAAAAAAAAGAGATTGTTAATTTTTTTTTCTACTTTATATAGACTGTACCTGCTGGGGTATTTTATGATACTTGTTAGAACTGAAGATGTGTCTGATTTTTTTTCAGATCTCCAAATCTGACTTGGCCTGTTTAGTGAACATTCAACATACACCCCATCCTTACAATCCAAGACAGATTAGGTTACCGGCACGAATTGTACACCTAAGTTCTGTATCCACACCCAATGTGGAAGAATATTTTTACCTAACCTGTATCTCTATTTTAGTTTTCTGTGACACGGTTGACATTACATATAATAAATTTAGCTTCATTTTACCTTCACACGCACACACATATATATATATATATATATATATATATATATATATGAGTGTGTGTGTGTGTGTAAGAAGGATATGACATTTGTCATCATCTCTCTTTTCACCTGATCCTGCTTTCATACAACTAATTTCAATAGGAGATAGTCACACGTCCATTTGTCATGTACCCTTAGGAAAGAATATCCAAAACGGGTAATATGAAGCCATTTGCAGAGCCATAATAGAATCAGTGAAAACAATAATGCAATCTCATTAGCATCCAACTTTAATGTATATTTAATCTATCGGTAGATGTCAACTTGAATTTGAGATAGAGCTTTAATTAGGAACCGGCAGGATGGGCTCCATTTTATTAGACAAACCCTGTTTACAGCACAGACAGATGTGGAAAAAAGGGCTCTCAGCTATATTCTAATAACAGGCTCCCTTCAGAGACATTACAATTTATTTCCTGAAGCAATATCATAAATATTACACTCTTCTTTCTAACGTGATTTCATATTGCTACCTTTCAGACACTGATGCACAAAGAGATATAAAAAAAACTTTTTTTCTTATTTTGCAATGTATAATTACCAACAATACTTACACATTCTAAGCACATCCTACCGGGACTAATAACATTCCTTGGGCTCTATTTATAAAGCAATGAATCTGGCATTCACTGAAATGTTCCCTGGCGGAGAATCTTTCAAATCCATGTGGTAGTAATTAATCCTCCACCAGGGAATATTTTTTTAAATAGAACCATTTGTGTTGAATGATAAATATTATTGTTTATATATTAAGAGTTTTTCTTAAATATAACAACAAATGTAAGCAAATATAATAAAGCTGATTCACAAATGTTATTGTGTGTGAATGTTGGCTACAATCATCCAACTGTGTGTCTAAAAATGGTAAGCTGGAAATGTATTTGTATCATGAATGGATCATTGAATGGTCAGGGCACATTAAGATCTATGCACGCACTAATGTGTGCGGGCAGCACATTGGCTCAGAGGTTAGCTCTCTGGCCTTTGCAGTGCTAGATCCCAGGTTCCAATCTTGGTAAGGACACTATCTGCATGGAGTTTGCAGGTCCTGCCCATTTTGGCCTGGGTTTCTTCCAGGTAAACTGGTTTCCTCCCACATTCTAAAAAACATGCAGTAAGGTAAATGGCTTCCCCCCCAAATCGACCTTAGACTGTGTTAAAGACATATGACTATGGAAGGGTCATTACATTAATATATTTCATCATAAAAGTAACCACCTGGTTAATACAGATCTTCCTTGTGGAACGCGGAGCAGGTAAACTCACCTCCTACTTAATAATGCGGGGCATTTCCGAGTTTGGGATCATAAGCAATAATTGGCCAGGATGGAACACATGCGGGCATGAGTTTATTCCTTGTTGAGTATAGTACCACTTAAAGCAGCCTATTGAAAATAAAAGGGTTGTCCAGGCACCTCAATATTCTTATAAAATAGCTGTCCCATGCACTGCAGTGTGTATAACGCCTTTGTTACATTCATAATTATTGTCACTCTCACATGGCATTGCGCGTCTTCTGTGTTACCATAACACACATATGTATTGTATGAGCATTCTTAACTCCTTTTGTAAATCTCCACACTTTACCTTAATGTTTCTCAAGCAGGGTTCCTCCAGAGATTGCTAGGGGTTCCTTGAGCAATGTGTGCCTTTTAGGTCAAATACCACTGATACCAATGATCTTTTTGGTTGTAAGGGTGACATTCTTCCTACTGACCAACACACTAGAATAATAATAAATAATAATGTGCTGTGATCTGTGGATATAAAAATTATAGCTGGGTTCCCTGAAAGTTATCTGAAGGGTCCCCCATGTTATAAAGATCAGGCGTCACTGCTTTACCTAACACTCCCTGGGTGTAGGGATCAGTAAGTGATCCTTTCCTGATTGTCACATGAGAAGTGTGCTGCAGGCGGGTGGCCCTTTATTAAGCCTGCATGATATATAATATCAATGGTGGTATCCTCCACTGAGCACAAGGAAGCGATCCCAGCCTCCCATTAATGATCCAGGACAGACTGTGCTGTGTGAATATTCCAGCACTGAAGTCTTTGTTAAGAGGAGTGAGACATAAAGGGGAATAAATAGTAGACTTGTGCTGAGAAGGCTTTTCTAAGTTGTAAGGCGCACAGCTCCACTCTTAGTATGAATGGCTTGGCACATCATATTTCCTTTTCACACAATTACAGTATTCCAGGAGAGAGATGGAGTAATTATGCACAATGAAGGCAGCAGACAGACAAACGAGATTAAGTCACCCCAGTGCAACATTCATCAGGCTGCGAATGTGTTGAAAACAACAGGCTCATGCTCTAATGTCAATGGGCACCATGACGTCACTTGTCCCAAGAGCTAGCACTCAGTGCCCTCCCCTGTGCCCGTTGTGCAGATAACTCTTAGCCCCCCATCATCTGATCAGCACTCTCATCCATAGAGGAGAAGAATAAAATAGGTCATGTAATAAGAGAAGTGCCAGCCATCTCCTCACCCCAGCTCCCCTCCTCCTGCACCGTGCATGCCATGTACCTACCTGCAGATGGATCTCCATAGGAATGCCTGGAGCTGTGCTATAAGCCTGAAGTGTATAATAAGTTGTGCTGATATGAGATAATAATAGTGGGAGGAGGAGCAGCGGTCTGCTCTTTGGCTCTGCCGATGGATTCAGTCTCTTGTGTTGTCGTCCTGTTTTTGGGGGGGGACCTGTCTCCCCCATCCATCCATCCATCCATGCACCTTGCTCCCCTCTGTGTCTGTAGGGAGGGGTATAATAAGCTAGACAGTATCACCGCAGCCCCGCCCACCCCATGATCAGGGGATATAGATACAGACAGACGGGAGAGGGAGACAGTCTCTATCAGCTACCGGAAATTGAATTCTAAGTCATAAATATACCACAGGAAGTATGTAATAACAAATACACTCCGACTCCGCCATCTACGCCTCCCATTCACTAAAAACAGAGGCCGGAGTTACCCTGCGCTAGCCCCGCCCCGCTCCCTCGTCGAACTCTGAAGTTCGATCGGTCTGGAGGAGGCGCGCTCTCGCGCAGCTTGCCTTCTGCTGATCCCATTGTTGTCGGAATATTCCAGCCGGGCTCGTGCACGCGCATCTGTCACTCACACTCCAGCCGTCTGCTGCTGGATATGGCTTGTAGAGCCCTGGAATAAACAAATACTACTGGCCAATATCAATAAAAATATTAAAAGATAATGTTTATGAATCAGTAAAATCATACAAACTACACTATATTATAATAAAAAGGTGTTATGTTATTGTAATGCATGACCTTCAAAATAAAGTTTTTTTGATATTGTGCACCTAACCCTAGAAGCAAAGTATAAAACATAAATACCTACTTCTAGAAATGCCATGACCTTTTATATTGGTTTAGAATAAAAGTGTACATAAATAAATAAAGTGTACATAAATAAATAAAGTGTACATAAATAAAAGCAACAGTTTTAGTGTAGGAAAGGGTAAAATACTGTCTGTACCAATGTCTCTATGTTTCCTGTCATGGAGAGACTAGAAGAGGGAATCTTTCCATGTGAGGAGAATTCTCCTGTTACAGGGATTCCCTCATAACAAGCCTCTACACTACAAGATTTCTCCTCACATTCTGTTTTGGGGACAAACATACATTTCTGGATTCTATATTCCCCTGACTTTCATTCTGAAGGAAAATTACAGCACAAAAATGGGGTGAATATACTCACAATAGAAACCTAACAAAGTCTAACACTTTACTTTGGTAAGGAGTAAAGGGAAGCCATTCTTTTCTTTTTTACAGTGAGAGAACCTTTGAAATAACTTCCACATCTTCAGGGAACCCCTCTATAATTCCTATATCCACAACTCACAGTACATTAGTAAGGTGGTCAGTGGGAAGAATGTCACCCTTACCGATAGCCAAAAATATCATCAGAGTCAGCGCTATCTGACCTGAGAGGTCCAAACTGCTTATTGCTCAAGGAACCCCTAGCAACATCTGGGGAAACCTGCTTGAGAAACACTGATATATAATATATTATAATATAGTTTTTCTAAAATTTTTCTATGCTGTGCGCTGGTATTGGAACAGAAATAGAGAGTAACATTTGTTCCAGTGATATCTGTCTAAGGGAAAATTTAGGGAAATGTTTTCTCACTTCTCATTGTGTCTACAGAACATGAGGTGAAAGAAAATCTTCACACAGATAGCAAAAACCAGGCTTAATCTTTTCCTGTTTTAACCAAAAATGACACAAAATTGTCTGTAGGAATACACATAATCAATCCTTTATCAATGCAATCATGTAAAAGACATTCAGTAGGAACTCTGGTATACGTTTACTACGTAATACAGGTAGTCCCCGGGTTACATACGAGATAGGAACTGTAGGTTTGTTCTTAAAGGTGAACTAAACTGAAAAGTGCCCAAAACAAAAAGTATACACTTACCTTAAATCCTGAAGGGCAGTCCAAACCATCCGGTAGTCTTCCTTAGGGTCCTGTGTTGTCCCAGTATCCGTCTCCGGGCCGGCGCACTGGGCGCCGCCAACTTCTCCTCTTCTTCTGGGTTCTTCTTCTTACGTCACCCAACCCAGGCGCGAGAGCGGGTGACATAGGTTGGGGAAAAAATATGCCAATCTCACTGCGCATGCGTGAGATCGACACATATTTTTCTCTTTTCACAAAAGGCTCCTTCTGCGCATGCATGAGATGCTTAGGCATGAGGAAGGAGCACCCAAGAGCCTCCCGGGATGGGTGACGTAGGTATCACGGGAGGCTTTGTGCTTCCATTCATTCTTGATCGCCTAGGAAATCGAGAATAAGGGGGTTGCTGCACCCTTATTTTTTTTTTAAAGAGTTGTCTACACTTTTTTGTAGAGTAGAATTTCAGAGTTTAGGTACACTTTAAGTTAAATTTGTATGTAAGTCTGAACAGGTGATTTAACCACAAAGCAAATAAATAAAAAAAAAAAATTTGGAGCCCAGACATTCATTAATTTCTGGAGTAAACTGTGTTTTGATATGCAAAAAAAAAAAAACAACAGCAAAGTTTGTCTTGGTTTTTTAAGAGTTACAAAAGATTGCTGTACAGCTCCTGCAAGTGATGCAAACTGCAACCCCCACCCCATCAAGCCCCTGTCCTGCACACAAGCTAGCAGGGAAGCCCCTTGGTATCTAGGAGGCATCCGTATGTCAGATGTCCATAACTCTTGGATTACCTGTAATGACCTTAGTTTTTAATGCATAAAATAGTATACTTACAGCTACCAATAAATATATAGATAAAACGGGATCCTGTCTACCACAGTTCTATAGTAGGGGTACATACAATGTATTTTCCAATTATCTTTGCACACAGTCAAAAAAAATCACAAAACTGTTTTGGAGAAGTTAAATGGCCAGCTGTAAATTGTTTTATGTCCCCTATGACAAATTCTTGAATCTGTCAGGGGGTCATGATTTGATAGTAATCATGTGATAAAGTATAACATTTTTGTTTTCTTCTGCTCCTTGGTTTAACCACTTGAGGACATAAAGTAAAACTATAGTCATCATTTCTCTTTATACTGGGTACACACATGCAATAATTGTCATTAAAAAACGAACGACTAACAACTATTAATGAGATCAACTATTATTCACAATTCTTTTGAAGGTTCGTATAGTGCACTAATTTCTACTTCACTAATTTCTAATGCACCAATAATTCTAAAGCTGCGTACACACGGCAAATTTTTCTCGCCCGATAATCGGTATCGGCCAATTATCGGGCGAAAATCTGCCGTGTGTACAGTCGGTCGTCGTCCATCGTCCGACGACCGTCCTGGCGGATCCATGGACGATGGACGACAACCGATCCTAATGAAAGGGAAGGGGAGAGCGCGCAGCAGGGTGCCGCTCCGTCGCTCTCCCCCTCCCCTCTCCATAGAGCATGAACGGTGCTGTATGTACAGCATCGTTCATGCATCGTGCAGTCTTTTCTCGTTGGAAAGGATCGTGAAAGATCCTTTCCAACGAGAAAAATTGCAAGTGTGTACGCAGCTTAAGTCACCAATATTGTACACACACTAGATACGATTGTTTGAACGATGCAAGAAGTGACGTGTAATGCAGGACCATCCATGATCACTGAACAACCGTACACACCATAGATAGCCAACGATCCTTGGCCAAACAGATCCGCCAGGGCGGTCGTTCATTTTCAGCGACATTCCTCATTCATCAGCGTCGTTCAACAATTGGTTGGTAATTGTTTCCAACTACAATTATTGCACATGTGGACGTAGCCTTAGGGTATGTACACATGTGCAATAATTGTCGTTCTTTTTGCAGTGCAAACAAACCAAGAGGACTGCCAGTGATAGATGGAATATCTGTAAGAACATCTGTGCTTTATTTTTTTATAGTAATATAAAAATAGAACCTAA
The DNA here is from genome assembly GCF_032062135.1 of Pyxicephalus adspersus. Taxonomy (NCBI): domain Eukaryota; kingdom Metazoa; phylum Chordata; class Amphibia; order Anura; family Pyxicephalidae; genus Pyxicephalus; species Pyxicephalus adspersus. The sequence continues at coordinate 48,986,628 of NC_092860.1, forward strand.
ACAAACAACAGGATGCCACTAGCAGTACTCCACTATGAAATAGGGGGAATGACATTACTTTAGGTTATGGATAGGTAAGACAGCTACCGGTATATAAGCAATAAGGAGTCAGGAGACATATTTTATTGTATGTATCCCAGGCTGTACTTTTGCTTGTATGCCCTAAAACAATTAATAAAACACACATTGCCCCCACTGCTTTTCTCTGCACATGCTGCACATTTTGAAAACTGCGACCTGCCATACATCACAGAACTGTAATTTGGTGCTATTGAACAAGGCTCAGAATACTCAGAAGTTTAATTGAATCATTCATTATTGTAGCATTGTATTTACTCTGCAGAGTCAAGGGGTGCATTTTAATCTGCACATGATAACAGTTAAAGCAATCTTACTGGTGAAATACAACATAAAATATGTTACTAGTTAAGCACAAAAAGTTTTATCAACCCTAATAAACTCTTTCATTTTGTTAGCTTTTTCTTTTCCAGTTTTTACCTAATAATATTTAAAACTTTTTTTGTAATTGCCTGCATTGTTTTCTGTACGAACCCATCCAAACATTCATTGGTATGGGGCAGGGACACAGAGTTCTTTCATTTGGCCTAATTTATTAAAGATCCCTAAGACTGGAGAAAATAGACTATCATAAGATAACCAGGTTTGCTGGATCACCCAGATTCTCCCATGATAGTTTATCTTCTCCAGTCTTGGAGAGCTTTAATAAATTAGGCCCATTAACTGTGAAAATCCTCAGACTTGTGGAGTACAAATGTACATTTGTTTGTCATTTACTAAAAGACCAATAATCTTGTCAATGCAATAGATTTCTTTTTTCTCTAGCAAAAGATGGCTGATGACTTCTGCAGTTCAAAAACCCCTTTATGACATTGCTCATTGCCTTAATTTATGTTGATGACCACATGGTTGGAAGTGGAGGTGCAATAAACTGAGGACCTCAGTATACACCCCAGTAAATATATATATATATATATATATATATATATATATATAAATATTATCCATACAGCACATGCACTATACCAGTTGACTCTGTATATTGTACAGCACATAATGTGCAGCTTACTACTATTCATCATAGTGTGCTGTATAAATACTACGGACAGTTTATTTAGACTTTGGAATTCCACCCTGTTAAAGGAACCAATACACAGGCTAATACATATAGATATGCAAGGGTTAATCTTTGGGAAATAATGTTTAAATTAAGATATTTTAATGGATAACTAAGATAAAAAATATTTTGCTATTTCATTATAAATGGTAACAATATTTTTAAATGGATTATAAGTAGATTTCTATTTAAAGGTAATTCCAGGAAAATGGAAAACTTGTGCCCTCTCTGTGCAGTTCAACAGAGGGGCCCTGCATCCTTCAGGTTTCAAGTTTTATTGGTCACAGCATTGTAATATAATACTGCCCTATTTCTTTATGGAGGTTTACAGTTTTCTATGTCACCTTCCTACTCAGTGAATCTACAGTGTAAGAGAGGTATGAAATGACCCCAGGGAGCTGCAAAGCTGAACCAGAAGACAAGGTGATCACTTGCACGGATGTGCACTGTGGCAAAGATATGTGAATCCCAAGACTGGATGAACAAACATTATAAATGACAGGTTAAAAGGTTAACAATTATGTATTTCTGTTGTGTATTATTAGGCTGACTGCTTCTTGTTCCAGGGCACGGAATGAATGCAAACGTTAATATACAGTATGTGCAGCAGTTACTGAAAATTCTCATGTGTTAGGTGTGTTGTCTTGGTTGTGGTCATCTACATGTGAAGTTGAATTGGTGTATCAACATATATTTATAGCTTAATGCAGGAAACAATACTGCGAGCAAAGCATAAAAAATTATTTCTGGTCAGTTTTACTTATAAACCTGTTGGGTGTACTCTGTATTGCTAGTTCCACAGTTTTTAAAAGATAATTATGTAATATTAATGATTCCTTTTATGTAAATTATCAGGGTGCATAAACCACGCCTTTCACACTGTTGATCACGGTGTGATCACTTGTCACTTTTACCTACACATTAAAGTTGGCATGTGCAGTGAAAAATATAACAATTTTATGATCATGAAAATATGGTGCTTATTTTCTTAGTACATTCATTTCACTTCACTTAAACACCAACAAACACTCAGCAGAGTGGCTTTACTCAAAAATGTAGAATATTTACTTATTTTCACAAAAAGTACACAAAGCAAATGCTATGTGCTATGTACCAAGAAATCTTCTAGCCAGCCATTAAGATTGATACAGGTAATAGTCATGGGCTGAAAAAAATCTGTAGTAGCATTCACTCAAAGTCATTAAGGTGGCAACACATGATCCAAAATTACAATGAAAGCACAATTGAGAGCCTAAATATAATAATAATAGGCAACACAACTTCTTATCCCCTCCGTTTGACCTGCTTCACACTTCCTTGGAGTTATATGGGAAGAAACATAAAATATGACATGAGCTAAAACTTCAAGACTATCCCTATGGAAATTTGAGCCTTGGGTTCCACCGTGCAAAAAGGCTATCACATATGTATAAATAACAAAAGTTCATGCAAAACTTAATTTTTAAAACTACTTAAAGGTATCCACAATGTATTGTCCAACAGCAACAAATACAGAAAAATTGTTGGCTCCTGAAATGCATTGGCTGTTTATGTTTCTGTTGGAGAATAGGTTGTGAGCTCACACCACAAAGTGGTTTGGCTCTGTTTTCTATATCTTTTAAATGAAATGAGGTATAGTTAGATTAGTATTATTTAAAACTGGAGTTCAGGAATTAGTGGCCCACCATGCTAACAATGTGATTAATTGTAGCTTTTTAATTACCGCCTTCCAGAACATGTTGAGAATTTTGAATACTTTTGAGTACTGCAAGCTACCATATTGATACGGTTATACCACCAGGCATAATGTAAAATTAAAGTTCCTTATGAGCCAGTGGCTACGCTAGGAACTGTAGGTGGAAAAAAAGTGCCGGTGATAATAAGTGTCAGTGTGTCTTGATGAAGATTAAAGCACTTGAAATCTAAAAAAATATATCTTTTCCTTTAAAGTGAAAACAGTTTATACAATTAAGCTACTTTATAAAAAAAAAAATAAAATCAGTATATAGTTTCTTAGTATGGTATTTTTATAAATATTCATAAAAACACAAATAGGAATACCAGATGGGGACCATTAAAATTTTGTCATGATTTGGGATTCACCAAACATTTTACATAGATATAACATTTATTATCAGTTATCAGTTTTTCATGGATTACATGTAAGATAAGATGCTTTTATTCATGGATTCACATGACTGAATTCATCATCAAGGATATTTTTTATCTGATTGCTTCCTGTGCTCCTTCATACAATATCCTTTTTTCTATATATTCGAGGTTTTTTTTTTCTCAAGTTGGCTAGGATTATTAGCAGGCAAATCAGATCTAGGTAGTAAATGGAGGAGCTGGGTTTATCAGCTTGTTCACGCTGTGTATTTTATATACAGAATTGTATCAGTGACTAGTTTTACAAACCAGGGTTTTCTCTTACTTGTTTCTTTGAAAAAAAGTTTATTGATTCTTAACCTATTTGTTTGTACAGAGTATATGTTCAATGAACTTAGAGACATGAAATTCTCAGTTACTAATTTGATCATAAATTAGCATATAAACATAAATCTTTTAATTACCGTGCAGTCAATGCAGACCAGACAACCTAAATGTATGGGTGGGGTTGACAGGATGTAATACAAATAATGATAGCTATCCATCTGTTCATCTGTTATGACACATTTTTACTGAGAATTTATAATCTAAAAGTTTACAGTATGTAAAAGTTTATCCATTTAGTTAGAGTAAGGCTATGTACATGCATGCAATAATTGTCGTTGGAAAGGATCTTTCATGATCCTTTCCAACGACTTAGGACTGCACAATGCATGAACGAGTGCTGTACATACAGCACCATTCTGCTCTATGGAGAGGGGAGGGGGAGAACGATGGAGCGCCCCCCCTTCTTCACTTGATTGATTGATAGATTTGCCAGGACGGTCGTTCAGACGATGTATGACGAGCGCAGTACACACGTCAGATTCTCATCCGATATCAGCCCTGAGCCGATTATCAGACGAGAACCATTGCATGTGTGTACCCAGCCTAACTAACTAGCCATTCTCTGCTTTTTCAGCTGTGATGCTCAGTGTGCACAGGTTGTAGTTAAAAAAATTGGATGTAGGCACCTGGGAGCTTTGCAGGATGTGTCAGCTTTCCAGAATCTACTATTGGAAAATATTATAACCTAATTTTTTTACATTTATTATAAAATTACAAACAGCCAAACTACACTTATGAATAAAAATAAATAAACCCTGGTATCTACACAGCAATATCTGTGATTTTCACTTGGCTTGGTTATAAAGCTGGGAGCAATCATTTTGCATTACTTTTTGGTGCTGTGGGTATTGTAAATTAACTCATAATAAAGTAAGCCCCCACTGGTCTTTGTGGGGCACTGTGTAATAATGAATAAAAGGACAAATACTAGTCTGTCTCGCAATCAGTGGCTCGTGACAGACCAGAAGTCCAAGATGTCTGGATACTAGGGATGAGTGAGAATGCCTCTTCCATTCTCACAAAAATTTCCTTTAACTTCTGATGGGTCCGCTAAATTTTGGCGAACCAACTTTGCGAATCCATTGGAAGATCAAGGAAATCATTACAGGAGGAGGATTTTCAGGGCTGCATTTATTCTTGCAGCCCTGGGAATCCTCCGGCACTAGAAGTTAATTAACCCCGGGATTGCAGTGGATTCTCAGGGCTGCATTCGTTCATGCAGCCCTGGGAATCCTGTGTGCGATCCCTGGCACTAGAGGTTAAATAGGGTCAAGTCTCCCCATTCAAAACCTTTAGTGCCCTCTTATTGGCTGAGGAAAGCTTTTGTCCAAATTCGCTGTGAGATCGAGTTTTAAAAACTTGCTCGCTCATCCCTACTGGATACCCATGGCATGCTGTGGTTGCATTTGATCCTAAGCCTCTACTGTGTTCCATAATGAACGACTGGCAAGTGGATCCACATCATGCAGCAAAGAACTAGGCATGCAAAACACCCCGAAATTTGTTGGATGTTAGAAGTACAGTTGACAATCAAAAATCTAGCAACTTTAGGGACCCGAGGAGGAGGAGTGCCAGATTTTTTGAAAGTTATACTTACCTCCACACACAGGCCAGCCTTCCTCTCGCAGCACCGTGGACATCTTGTACAGTTCAAGGGAGCAGACAGCAGGGACGTCTCAACGTGAATATAGTTTAGCAAGCAGACCTAACAGCTATTTCTGCAGAACAGCGTCATCAAAACATTAGTGGCCAAATAGTTACTGCAGTCCCTGTATTGAAAATGCGATCTGAAATTCATGCCAGAAAACTGAAAGAAACAAGTTATTGATGGTCGGATTTTCGATTGTCAACTGTACTTTGAAAGCTGTAGCTGTTCAAGCATGTGAAGATAATAAGTCACTGCCCAGCAGTGAATAATGTAAGTTTAAGACAGCTCTGCTATGCTTCTTTCTTTAAGAATACAGTCAACAAATTTTCATGATCACATGAAAAATCACGATTACATTAATCTTCTTTGCCTCAGGTGAGCCTTTATTTTGGAGAAACAGGTAATTTAGGTAAACACGTCAGTGCCATGTTGTGCACCTTTACAGAGTAAATGCAGGTAGTTGTGGTGATGACCCCTTCAGAGGATGGCCCAAAACTCATGGTATGTCCTTAGTCTTTTAGCTTGAATGACACTGGGTATCATTTAATAATGAGAATTTTTTGTAGTTGAAGGTAACTTCTGAAAAACTTCAAATTAAAGGAAAAAAACATTCCGAGGATTATATACAAAATTGCATGGAGTTGGGCTTTCACTTTTCCGGAGATACCAGTGTTTTCTGCACTGTGTGGGAGCTGTAGGTCTGAACCCAATGAACTGAAACTGAAAAACTGGGTGTGTTACTACATCGGTTATGAAGGACTGCAATTAAATGAAATTCAAACAGGCATTTAATTAGGGAACATTTTGGCATATTTCATTAGTAGATGACGCCTAGTAACATTTTATTACTATTGTATTGAAATAATAGTCTGCATGCAAAACCAAATACAAAACATGCAGGACCTATCTTACCTTTTGCATTTCACATGTACGAATCGTTATCAGTGGATTTAAAGTTTATATACAAAGATACATTGAATGTAAAATGAAATGTTACCAGATCACTGACAACAAAAAACTTAACAGAAGCACTTATTCCTGCCAAGTTTAACCAAAACCAAAACAAAGGGTAATACTGAGTAGTAGTTACATTCAGATAAAGTCACTTTGTCTTTGCAAGCCGCTTTGAAGCTATGAAACATCTTCAACACAAATACATCCAGTTAGATTTGATTAGCTAATACTCGATATAACAAACTTTGAATGAGAAATTTTAAACTGATTCTATGCAGTGTAGGAACATCATGGATGTTGTGTAGGGCCAGCAGTGTGCTGTACAAAGATTGCTAAAAAACTGCAGCACCCTGCCCTATGCAGACTGCCCTGGGCAATGACCACCTATGACACTGAAAGAATTGAAATGTAAAAACTGCCTAAACTTTTTGGCCTCAAACAACAATGGCTAAAATGTAACATTTTCTCTGGTCTTTAAAGCATATACAGATTCGATAGCTGATCTGATAGTCTATCACTTAGAAAAGGAAAAAATATTTAGCAAAATATTAATACTAAAAGAAAGCATTGCTTATTAAAAGAAAAACTTATGGCACTAAGGAGTCTATTTACAAAGCGATGAATTGACATTCACCACACATTCTCTGGTGGAGAATGTTGTAGAAACATATGTTTTTGATCATAGTGGAAGTAATAGATGTAAAATAAAAATTAATAGAAAACTGACCGATAGTCAAATTTACTGCTTTATAAATGGCCCCCAAACTGCAATATACACTGTTTCTGATAAATCACTTGGCTGGTAACTGAAATGTTAGAATTGCTCTGATCCAAAGATGAGAAATGCAAGACCTTAGGTAAGTAAAATGAATGTGTATGACTGCACGCAAGTAATCTTTGCAATACATTGTAATTCTAGTATATATTATTGTTCACTTTAAGCATATGCTCTGATGCATCCTATTTTAGTGTACACAGAACAGAAAAAGGTTGGCATCTGCAATGGTTTTAGAAAATCAATATGATCCAAATAGTAGATCTAAAAGAAATTGTAATATAATCAAAATGGTGTTTTGCTTTAATATTATTTCATTTTAAATTATTCTGTCTAAAGTGAAAAATATAGTATTACTTTCAAATGTATGCTTTATTAATATTTCTGTTAAATTATATGAAAATTCCCAACAGAAAAAAAGAAATGAATAATTTTCTTCAGATCCAATTGTTTCTTGCTAATTAAATTGGCCAGTACACATTCCCGTTGAGAACAGATAGTTTTCTTTATATAGCATCAGTTTAATTAATGTGCAGGAGAAAATGAAAACTTGCATCCACTGCCTTCCAGCTGGATATCAGAGTGGCAATCTTAAAACACTTTGTATATACTTATTTAATGGCAGCATGGCTATCACAGCATCACTGTAAGCCATCAGGACTGGAAAACCTAGAGATGCCTTTTAATATTCCTTTATTTTGAATTTAGAGTGTTATTTTATTACCTTTTTATTCATTTATTATTTATTATGTATGTGATATATGATAGCAATTAGATTTGGTGCTGCCTAATGCATTAGGTTTAGTTCTACCTCTTATTATATTAGATTTGTGAGTTTCATAATAGTTTCACATATTTCTTATAACCAAGGCTAAAAATAAAAATTGTAATATTACGTACCGGAAGTATTTGTCCTTAAGTTGAATTTGTATGTAAGTCGGAACAGGTAGATTATTTTAATAAATGCAATTAGCACAAATGTGTGGTGCCAGTTACTGTATGAAATCCTCACTGTTAGTTAATCACAAACAAAGCAAAAAAAAAAAAAAAACAGACATCCATTAACTTCTGGAGTAACCTGTGCTTTTAATATAGGAGCTTTAGGGTGTAAGGATGATGAAAGTCAAAATTTAGTGGTGATAAGACCACATAGGTGAAGATTTAATAAAGTCTCAGCTGCAGTTGTTGCATGTAGAGGGAATGCTTTAGATCATGCCTAGATAGCTTTAATATACATGCGCAGAGATATATGAATCCAGATTTGTGGTTTCACATTAATCCATCAATGCGGGTCTGTATTCACACGCATAGGACCACGCTCCAAGCTCTTCAGGTTTCTGCATTTGGATACCAGGACACATCACTACATCATTCATCTTTATGACCTATACAACATTGGAAGGCACGGTGTTTAGCTTGCTTACTAAATACATGTTCAGACGTCCCTGCTGCCTGCTCTCCGGAACTGTGCCAGATGTCCGCGGGTGCTGCGAGAGGAAAGCTGGCCTGTGTGTGGTGGTTAAGTATAAAAAAAAAAAAATTTGGAATTTTTGAAAACCTGGCACTCCTTAGGTCCGGAGGTTGCTGGATTTTTGATTGTCAACCGCTAGTTCTTTAACTACTGCAAGCCCACATTACATTTAAATATATATTTTATCTTCCCCTCTGGTTGCATACTTATGTGCTCTTCATAAAGATTCTGCACAAAATTCGACCATGAATGCTAGTCTGAAGATGGTGATATTTTAGAGAGTGAAAAACCTGTGAAATATATTCAGTAAATTAAAATTTCATGCAAAATATAGCAAACTTAGTAAATTTGTGTATAAAAAATGTCAAAACAAAACATGATAGTGAAATATATTACAAGTGTGCAGTTTATTATATATCAAGATTTTGTAAGCACGGACCTTTTATATTACTTAGCAGTAAATTTGTATAGCAAGAGTTTTTATGGAGTTTACTATTTCCAGGTGGAGGTACTCTGCCGCCCACAGGCTGTTTACAATATTACATTTTTTACAAAAGCACAGAATTTGTTTACTAGAAAGTATGAATGAAATTAACATTTTACTTAATTTTTTACTTGAATGTAAAAAATTTTTTTATACCTGCTGTTTCTCAATCATTTTAAACTATGTCTGATTTAGTGACAATGAACTAGGTGAAAAAACCCAAACATGTAAATGCCAGTCAAACTATACAGCGATTATTATTACAATCGGGAATAATTTTGAACAAAATTTTTGATTACCTAAATTTTTAAGCTTATTTACACTAAAACAGGTATGCTGATTCTGAAAGTGCAGTTAGTTTTCTTTTATCACGTCAGTTTTTTTTTCTCAATGTGGATTTGTATAGGCTATTTATTTACAGACCACAAGTCAGTGTGGTCAGAGGTTGTGCCCTGCTCTACGTAGTGAATAAGTAAAATGTATTTTTCTACTTACACACGTATTTCCTTTCTTTCAGATCTATCATGTCTGGCTCTGCTATTTCTCCTCATAAGTGCCTAAACAACCCTGATTCATTTTGTTGTATCTGTGGCAGTTTCACCATTCCCAGTCAAAGGGAAAACATCAGCACATTTGTAGAGCAAGCCTATTTGGCATATTTCAAACTTGGTGATCAAGATAAGTCTTGGGCCCCTCATAAGGTGTGCAAACAGTGTGTCAAGGGTTTACGGATGTGGACAAAGGGAACACGGTATAAGATGCCATTTTGTATACCTATGGTTTGGCGAGGGACAGGAGATCATTTCAGTGACTGTTACTTTTGTATAGTGGAAACTTCAGGATATAACAAGAAAAATAAATGTAACAGAGTATCCTAGTCTACCATCGGCTATACGCCCAGTGGCTCATTCAGGTGAAATCCCAGTGTCGGTTGTTATTACACTGTCCTCTCTTGAAGAACTATGGTGAAGAACTAGGTGACAACAATGATGAAAAGTTTGAAACTGAAGAGGACTCTGTTCGTAAGGGATTTGATCAGCATGAGCTGAGTGATTTGGCACGTGATTTGGGACTATCGAAGAAGGCTTCAGAACTCCTAGCATCAAGACTGCGTGAGAAAAACCTACTTGAAAAAGGTATCATACTTTCGAACCAGAGAAATTGCATTTCTGCAGTACTTTAGAACTGACAATGGCTTTGTGTATTGCCACAACATACCTGGTTTATTAGAGTAATTGGGAATTCCAATCTATAACTCAACTGATCGGCGACTATTTATTGATAGCTCATCAAATTTGTCAGCTCATCAAAGATGAACATTTCATCAGGACAAAGTCGAAAAGAATGTTTGGTTATCGAAAGCCATTGTCAAGTACTTTCGTGGAAACACACAAGCAAATAATTACACAGAAATTGTCCAGAAACTCTTGGGGAGCTACAAAATGCTTGGTTGCAATATGAGCATCAAGGTTCATTTCCTGCATAGCCATCTTTCTAACTTCCCAGAAAACCTTGGTGCATTCAGTGATGAGTAACTTGAACAATTCCACCAAGATTTGAAGGTCATGGAAGGACAGTATCAGGGTAGATGGGATGTACATATGATGGCTGACTATTTTGAAACATCCGGCAGGATTGTTCTAACACTCCAAGAAAAGCGTAAAATTTTCAAATGTTTTACTGTAAAAAAAATGTCATAGAGTAACAATAAATCATTCGTATGAACAAAAGAAATTTAAATAAACAGTATATTCAAGTTATGTCATTATTGTTTTATTGTATGTAAAATTTGCATGTTTTTTTATGACAAAATGGAGGGTACCCTGTATCATAAAAACTGGATGTGATAGCAAAAATCTGGGGTCATTTCTGGATTTACCACCCAAAAATTAGTAAAAACAAGTGTAAGATCTAACTCAACAAAAAAAGCGTTCCCCAGTGATTATTATTAAACAAGATAATTATAGCACTAACATATTACACAGCACTGTACATTAAATAGGGGTAGCAAATAAAAACAGTTACAGTGACACAGAAGGAGAAGAGGACCCTGCCCCGAGGAGCTTACAATCTAGGAGGTGGGGGAGGTTATTGAATGTTATTTCTTGTATATATCAAATGCCTTTTATGTTTTGTGCATTTAGAAACATTTTCATGGTTCAGATTTTTGAGAACCGTTTCTCCTAACCTTACTACAAAGTGCCACCTTGTCATTTCAATGACCTTAACGTGAACAACTTTCCACCAAGTTTACTTTGTGAACAGCTTATGTCCCTTGGACTCCTTTTATTAGGTGTGTAATTTCAATTAATTTATTCTTTTACAGAGGAGATCTTCCATGCTCCTTATTTTATTGCTCCATTATGCACTCTTTAAAGTTCCGCTAACTGCATATTCAAAATGAGCTCTTACTAATGTTTTGTACAAAATAAATCGGAAGACTATGTGCTACCGAAATATACAATAAACGGATATCTATGCAAACAAGCAATGGTTCTTATCACTGCTAAACCCATATGCTGTCTTCCAGCTATATCTGTAGTTAATAAATGTTGAATAAATATTTCAATAAGGATGATGTAAACAGTACAGTTTGTGTCAGGCTTGCCAGTAATAAATAAACATTCAATCTCACACCATTTTTGCTCCTTAAAGTCAGCCACCCTGACTTGCTTGCTTCCAAGTTCTTATCATTGTGTGGATGGGGGTGGTGTGCTTTAGGGGTATGAAAACACACTGGACCAGCTTTATTAAAGCTCCCCAAGACTGGAGAAGTTAGACTATATTGGGAAACCTGGGTGAACCAACAAATCTGAAATGAATCTTGTCTATGACTGAAAACATTTGCCAACTAATGGCAAATTAGTTTGAGGAGATCCATTCTAAGTTTACTTCATTACCCAGGTTTTCCAGTCTTGGAGAACTTTTTTTTTTCTAAATCAGGCCAATTGTGGTCACTGGAAATACTGTGCTGGATGGATGTGCAAGTCAAATAATTCTCTGTCTTATGTGGGGTACCTATGTGGGTAAGGTAATGTATTACCACAAATCAGTTATATACATAGCATTTTTAACATCTAAAGTAAAAAATGGTCTAATAATAGAAATATTTCTATATTCTGACACGTTCTGCTCCTCTGCCCAGCAAAACATTTCAACTTCCATTCTACGCACACACTCAATATTCCAAAACCATCTATCTGGCTCCAATATTTGTCCCCACTCTGACAAAATTAGATTAGCACCATCTCTGTCACCAGTGAGCAGTCAGTTTCTGTAGAATCTGACATTAAATAAAGCTTTCCACAGCTGGAGAGAATACACTTTTATTAGTGAAGCATGGCGATCCAGCAATCCTGGAATGGACCCGATCCAGGATTGAAAACCTTTGCTAACAAATAGCAAATGATTTTAGGAAATCCATTAAATGTTTGCTGGATCACTAGGTTCACTGATGAAAGTGTATCCTCTCCAGCCCTGAAGAGCTTTAATAAACCAGGCCCCTGGTCTTAGTTATATACTTACTCCAATCAGTTGATACATAAGTCTTAGATGCATACTTTTAAAAATATTTAATAAAAATGCAAACTGACCCTCCTATAGTATTACAAAGGCCTAATTCATTCCAGAAAACACAAGTAAACTTTTTTTATTTTTATACTATTTTATTGTTTGAAAAGTTCTGTATAAATGTACAAATGTTCTTAAATGTGCAGTACATTCTTAGCTATATATAAATGACTGTCTGTGCGTTTATAAAGCTACTTTTGCATTGAATAAGGCTTTTTAAATGACTTTGACACTGTACCACTATATTAGGCCCTGTAAAAATGTTTTGTGTTTGGCGTCTTAAATATTTGTTTATTACATTTTTATTTCATAGAATCAATAATTTATGGTCATATACCCATTCCTTTTTTAGGCGTCTATGGTGTCAGTTATTTCACATTTTTATTTTATTAACATTGCAGTCAGATTAGACGTGAAGTGAAATACAGACAGCATATCTATATAAGGTACATTAAATTACTACCGTGTTTCCCCGAAAGTAAGACCTACCCCGAAAATAAGACCTAGCACTTTCCCGCTGGCACCCGACGCTGGAGAGGGAGATCGACGGACGACGATGGACGGAGGACGACGCTGGAATAAGAAAACGACGCTGGATGTGCACAGCGGGACCATGGAGGTAAGGATGTGACAAAATTACGGGGTTAACCATCCTAGCCATTTTTTTTTGCCCGACCTTCGTACGGGCATAACGGCTAGGTGGTTAATAGGCAATTACCTAACCTCTTATTACTGAATGCTTCCTTCTTTTATGTAAACAATCCTCTAAAACCCCTTCCAGCAGTCCTGCATTGTAAGGACATGGGTGATCTACCCACATTACAGAGTGTCAGAGGGAAGGTAGGGCAAGAAGGAATAAGGTAAGTAAAACTGCTTTCAATGTCCCTCTAGACATAAATGAGCATATAAAACTTGCAGTGTGAAAAAAAATAATCATGAAAATATCATAAAACAGATGAATATACGATCAGCGTAATAACTGGGTACCTAAACAGACTGATCCTATTTCACAAATAGCTAGATGTGGCTTGCACAACAAAAACAACATAATTGTTATGAATGCAAATTTCCTTTATAACCTGTCACTGTCCATGTATATATATATATATATATATATATATATATATAGCAAATGGGTATAATAATAATATTCTTTTAATATTCGACTGCATGATGTTCAGGCTGGAACCTGTGTTGGATACATTTATCTTTATATAAAACATACATGGGTTTATCTGGAGAAATTTATCCAAGTGAACAAAAGTTCATAAGTATTTTACCTATCCTCTGCATTGTTTAGGTTGAATTACAATTCTTTTAAAGCTACCTTCAGACTGCACTTCAGGGTAAATTTTGAGAATTTAAGTTTATTTTCCTATAGAGGAAGATTAATGAGAATAACGTTTTCACCAGCAGTAAATCCAATTCTCCCTTTTTTATAAATCAGTCTGCTAACTTCTATACAGCCAAGTATTTTAAATGTGTGTTATACTTGTAAAGGAACATATTTAAGGCTTAGTCTACACGGACTGTTTCCCCAGCGTTTAACCTGAGGCTTTTAAAGCCCATGTTTGAAGTCCCCATGCATTCCAATGGGCTAATCTACACCAGGACGTTTCCTTCAGGCACGTTTTTAAGCTTTATTTTAAATGTTGCTTGCAACGTTTAAAAAATTAAAACGCTGGTAAATCGCGGGAAAATGCGTCCATTGATTTTAATGGGAGCGTTTTCCTGCGTTTATGCATGCTAGAAATTGTCAATAAAAAAGCTTCCATTGATTTCAATGGAGGCTTTTACAAACGTTTTAACAATAGCCTGTTTCCTGTGTCACTATTCCATGTGTCATGCATTAATAATTACATGTCCTATGCTGTTAAAAATTACCACCTATGCCTGGCACGTGTGAAATTGTCTGCCATTGTGTTTGCTTTTGGTGCTTTTCACACCTGCAAATGATGTCATTCATTATCATAGTCATTGTCTTTAATTGTGCTTCACTTTGCACTCTTTTCACTCTATTCTGTGTATACTGTTATATTTGTCACTGTACTGTTGCATGATCACATTATCACATGTATGCAGGGATGTATGTACTTCCTGTACTTGCAGAAATCACTGCCCAGGGTTACAATTTGCATTTCTACCAAGTGCTAAAACGCTTGTAGAATCGCGGTAAAACGCGGATAAACGCGGATAAACGTGGCATAGACGTTTTTCAGCTTTTTCCAGCATTAAAAAAAAGTTTTAAAACGTTGAAATAAGTGCACAAAAACGCTTATAAACTCAGTAGGAACGTTTACATGCCTTTTTACAAAACGTCCATGTAGACCCAGCCTAAGAGTCCTTCGTTTCATATGTTTTAAATGAAATATAACGTTCTTTAAAAACAATTATTTCCTTTAAAAATGTATTTATAACATGCCTTTGGGGCAGCCTTTATTCTTTTAGCTATTCTTTTTAAGAATTGGCTGTGGATGTTTAGGGTATATAATCCAATCTATAGGCTTTTAATCAATATATACGACCCAGCTGGAGAGATTCAACTTTTGCATTTGACTTGGTTACCATAGTCATTTTTAAGGGGGTTGAAATCCAAAAATGTACAGTTATTATTGTAACAAGTGGTGTAATTAAAGCCCAACTGCAACTAAAACTTTAAGTTTAGTGTGAAAGGGAGTTGGGTGAAAACCTCTGTTGGCAATATACTGCTGACTTCCCCTGTTTAAAAAATGCCCCTCTTACAAATGGCAATGGAAAATCCTCAAATCACAACAGGCAATAAAAAGTTCTAACCATTTTCCACTCTTTGCAAAAACTTAAAAATGGCTTTAACTAAAACTATCCATGTATATAAAGCACACAATTATTTTAACTTGCAGTACTTAGGAGTGTGTGTGTGTGTGTGTGTGGGGGGGTGTCGACAGGGACCTTGTGATGACTAGCAGCTTCTGCCAATGTGACTCAAAAAGGAACTTTTGTTCATGAATGCAGCAGTATGGCCTTGACATATGTCAAAGTGCAAGGTTGCATCAGCTGTATGAAGGAACATCAGCTCCAGTCTGAATAGAGAAATACTCTTACAGTGTTCCGAAGCATTTAGGTCAAAATACACAAATGGACCACACTAGGAGGGATCTTATTTTTTGCCTAGCATGGCCAGAATACTCCCAAAAACAAGAAGACCGGCAGAATCATCAGGTATTCGCTATTTAATATGAATGTTACTAAAAAAAAAGAAGGAACATGTTAAGAGTTTAATATTGAAAAGGTAATGCATTCATAAATTACCATTAATAAGGTTTATATACACTTAATGAGTCAAATTTGCAGAAACTTGGGAAAGGGAGAATGTGTTTTGCCAGCAATGGCCAACTGCCCAAATCCATCTATTTCCTAAAATACACATACTGAGTGCTTAGAGGCAACACAGGCCCATACCTTAACCACAATTATCACAGTATGTTCATAATTTGTGTCATGTTAATTAGTTAATTTTAACCAACCTGTAAACATTTTCACAAAGTCCTCGCTGTCCATACTCATCACTACGTCAGCTTTTGTAGATGGTTCCCCTTTTCCAATTGCACCCTTATCATTTTTCAGGTCCAAATACCAAGTGCCTTGATCTGACCCTAAAATGAAAGCGGTTCACAAAATGTTAATAGACCATTTAAGGTGTGTTTTTTCACCTACCATCTGTGGAAGAGTAAAAGGAGGTGTAACTTGAAAAAGCTTCAACTTAAAAATTTGTAGTATCCAGGGTAATGAATATAGCAATGGGAAAGTCTGTTTTATATACTGTAACTACAGAGTATCATATATTAAGAAAAGAAATGGCATGCAATTTACTGTCTTACAGATATTTAACACTGGTTTGAGGGGTGACTTAGTACCTGGCACGTTCCCAAATTTCACACAACTTCATTTTCCTTTTTATTTATGTATGGCTCATTACTAGCAATTTACTCTAGCAGTGAACTTCCCACCTGAAAGTATGAATTGATAGATGCCTTTGACAGACTTAACAGCATCTTCATTGACCAATTTTCCAATGGTTTTAAAGGTATCCTCCACCGGACTTTGGGCATTTGACGTTGTTTCTTTCCCACCTTTAAATGCAGAAGAAACATCAGCATGATAAATGAAAGATAATGCAATTTAGTGGCTTCATAGAAAATATACATTTTTGTACAAATGAAAATTTACATTTTTAAAGCCCATGAGCACAAAAGACCCATTCTTTTTGGCCCCACTCACAAATGAACCACACATCAAGCAAGTTTTTCTTGTGCTGAATGCTGTGCCCTGCCAAGGTGTTTACTCTTTTTGTGGTGCAATACGGGATATGAAAACTGTAATGGTGGTATTCCATTATAGCAGGTAACAGCACTTAGCAAATGGTTACACTGTATCTACAATCGGTCCCAGTTGCTTTATTTGTAATACAGTAAATCATGTAGCGAGTTGTAGAAGTAAAGTTGCAGAATGCCAAAACACCTTCTAATGACTGAAGTACACTTTAGTGTTGGTAACCTTTAATATGAGGCTCCTAAGACACTTCCACTTCTACATTTGGGCAGAAAGATTAGCTGCAGTGGTACCATTTCAAATCACTAACTTCATCATTAGTGCTTCTCTTTTTCATTTGACAGTAGTGTTGTGTAATTGTACATTTGATATTCAATTTTTTTACATCCAAAATAACCTTTAAGAAGACAGCTACTTACCCAGCTCCTCCAACTTTTTGGTGACAACATCTGGGTTTTCATCTAAGAAAAAGTCAGGAAGCAGAGGATGCCCTAAGAGAAATTTTTAAGAATGTTAAAATCAATCCATTCCTCTGTGTGTTTCTGCTTTAAAGTCCAAATGTGAAATTGCTGTACTACAAGTTGATGTGTTAGTTTTATGGTACTAATTAGAAAGTATTTGAAAGTTGATAACCATGATCTATTTATCCTTAATTAAACCTTAGTATGACTGAATAAAAAACAAAAAATTTATACTGACAATATCTGCAACCGGCAAGATTATTATAACTCTGGATGTCCTTTAACATATATTATCCTAAATCCTCCAATCACTTACAGGGTCAACACAACCATTGACTACTAAGATAGCTAACATTACTTTTGTTTTCATAATCCCTAGGCCATCTATCTGTTTCTTATATTAGCATTTCTTATTCTTATTTTATTATTATAAAAATCTATCTCAGCCTCACCTATCAAACAGCAAGTCACAGAGAACAAACGACTAAGGAGTACATAGAAACAGGGCGATTGCTTGATCAATATACTACAAATTTTTAGGAAACCAGGTGTTAACTTCATAAATTCATCATAACGTCAAACTTATTGACACTAAAAACATCAATGTATCAACCATGATCCTCTTTGCCAACTCCTTTCACCACCGAAGGTTGGTTACCATGTCTTACCCTACCTTTCTTTCCACTTTTTATACATCGTATCCCTCATTGACCCTTTTACCTTCTAAATGTTTTCCCTTTCTTACTTTTTCTAGAATTCTGACTGGCCTTATAAACTCTTGAAGTTTTAATGTCTGTACCAATTACCACAACATTTTCTTCATATATATCACATGAAATCTTTAATATCATCATATTTTAAATTAAATTTTTTTGTATTGTTTTGCCTCATAATATTGCTACGTGTGTTCCTCAATGGCAACCTTTCATTGTTTTATTAACTGGAATCACTCTTCTAACTTTTTAGTAACTTTACAAATTTTTATTTTAAAAAATTCATTTTTATGTACACCAGACCTACTTTTGAATATATGTTAAATCTAAGTGTCACACTTGCAGCTAGTACCACTCAAGGGAAATTGCTCTGCCTTGTTTGTGTTTATGTTACATAGAACACTTCAATGCTGCAGTTCTTCACCCTGTGACGTCTCACAAAGTTACAAAATGCACTCTTTTCTGGCCTAGTCACACATGCTTAGGGCTCATTATCAAATCTCATCTTCTAGAAAAAAAAAGGCTTAAGGAAGAATTAATCAAATGTCCCCATACAATATATTTAAAACCTACATGCCTTTATTTCAATAGAAATATTATAAATAATCTTTTTTTTACCAGACATCAGCATGGCTCATCTGCACCCCATTTACCAATAGCTATGACTGGAATGCCAGGTTAGTTATGAAAAGGTGGGGAAAGACCACAGAAAGTCTGGGTAAAGTCCTAGAAAATCTAACACAGTCTGGGTTAATGGTGAACTTGGCAAATTTCTAAGAAATTCTCAAACACAGGTCTAAAAAATGTTTTTGCGCACCATGTTGACAAATCGTTTTGGAGCCCCCCCCCACCTGACCCACATCCTATTAGTCTAAACACCCTTGCATGGTTGTACCCATACCCCACCCAATGAAGCCCCCTCCCACCCTAATTCCCTTTTATTATTATTTAAGAAATTGTTTTGTTACTATCCGTTTTTTTAAATTTATTAACATGTAATTGTTACATTTTGTAAACATTTATACCATTTGTGTTGTAAATTCTCATTTACAACATTCAATAAACATAAATTGACCCAAAAATTTTTTTTTCATATAGTGTCCATTTAACCATTAATTTACAGAGGTAGAATCTATAAACAGCAATTGATTTTGACCACAGGTTTTAGAACATGCAGTTTAATGTTACTACCTGGAGAAACGGCATAGACATCAAAATCCTTTATTCCTTCTGCCTTCAGTAACTCCTCATCAATGACAAAGTTTCCAGTGTAGCTCTTAGGCTTTGTTAAAATAGAGTACGCAGCATCAGCTATGATGTCAGACGTTCTGCACTGCTTTTCCACTCCGGAGCCTCCCAACATATCCATAGCAGCTGTATGAATAGCTATACAAACACAAGAGAAAATATCTGTGAGAACATGTTTAAGCAAACAACCTATAGTCTACAAGCAACCACACAATATAAAATCTGACCATATAATCTGCTTTGGATCTACCGACTATCATGTACTGTAGGGGTTTGATACAATTTGAATTGATTTAGTTTATCCTTCTAATAAATTAAAAATGACATAGTACAGAAGTTGTCATGTACATGGCCACCCGACTGCTACACTGAACTACACATGCACTATGGCCTGCAGGCTCCTGCAATACACATAACCTGCTAATGAAATGAGGACAATTCAGTCTATGACTTAAGAAGAAAGGAAAAGCATAGACTGTAAGAATGACAAACGAAAAGACATTTAAATAGAACACATACATTACACTATCTATAAATATCCTCCAGATACACCAACATTTATGAAGTGCAAAGAATTACCAAAACAATTTAGGCTGCATACACTCATTCAATAATTGATGTTGGAAAGGACAAATGACAAAAGACTGAAAGGTGCACAAATGAGCGATGTACATATAACGCTGTTATGCTCTATGGAGAGGGGGTAGAACGAGCAAGCGGCACCCTGCTGCACTCTCTCCCCTTCACTTGTGTTGCAGTTGTTGACGTTCATCGATCTGCCAGTACGGATCCATGAATGGCGTCGGACAAGTGCTGTACACACGTCAGATTCTCATCCAATATCAGCCCCGAGATGATGATCAGACGAGATTCATATGATGTGTGTACATAGCCTTAGTTTCTCACCGCGCATGCGAAAAAGCTCCTTCTGATCATGCCTGAGATGCTCGGGCATGTGCAAAAGGAACAACCAAAAGTTTCCCGGGATGCGTGACGTGGGTCCCATTCATTCTCGATCGCCTAGGCATTAGGGGGCGGTGCTGCAAATTACCTACCAAACAGAATTTTTACCTTACATAAAAGGGTTGTCTACCCTTTTATGTAAAGTGAAATTTCTGAGTTTAGGTATGCTTTAATCATGTTTGAAGAAGGGTGGGAAATGGGGGTGGTTAGAACTCACAGCCAGATCTTCTAACTGAAAGCAATTCAGTGATCTCATTGGATTCTTCACTTTAATTCAAACTCAACATGCTGCATTGGAATTCATGTAATATAAAGTAAAGCAATCTGATGTGTACATAGAGAATAAGCCAGATCTTGGAAGCAAAGTTTGGTCATGCCTGGTTAGTACTGGGATGGGAAAATGACCGGAAATACCAAGTGCTGTAGTAGGGAGAAAGGAACCTTTACCATTGAGAGAAAACTGTAAGTTGCCTTTTCTGTATACGGTTTAGATCATTAGCATTCGTTTGCATTATTATAGCAAATCTGGGGTAACGGACAAAAATGTTACTAAGCTACTATATAAAAATGGTGAAGGTTATTAATCTTACTTAACTCACAATGAAAATAGTAATCTAGATGTTGGTAAATCTTCTTTGAAGCAGCAAATGTGACAGCATATGTTCTTTATACATGGAAAACTGTCTGCTGTGGCACTTTATAAACATGTGAGGCAAATCCACAGCAAATAACAGAATTCACAATCCGTTGTCTGGTTGTTTGCTGTAGAAGCAGGAAAGTAAATATTGGTAGTACCTTTTGTTGGCTAACTCAATACATTTGATATTATGAATACCTATTGCTCTTCATCTGGTTTATTAGACCACATGTCTGACAAAAAGAATCAATTACTCTTGAAACCTTGCACAATATTAATTTAGGCATTAAAAGACAGCCATCACTGGAAATAGAAATACAATTTTAGAGTAACAAAATTAGTTGTAAATACTCCAGGAGACATAAGCAATAATAGCAACATGCTAATTTGCACTGCACTTTTTAAGGTAACTGAAGAGTTCATATGGTCGCCACTCAAATTGCAGATGTATTGCTTACCATAGCTGGGGATTTATTACTCCTACTCACCACTAAAAAGCAAAAGGTGTTGCCGATACTGACTGCTATTCCGGCTTTCTTGCTGCCTTCTTGTGTACAAAAAGTAAAGTATAGAGTACTCTGACTCTCTTTTAGAAATCGTCAGTAGTCACCTCATATATATATATATACGGTATATATATATATATATATATATATATATATATATATATATATATATATAATTTAATATTGAAAGGACAGAAAAGAAAGTGGTTGAGGCTATGTTTTTTGCATATTTTCATCACACATATATACAATATCCCCAAGTCCTGTTACATTTCACAGGGCTGGAATATTAGTGCTATACAAAGTCTTACTATCACATTCAGAGAATTTACCCGTTCAGTCTGATTAAACCAGACGCGTTTTGCCAAGGTTGGCTTCCTCAGGGGTATATTTTGTATATGACTACGGTCTGTATAAATATCAAGATAACAAATATTAAAGAAACATTTAAAATCAGAGCTCTCTCCAGAGCTGTAATTCATTTCTTGGGAGAAATCCCAGGGCATGTGTTGGTTCTCTGCATTCCAATCTCATATGTCTATCCTAAGGAAGCGGACTTACATTCCGTGAAATGCGTTGAGATGGATGACTGAGACTGAACAACACAATTCTATTACTATGAACAAATTGGTTTTAAGTGTCTATGATTGTCTGAAAAACTGTTTTAAGATTATGATAAGCTATATTGGTGGTTAACCAATCAAAGTTTTGCTGGCATTTTTAAATTTACATGAAAGGTAGTATGATGTCTGAAAAGTTCCATGTGGAATCAATTAAGTTAAAAATCTTACCTGGTATGTGGTGTCCACGGCGTCCTCCAGCAGTGCCCACTGCGTCCTCCAGCAGTGCCCGCTGCGTCCTCCAGCAGTGCCCGCTGCGTCCTCCAGCGATGCACGGCATCTTCTTCCCCTGGCGATGCCTGGCCGGCATCTATTTAAGCTGGCGATGCCCTTCCGGCATCTGCGTCCCCGATGTATGAACATTGGGGACGCGAGGCTAGGGGATGCAGATGGCGGCCGGGGGGGTAGGACAGAATTTTTAAATGTACCGCTTTTACATTTAAGAATACCTATTATTTATACCACCATTGAGATTAATGGTGAACATTATGATTTTTTTTTTTTTTTATAGTATACATTTTCTACTCACACTGACCAGTAATATAGTAGCATTTTTACAGACAGGATTTCAAGGCAAACAGGTTAAAACCAGAGTTATATTTTAAAACTAAAAGCTTTGAAAATAAGGGTGATATAAAAGATACGATGGTGCAGCTCTGTAATCACTAGTGACACCTTTACCAAATAAATGAAAGTAGAAAAAAAAACATATTTTGTTTGTCTTTCTCTTTCTTCCATTGTTCTACCTACAGGTATTCCCCGGGTTACATAAGACATGGGGACTGTAGGTTTGTTCTTAAGTTGAATTTGTATGTAAGTCGGAACAAGTACATTATTTTAATAAATTCAGATGTTTGTCTCAACATATTATTAGGCACCATGGTGTCAGTTACTGTATAAAATCCTCACTGTAAGTTAATCACAAACAAAGCAAAAAAAAAAAAATCTTAATAAAGCCTAGACATTCATTTCATATGTAAAAAATAAAAAAACTGCAGTTTGTCTTGGTCATTAAAGAGTTACAAGAGGCTGCAGAAAGACCTCACCCCCCTAAGATAACTTACCTGTGTTTAGCAAAGATTTCTTCTACAAGTCATGCAAACCTCCAAGCCGAAGCTTGTTCGTATCTAGGAGGCGTCTGTATAACGGATGTCCTTAACCTGGGGACCACCTGTATATGTGTACATGTAGTCCCCATGATAATTCCTAATGCTTGTGGCTACGATTAATGTTCCATTTAAAATGTCCTCTTCTGTAGCTACCACACTGTGCTATAGAAAGCTGACCACATATAAATACCCATACACAACGCAAGGAATCATGGGACTCGTAGTTTGTCTATAAGCAGGAAGTGACTTCAGTCACTCTGACCTGTAGTATCCAGCTAGAAATAGTAAAAACCCCCAACAGCCTCTACAAAGAATGACTGCATACACAAACACATTCTTTTAAAAAAGAAAAAAATATATGAACCACATATGATTGTGTGCTTGTTGATCTTTATTCATTTGTAAATTGAAGACTGACTTTAAATCATAAATGCCTTTATTAACCTAATATAAGCCTCTTGAAGTCACTGTACAGCAGGCCATCAGTGTGAGAGCAAGAAACAGAGCAAGGAGACAATTAATTTAAATATTAAACTGACAAGAATATATTGATAGGTGGAGAATGCCTAGATAGTGACAGAGAATTAAGATCATCACTGTGCTGCTTTTCCTTTTACTTTACAGTCACAGGCTGGATTGGGTCCATGATGGTCTAGGCCATCTTTGACTCATGGGCCACAATCTGAAAAAAAATTGACAGAGAGGTCGGGCCAATGGGAGAGTGGGCTGGGTTATGCCATCATAACGCCACTGAATGTGGCTGTGTCACTGCACACAACCCGCCCACTTTCCCATTGCAGCTCAGGACGGTGCGCTCCCCCCAACGGGGTCCTTCTCCTGATCCTGCTGGGGGTGGCACCAGCCGGGGCCAGAAAAACATCCCTTTTGGGCTCTATACGACCCACGGGCCATAGTCATGCCTGGTCTAGGCTGAGAATGGTTAATAAATGATGCCAACCATCAGACTGAGAACATCAAGTGGCAGAAAACAAATACTGCGGGGGGACAACTTTCATTTGAATGTATATATGGCAGCAAATGGTTTTATGTTTTATTGGTTTTGATCTTATTCTGCTTTATCATTTGTTTGGAAACATTTTTTGAATGAAGTACAGTTGTTTTTTTTTTTTATGTGCACTGTTTTATTCATTCTGTTATTTCACTTACACAAAACAGATTATAAAAACAAAAGTGAAGTCTAAGCTTCTGATCTGCATATATCCATGTGCTTCATTTCCTCAAAGTATCAAAGCCAGTGATTTAGTTTGACAGACAGACAAGCAACATTCTTAGGAGAGGTTAGCAATGCAGCCTTCATTTTTCCTCAGAAGTTCCCTTTAAACTACATAGTGAAATTTAAATTCAAATATTTATAAAGTAATACCAAACTTCTCAATAAATTACCAGCTTTGTTTCTTGTGTTTATTAACCGTATCCGTAAAACAGCAGTCATTTCTGCAACACTTTTCCGAAAAACAGTCAAAATGTTCATTAGATCCTATTTAAAAGCATTCTTTTTATTCACATAGGAAAATCAGTATTACTTAGAGATATTTATAGAACAGCTAAAGGCCTATATTTAAATGTACAAGAAAGAACAAAACTATCAGTGACACGCTGTTCAAAAAAATAAAAAAACACTGTTTGAGGGACTTATTCCATTAAACCTGAACTGTAGCATGCAGCTAAAATACCTATATGGTTAACATTTATGGGAGCTGCCTTTTATTTAAAAGAAGTGTGTGTTGTGATTCCGGAACCTCTGCGTTCACCAGACAGCACAGCCAAGTCCCAGACCTCAGATTATTCTGCAGGTAATGAATTCACCTAATTCAAGGACCAATCTCAAACTACTGACTGCTCAATGAATCAGCAGCAGAAATCAACTGGTAGTTATCTCTATAAAATTACCTCCAGTATTGATGCCAATATTGCTTACTGAGCAAGGCACTGCATTTCTGATAAATATATACACACATACTTTCTATAAAACATCTAATAAGAGACAGATTTAAAATAGCATTAGGAAAGTCACCACTCACCAGTTTTTGGCCACAAAGCATTGACAGCAATTTCTCCTTTAAATTCCTCAGCCATACCCAAAACACACATGGACATTCCGTACTTTGCAATGGTATATGCTAAAAAATAATATATAATATAAATATCAATATAGAAAAAGCTGTACAGTGCATGCAAATCAACATTTTTTTACTATGACACTGCTGGTATCCTATGTACATCTGCTGCCAATATAATAGGGGTTTAGGTTATTTTTTCTTTATTATTATGCATTTACTGTTCTAAAACCTCATTGTTACCCAACACTAGACTGGCTTTTAGTTTTTAGATGGCCAGTTTTCTTTCAAATCAACACAAAACAAAAAACTACATTCAAGAATCCGTTTTGACTTCACAGTCATATTTATTTTCCATTTCTGTGAGGATGATGCATGGATGAACAAATGTAACTCTGTACATATCCAGCATTCAAGACACATATTTCAGAAATGGAAGACAACAGTCAATCTATAAATGCAAACTCTAGAACTTACCGCAGTGATTCTTAAACCAAATTGGATTCAAGTTGAGTGGAGGACTGAGGTTCAGAATGTGTGCCACTTTACTTTTTTTCAAGTACGGTATACATATTTTTGAACTGAAAAAAAAAAAAAAGGAAAAACTTTTCAGGATGTGAATTGCAATAACAAGGCAAGAAAGTTCAGTAACTTTTTTTTAAATTAGGATATTGGTTGTGTGGTCTCATCAGAACTGTACAGTCACTTTTCAGAATCTTCCCAAAAGGGCCTATGAATGCAGGCTTTACTTTTATTCATTATTATTCATTCCTATGCAGAGTCCAGAGTACAGGCAGGGGTGTGTGGGTAACCTAATGTTTGGGTAAACGTTGAACAAAGTAGGAAGTAAGCTGGGTAGATATATGAGGTGGTGCTATGGCAGCATCGTTAGCATTAAGGAAAACCTTCAAGCTAAGGTACCTAAATTGCATACGGAACAAGACACAATGGGCCTGATTTAATAAAGCTCTTCAAGGCTGGAAAGTATACACTTTCATCAGTGAAGCTGGTTGATCCAGCAAACCTGGAATAGATCTGGTCCAGGATTGAAAATATTTGCTAACAAACAGAAAATTACAAAAAAATCCATTCCAGGTTTGCTGCATTACCCAGCTTTACTGATGAAAGTGTATCCTCTCCAGCCGTGGGGAGCGTTATTAAATCTGGTCCTGGTCTTAAGTGGGTCTACACAGATTTAAAAAAAAAAAAAAAAAAGGGGGGGATGGATAGTCATTTTATTTGTTTTACACAGTGTAAGTTTTATTCAAATGAACTAAAAATCTACCATCTGTGCAATAGGGGAGCTGAATAGGATGAGTCATTTTTCTGTTTAATAATATAAAATAATTAATCTCTTGTTTCCTATACAGACACATGAACTGACAGGAAATTAATATCACTAGGTCATGGGCAGCTAATTTTCTTTCTCAAATACAAAGCTATCATTAATCATTGGCACATTTTCAGATTTTTTTCAGTAAAAACAAAATAAAATGTTTAAAAGAAGTTTTTAGTCTGTTAAAGCCTGGCTCCAGAAAAACTGGGAAAAACTGGTCAGAAAATTAGCCAGTGTATGACATTGGAAACATGCTCATTAGTGTCCAAACATCCTTCAAAACTAAATTGTGTCACACAATGGCATCTGCTAGTGTTTCCATTCTGCAAACAGATAACGGACACAAAAGTGGAACTCATTGTTTTTTTTTCGAACATCTAGAACAGAGGTAGGCAAACTCCGGCCTTTAGGCCAGATACGGCCTAGCCGGTAGTTTGTTCCGGCCTAACGCCCCCTGGCCGATCAGGCTTAATCCCGACCGGCAACCCCGGCGGAGCCGGAACAAACAACCAGAGCCGAGCCTGAGCTCCGAAGCCATGTGCGGCTCTTGGGCCTCCGTGTGGTGGCTCCCTTCGCTATTTACCGCAGACGCACTGCCGGGGTAAATAGGGAACATTCCCTCCCCTCCGTATGCATTGCGAAGTAGAGGGATTTCCCTTCAGGGGGTGTTACTGGTGGTCGAGAGAGAGTCCGGCCTAGTGTGCTCCTGCCTACCCCTTAAAATGGATTAGTGGCCAAAAAAATTTGCTGACCTCTGATCTAGAAAGGTAAATGTGGCTAACCAGAAAAGCTTATACTTTAGCCTGCACATGTGAGTTCACCTAGGAACTTTTGTTTTATAGACAAATACCTATATATCTACAGTTTGAGATAATTTAGGGCAAGGGTGTCAAACTCAGGCCCACAGGCCAAATCTTGCCTACACTGTAAATATATTTGGGCAACGAGAAAATACCAAATGTCTACTAGAGCTGGCCGGCCGGTAGACAGTGCATGCACCGTTAATACTACAAATCCCAGAATGCTGTGCATGCGTGTCAATCAGGACCCACAAACGCCCCCTCCTCCGTTGACATTCATTAGCAACCTTCCTCAATTGTAGATATTTTTTCAATAAATATCAAGGTTGGCCGCGACTTTGCCCGAATTTTTCATTTTGGCCCACTGTGTATTTGAGTTTGATCTAGAGCATAGAACTGCCCATGACAGCCTATGATAACTGATATTCCAACAGGAAATGATATATGGTAGTGAAATATGGTATGGTATTGAAACTATATATGGTAATGCCAGTATTGTATTGCTCACTGCTCTGCTAAATATAGAGGAAAATGTTCCTGCAGTGCAGGATTTTTCTGCTTTTGTAATATCTATTCTGTTGTGCTGTACTTTCACTGTTTTTCCTGCTGCTTCTGGATATTCCCTCTCCAGTCATCAGATTTAAAGTCCCCAGGGAGCAGCTCTGCCTCATGCAGAACAAAACATGGCAAGTTAATAATGGTGAAAAGTGTACCCACAGGGAGCCATTAAGCAATAGAGCTGTGTGTGTGGTATATCAGTCCTGTATATTTTTTTTTTTTTTTGAAATTGTATTTTTTGTTTTTTATTGAAAATTTACAACAGGGTACAGAAAAGGAAAAAAAAAAAACAAACAAAAAAAAAAAAAAAACAAGGGGAAGTAATACAAAAGGAAGGCCACACTATAAGAGTTAAATACAACAAATTCCAATTACAAAACAGTAAAAGCCAATTCTGTAACAAAACATAGCATAACACTTCATGAAATATCGGTTGACACGAGGAAAATGTAAATAACAATAACAATATTTAACAGAATGGAGACCAGATGTGTGAGAGGTCAGATGGGCAGGCTCGCATAGTAGTGATCCCAAGCCTCCCAAACTATCTCAAATTTAGCCAGATTATCTCTAAGGAGCGCTGTGAGGTATTCCATAAGGCGAATCTCCTGGATTCTCGCATACAGATTCTCCATGGAAGGCGGCGACACTGTTTTCCATCTGGAGGGAATCAGTGTGCGAGCCGCTACAAGCAAATGAGAAACCAGTTTGCGAGAAACTCTCGGCAGGGTAGAGCATGGTTGACCCAGGAGATGAGTGAGAATGTCCAATGTTATAGGTTGTTGAATCACCCCTGATATTAAAGCATTAACACGTGACCAGTATGATTTAATGACGGGACAGAACCAGAATATGTGCTCTAAGGTACCCCGATGAGTACCACATCTCCAACACATGGGGTCCACATTAGGAAAAAGACGGTGAAGAACCGCAGGTGTGTGATACCATCTGAGTACAATTTTATACAGGTTCTCCTTATACAGTGTGCAAATAGAGCTTCTGTGTGCTGCCTCCCATATATCCAGCCATTCGTCCGCAGACAGAGAACGTCCCAGGACCCCCTCCCATTTAAGCATATAATTAAATTTATGAGGAGTTTCCTGTGTGGGACCATTCAGTAGGCGGTATATA
This sequence comes from Pyxicephalus adspersus, assembly GCF_032062135.1. Lineage (NCBI taxonomy): Eukaryota > Metazoa > Chordata > Amphibia > Anura > Pyxicephalidae > Pyxicephalus > Pyxicephalus adspersus. The sequence continues at coordinate 49,015,629 of NC_092860.1, forward strand.
GAAGAAACTGCTCCTTTAACATAAGGACCCTCCATGCATAGCCTCTCAAAAGCAGTGAGGGCCTGAAAAGTGGCCGTGGGCTGGATCGATAAAATATAATGCCGTATCTGTAGATAGGCATAAAAGGAAGTACGAGGCAGGTCAACCCTTTCCTCCAATTCGGCAAAGGAGAGCAGTCTTCTCTCTGTCGGATGCAAAACATGCCTGATTTGATAAAGGCCTCTATCTTTCCAAGGGCCAGACATAAAGTCCGATAAACTATCTGGTACTTGTGAGGTAAGTATTATGGAGGTTAGCCTCGAGGCCGAGGATGTAAGGCTAAATTTAGTTTTACAAGCCCTCCATATGTTCCTCGTGAATAGCATAGGTGCCGTCAAATCTGAATCCGGTAAAGTTAAGGAGGAACGCCAAAGCATGACATTGGGATGTATGGGGGCCAGCCTCATTTGTTCCAGCTCAACACAGTCCTGTATATTTTACCTTTTTACTCTATTGTGTCAGAATACTTTGCATATACCAGTGGAATACTAGCCTGTTTTACCTTTCTTTGGTGTGTTTTTGAAAAATCTGTGATCACTTGGCACATTCAGAACTAATTACCACTCAGCAGGGTGCAAATATTGCTTTTAATTAAAGGCAGAAAAATGTATGTACATGAAAAGGAACATGTTCTGTTGTGCAGATTTCAGTGATAAAAGTTAAAGTGTTCAGCATAAAATACATTCACAACAAATGACACAAATGCATGGACAGCACAGCAGACATCTAACAAAGGGTGGTTATATTAGTCTCATATTTATTTGGACAGTAGAAACAATATAAAAGGAAAAATGGCAGCAAAGCACCACTACTTTAAGAAAAAAATGTTATTACCTGATCCATAGTAATAGGATCAGTGCATCTATAGTCCAAATTTAATCTAATCTACTTCTTCTATTCTAACAAGTTTGACAATGTCCTTACTGTAAGATGCAGAAAGTGGAAGTAGTTACTACTCGGCTTGAAAAGCTTATCAGTGATATTGCTGCCTATTCATTGCAGGACACAGTCCAGACCAAGAAATTATATCTAATCATTTACAATTGTAGGAGGTCATAGCTTTAATTGTCCTGACCACCTGTAAATGTTAAGCATTCCTAAGGGTGATCCATCATGAAAGAAGTGATAGTATTCTGGCCACAATTGTAACCCTCTAACTTTCAGTCACTGATCTGGAACAGATATCTAGTCTTCTTTTGATCTTGCATACTAATTCCAGATAAGTACTCAGACCGCAGAAAGTACTGAAGACAATGGGTTAACAGAAACATCAAGTTCAGGGTTTCTTAAATAGTTTCTAGGGGTTTCTTGAGCAATGAACAATAAATGCCCCTCAGGGGCACTTGGCACAGTGAAAGCACTAACACAGATGGTCTATTTGGCTACCTGTAAGGGTGACATTCTTCCCACTAGCCAGCAATGCAAAAGCCATTCTTCTCCCTGACCACCACACTAATATACTGTGAGCTGTGGATATAGTAATCATAGAAGGGGTTCCCCTAAGACCTGAAAGTTGTTTCAAGGGTTCCCCCATGTTAAAAAGGTTGATAAACACTGGTTAAATCAGCATGTTAGAAAAGCCCTTTAAACCAAAATATAAATACAAAGCTGTCCAATTCTAAATTTGACATTCACCAAAACATTCCGTGGTGGAGAATCAATTACTGCCATTGAAACACAGACCTGCAAGATTCTTGCCAGGAAATGCTTCATTGATTGAATTGATTCATTGAATGCTTCCTCCGCTCTGGTACACAAAGTTACAGTGAAGTTTGAACTCTAGCGCCACGGTGTCTGAGAGGGAAGAAGAAATAATTTCTTTCCCTCTGCAACTTGTTGCCTGGGACTAAAGATGGCAAGGTGGTATACTTGCTTCACATACTGTACTGCAGTAATACATTTAGAAATGAGGAATCTACTGAACCCTGGATTTAAATCACTGACTTTACCTGTAACTTTATTTGGACTTTATGAGGCAAATTTTTATTCTAACAACTAAAAGAATTTATTAAAGAGTAAGTAAACTGAAAAAATGCCCAAAACAAACAAAAAAATACTTACCTTCAATCCCGCAGTGCAGTAGATCGGTCCGGAGGTGTCTTCCATTGGGTCCCACGTTGTCCAGGTATCTGCCCCCAAGCTGATGTGCCAGGCACCGCCATCTTCGCCTCTTCTTTCGGGTTCTTCTTCCTACATCACTCGACCCAGGCGCGAGATTGAATGAGGTAGGTTGGAAAACAACTTGCCGATCTCACTGCACACGCGTAAGGGTTCTTCTGCGCATGCCCAAAATGCTGGGGCATGCGCAGAAGGAGCACACAAGAGCTTCTTGGATGCGTGACGTAGGTATCCCGGGAGGCTTTGGGCTCCCATTCATTCTCGATCTCTTAGGCGAAAAAAAAGGGTGATGCATTTAAAAAAAAAAAATTATTATCTTACATAAAGGGGTTGTCCACCCTTTTATGTAAAGTGAAATTTCTGACTTTAAGTACACTTTAAGTTTTTCTGCTCATGATTATATCAGATATCATATTATATCAAGACTGGTAGACCATTTATTAGTCTGCAAATACACAGTGGATTTTTGTTGTTGGAAAGGATCTTTCACAATCCTTTCCAATGACAAAAGACTGAACGATTTATGAATGAGTGCTGTACATACAACGCTGTTTTGCTCTATGGAGTGGGGACGGGGAAGAACGCCCGAGTACCACCCCACTGCACTTTCTACCCTTCAATTGGATTGTGGTAGATAGATAAGACAGAATTAGGAATTGAAGGAAAGAAAAAAGGTAATGGTGGTTGGGTATCATATGGCTTAAGGGCATTTTCTATGTTCAAATCTATGAACTTATTTCGTTTTTAACATTATGAACATCTAACCACTCTGGATAAAGCATTCACAAAAGATGCCGGCTTAGATCAATAACACTGATATTAAATGAAGCAATATTTTTTTTCAGGCTATTAAACTTTTATTATTTGTCAAGGCCTGGTGTGAAGCCATTTCCTTTATTTATGTCCCATCTGCATTACTATTCAGAATTATATCACTTGTCAAGTAATTTGTTATGAGAATACTTTCAATAAAAGCAGAAGCGCAGCCTAGTGCCTCCCAGCCATTTTCACAATATTGTGTTGAAAGAGATTTGTAATGGAAAGCAGCTCTTTAGAGGCAGTCATGTGCATCAATACTGCTTCATGTGAATATATTAGGCATTATAAAAAACGTGAAACCTATTTTTTTTTCACCCTGATTATCCAAAGGGTACTTTATATACATTTTCTCAAATATTGATTGCGATATATAATACTGCAAAAAAACACACTTGGCATTGAAGGGTTGTTCAAATCTATTTGATTAAATAGCGCCACTTCAGTGCATTTGATCTAGGCCAATTTTATCATTCTGCACACACACAACACACTTTGGTTATTACAATTATTTATACTACATCGTTCCCCCAGCTGGCAAATGAAGCGATGTATGAAACACAGTAAAGACACTTCAGTGCATTATCATTTTAATAAATGTGTCAAAGCTCTCTACATTGTTCCTTCTAATGACACTTTTTTTACACAAAGACATGCTGAATTGTGATTGTAAAATACATAAAAAGGGTTTTTCTTCTCAAGAAAAAAAAACAGAGCACGTTTGTAAGCTATATTTAATGACTTCAAAAGCGGTATTGTTTGCCAGACGTAGAAGGTTATTCTGGGGGTTAATTAACTATAATTCTTTCTTTACAGGCTGAAGGGGGTGTAAAAGCCTTGCTTTGAAAGCAGTTAAAACATATGGCATTTAATAGAAAGATGTATACCTGCATTATTGTAGTAAGGAACATATCCTTATATATGGAGTTAACAACATGTTACCTTAGTCATACCTGAGAATCTTCTATTTAGTAGACAATAATGACTTCATAGCAAATTTCAGGCAAAAAAGTGAAATCAGTCAGTGAGCCACAAATGCTATCCAGCAAACACTGCAAATGTGATAAACCACACTCAATTTACTTTAAGCTGGGGAAAGTACTGAAGCTATAGGATGAATATGGCAGCCAGACAACAAGTATTTTTTTAGAAGGCGAGGTTATGAACAATATACCTGGTTTAATTAAGCTCCAGAGTTTTTCTGTTTCTCAGAGACATATATGTTGTTCACAGCCTATGCCTTTTAAGCTTTTGTAGAATATTCTAAACGTAATACCAGTTCTTTACAAAAAAATATATATAAAAGTAGTATTAAAAAAATAAATAATAAAAAAATAAATTATATATATATATATATACACACACACACACACACACACACACACACGCGTACACTAGGTTACCAGGAAGAAACTAAAAATGAATAAAGGCATTTTTCTGTCATTTTGTGGCCATATAACTTTCGCATAATTTCTGCAGTTTCAGATATGTACTACAGAATTAAAATAACTAAAGGCATTACATACCTAGATGTAAATTTATAGAATGGAATGGTAAAACTCAAGTAAAAATTTGCTTTTTAATTAAGGAGAGCTTTTTCCCTTTCATTTCAGAATTATGATGCAATACATGCAGAAAAAATATTTTATATAAATCATCATTGTAACTTAAAGTTGAGTTTGTGTGGTCAGGATTTAGCAAGATAACACCAGTCTACAATTCCAAAAATTCTTAAAAGTGGTAATTTAAATTAGATTTTTCACATACAATTTTCTTCCCACTGTAAAACAGCATCTGGGACTACCAGTCCTTCCCTACTGAGGCTCCTCTCACACAGAAGATTAGTTTACTACAACAAGGTTTGCATGGAAACCTAAAATAATGGACAGCTACATTGTTTTACATGTATGTGCTCATCAGAAAAAAAAACACGACATGATTGCTTTGGGTGACATCGGCACGAACAATCATTGCGTAGATAGGTTTCCAAGCAGCCTGGTCTATGGTAAGTGCAGGACAAACAGGAGGGGCACCACAGTATCCTCTCTATTAAACAACAGATGTAGTTAGCAGTCAGTCATTCAGTAATCCAGCAGGAACATTCTTAAAACATGTTGAAGGACACTTGTAAGTACACTAGATTATTACTCAAGATGATCACAAAAAGCTGTTTTCCATTACTGAAAATCTAGCATCTGTACAGAGTTTTTGACCTACAGGAACAGGGTCAGTATGACACCATATCCATCTATCTTGATTCTAAGATCTGGAAAAACAGTCACAGCAGGGCACCCTATGAATAACACTTTTGTAAGGGTTAGTAAGCAGGAACCATAGACATTGCTATCCCTTCCTGCACAACAGTCTTCGAAACATGGCCCATACAGTTGAGACATTCTATAGCCAAATTTTCTCCCACCACTGAAATTGCCAATTCCCAGCAAACTCCTTCTTTCCACTGAAACAGTTACTAGACCTCAGATCCAGCGTGCAGGGTGGGGAAAGCCCTTGTAAATTTCCTAGATGTCATGTAACCCATCAGAGCTCCACTCTATGCCACCCTTGTAATAGGTCTGGCAGAGCTGCTGAGGGAGGTAACAATGCAATGTGCATCTAGTGGGGGTGACAGTCCTGAAGCCCAGCCAGAAATATCATTCCTGGTGATTTTTTACATTGTGTTATTTTAGCTCTCTTTCAAATTCCTTCACAGAAAAGCACATACATACACACTAACCCAGACAAGGGAAAACTACGGCCCGCGGTCCTCATACGGCCCAAAAGGCGTATTTCTGCGGCCCGTTTAGTGATCAGCAGCTCTGGCCGTGGCAACCCGAGCAGGGTCAGGGGAAGGACCCCGCTTGGCTGGCGCACAGGGCAGAGTCGCGGAACATGTCCCCCGTTTGTTTCCCGGCTCCTGTAAGTGGGCCCATCGCAGGCTCAGATGCGCGATAGGAGAGTGGGGTTATGTCTTCGCACCTACTTACCTCAAGTGTTCAGCCCATAGCAGAAGAAGAAGCTTGTGGAATTGAAGAATTGAAGGATTGAAAAATCAAAGTACGTTTATGAATGTTATCTCCCTTCTAGCTCTACATAATTAATATGTGCTTGAGTATTTTTTTAGTAAATGATGAATGGGAAGCTCAGATTTTTGTACAGGGTTCTATTTTATTATTGTGTGTATTTTATTATTGTGTATTATCTTCCTTCTAGCTCTACATAATGATTCTTTGCTTGAGTATTTTTTTAGTAAATGATGAATGGAGAGCTCAGATTAATGTAAGGATTCTATTTCATTAATATTTGGTTGCTTTAGGCCGATCTAAAAATTTTAATGCGTTCCCTAATGCACCCAAAAAAGGTGCATTTAGTATTTTTGGCACTTGTAAAGTTCTGGGAAGTTTCATTCTGTAAAGCACCCAAATGCATAAATTTGTTCTGAATAGCACCCAATGCACTTGTGATACCGCACAGCACAATGCAAGCTAATGCACTGCTGTTCACTTCAATACTCCATGCATAAGCTTCCATTGTCCTGCAGGGTGCCACAAGTGCATTGGGTGCTATCTGGAACAATTCAGAACCAAGCATAAATCAGAGGAATAGAGTGTCACCTTTGAAGTTTCTCATGATTTTGGAAAGTTTGCCAATGGCGGGTTTCGATTTATCTTAAATCCTACCTAAAAAGTATTTGTTTGAGTATTTGTTTAAGTTTTCAAAGTAGAAGTAGGAGTGATTAACATGGAATCATGCCATAATTCTAACAATGCAGCTGGATCTGTGAAATAATATTTGTGTTACTAATATTTATGTGCAATTTCTGAATGATTAATAAAGGTAAATGATGTCAGAAAATGACTGGACAAAACAGTTTTCTAATTAAGAGTCTGAGAAATGCTAATGAAGCTGCAGCCAAAGTTAATTGTCAGTTTTGGTTTTTCACAGAAAACAGTGTATGTGAGTGGAGCTCCCTCACCAATACAGATGCAGCACTTGAGGATTATACTTGTGTATTAAACTGGCAGCAGGAGATCAGGCTTATTCACAAAAACAGAGGAATGAAGTCTAATACAAGATTTCTTTTGTATTTTCTTTGAGTCCAATACAAAGAAATCTTTATATAATATATATATATATATATATATATATATATATTACATGCTACTGTACAGTTATATTACAGGTTTTAGTATTTTTGTGCACTTTTATTTTAACTTTTTTTTTTATTTAAAGTTTATTATTAAATGTATTAAATATTGGACAGATATTGGTGAGTTATGCCTAAAAATTATATTTAGATTAAAATCGGGGCTGGCCCCTCTGTCTGTCTGTGTGTTATCTTCCTAATTCTTAAAGGAATGTAAATGCAGTTACCTTCAGTGGTACTGCTTGAACAAAAATTATACTAGTTAGAACTTAGCCTACCGGTACTCATCATGTTAGTGCTTCTCCTATGCTCTGTAATATGAACTTTACTGGTTTAGTGTCATATGTTAGCATTTTGTTTTTCTGCATTGTATCTTTGTTGGTTGCCTATAAAAAATAACAAAAAAAAAAAAAAAAAAAAAATAGCCTAAAGAAAGAAAAACACCTAAATATACTAAAACAACCACCACCTCTTAGAACTGGGAGAGACCATATATGAAGTTTTTGTTTGAGCCTCTATACGCAGTAATATTAGTATGAAAAAAACTTTCATAGACAATTGGTACCATTAGATAGGTATGCATACTACCAGGGTCCAACCCCAACTCATATTGAGTATTTTCACTTATTACTAAAAATTATTGTTTGTTTTTGCATCCCTTGTTATACATCAAAACATACAATAAATGTTTACAATAAGTTCTTTATAATTCTCATTATAATTGATAACACTGTTTATGATTGACTAGGAGCATGGGGGGAGCATGGTCACCAGGATTGCAAAGCTATGTACACCTTTGGACTGGATGGACAAGCATACAAATATGCTAGATAAAACAGTTCTCATGTATTTCAAAAGCCTTTTGGCTGTTTGCTTGGAGTTCTTCTTTAAAGTAAGCTTCTGTTTAGATGTCAACAACATGCAGGCTGACAAATTTACATAACGTACATGTCTACACCTGTGTATTTAGGTTTATTTTAGCAAACTTTTTCACTGCACTACCACTATACTGCTGGTTTTGTCTAAATTATTTATAATACCTTATTTAAACAAATTGGAAGGCAAAAAGGCAAATGAACATTACATACGTGAGATATGTTCCTCTAGTGTTAATGCCCATCATAAGGTCCACTTTCTTCATTGGAGTGTCTACAGTATTAGTCAAGCTGATTGCACTGGCATTGTTTACTAGGATGTCTATACCTGTTTACATAAATGAAAGCAAACGTAAGCATTCAATTATATCTGCACAAAAAAAATACAGTGTATTACCTGCCAGTAAGGACAAATAAAGCCTAGTTGCAGAAGTAGAAGTACCTGTGCCTGTGTTCCCCTTCTGTGTTCTGTGGCCCCCTTACCCTCCCCCCAACAAGAGTTTTACTAGCCACTCCTAAAATGCCTATAAAACCTTTTTTATAAAAATTTTTTTTAGTTGTACAGAGTGAGAACCTCCATCAGGTTTTTATTGTAGTCCGTTTTTGGCAAGTAGATTTACTCTCTATATTCGTCCTGGTATTCACCACATTTTTGGTTAACTCACAAAAACAGGACAGAAATCTTCCCAATGACAAAAAAAACAGTTTTAAACATCCCCTGTTGTACTGAAAATGAGGGAAAAAAATGTGTGAAATGTTTTGAATTCAGATATATTTAATGGACAAAGTGCATGAGTGAAAGCCACAGGCATCCAACGCACAAGAAATTGCTGCATGTAAACATTCCATCCTTATCCTCCTGATGTATCATTCCCTAATGTACAAACTGGTGTTACTAGAAACAAAAATAAAAATGTTAAAAAAAAGGATTCCAGTGGTGGCTGTAGGTCTGTATTAGAGTAAAGTATTATGCTTGTATTTGAAAACACTTTGTTTGCTTTTGGCACTTTTGCTTTAAACTGTCTAAAAGACCACAGCCTACAATTGTACAGTAGCAAAACAAAAGTAGGGAAAATAGTTTTGGTTCTAAAAGAAAAAAAACAGGATCATGTAATCATTTTCTTATCACTTGTTTGATACAATAGTGTACCCCTTTCATCAGGATTTTTTAAACTCTGTGGACACCAAAAGAAGTAAAGAAAAAAGTTCTCCTAAGTACAGGAAGTGTCCTCTTTCCCGACTAGCTGTCTCTGAGACAGGTGGAACTGGAGGATTTCTTCTTATGGTGACAACTCAAAATCTTGGATTGGTCTTTATTTTTGGTGCTTTATTAGGTGACAAAAAAATCCACAGGCCTACTACTTTTTTGTTCTTATTAGCATAAAATCAAATTTACTATGACATGTAACTATTTATGGCACATATGTATGTCCTTATCATAAGCTCTCGTTTTGAGCTTGGTATGGAAATAAATAAAAAGAATCAACTGAAATGGTGATTCAAGAAATCAGTTTTTCCAATTGCTTTCTGAATTTAATACTTTAAGATGTTTGTACAAAAGTAGATTAGGCAATACCCATGTGTTTAGGCCTAAATCTACCTCTATACTTTGGGCCAGTGTCAGGTTACAGAATATATTCTGATAATCAACTATTCTGGTTATAATCCCATCTCTAGTTTCTGTTTATTGTATGCCATCCACCACTACCTGAATGACACACACCCTGATCCATACAGATGAATGTAGCTGTGCGATAGTGAAACATGGACAACTGCTGCTCATTTTACTCCAAACATACACTTTGCGGATTATCACTTGAGCTGTATCTGAAATATGTTATAAGCGAACAAGTTTTACCTCCGAATGTGTTTACTGCTTTTTCCACAGCTTCACTGATTTGTTTTTCATCCCTTACATCAACAATGCAAGGCAGGGCCCTTCCACCAACAGCTTCAACTAAGGTAAAAGTGAAAAATGTGGTTATAGAAAATACATTGTATAGTATGGCAGGTTGTGCCAACTGAATACTAATACAGCAGTTTGTTTTGAGAGCTAATGAATAAATTACATAAATGGGATAACCAACAGCAAAAACAAATAGGCAGATAATTTAGTTCTGATGTAATAAAACAATCAGATCTGAAGTGAAATGTAATTGCAACAAATCAGTTGTGAAATGATAAGATATTTTGGTAAATTTCATTTGGAAGTACATAAATTGTATCATGTGTACAAACAATCTTGAACATCTATCAGGTCACTTTCTCCAGACAGTGATCAGATGGGAAGGGAAGAGAACTGAATGGTCAACAGATCGGTTGATTGCAGAGTTGGCAGCAGGTCTTCCTATGTGTACCCAGCATATATGTACTGCCGCTATTCCCACTCATGGGTGTTCCATCATCAGCCAGTGATGAAGGCTATCTGGTGAATCCCACAGGTCTGACACATAACTGACAGCAAAAGTGGTATAGGAAAGAGAATAAAGGTGTGGGATCTGCTCAGAGAAGTTCTGTGGGTAAATAAAACACCAGTCCAGTCACATAAAAATGTATTTGTTCAGTTTCTAGCATCTCTGTTAAGAAATACACAAAGCCTACTGATGGAAATGCTTGCTGATCATAAATGTAATGTTTTATAAAAAATAGTGTGAAGCATTTACTTACAGACCTATCTGTACTTTTATTTCACAGTGGATCTATATCCATAACAGATCTTTTACAAATGTTATGCTTTCATGTTAAAGTACAGTTTTATTGAAAAATATAAAAAAAAAAAACATTTCTGAAAGATAAAAAATAAAAGATCTGATACATACTTTCCTCAGCTGCAGTATATATTGTCCCTGGAAGCTTAGGATGAGGTTCTGCAGTCTTTGCTGCTATAACCACGTTGGCACCATCCCTTGCCGCTTTCAAAGCAATGGCTTTTCCAATACCACGGCTGGCACCAGTAATGAAAAGAGTGCATCCTGCAAGTTTCCTGCAATACATGAGAACATTAAATGAAAAGGTTCTCAACCCTCAAGACAACAATAATATCAGTGTTCATCCCAGCCCCTTTTAGCTGGGTGCACCACCCAGAACTTTTCAGTAACATCCTGGCTGTTTTTGTGTGGTTACTGAAAAGTTGGGTCACAATACAGGGGCTGCCACCCGCCTACATGTTCTTCCCACTTGGCTTAAAAAAGTTTCTAGGTTCAACAGTGAATAAACTGAAGTTAAAAAAAAAAAAGAGGAAAGAATGTTTAGAAAGCAAATGTGGACTAGATTAGTGATGTTTAAATGCTCTGATACATATACCTGGCTTGGTACATATATCTCTTGGGCTGGGGGCTATTTCAATTTATCCATAGATTTACGAAAATCTTTGTCCATCTCCCTTTCTTTAACTGCACTCCCCACTTTTTTCTCTCTACTCCCAGTTCTGTGTCTTGATTTCCCAAACTAGAGAGACTTATGACAGGTACAGCCATGTCTTTATTAGGTTGTATTTCAGTGGGTGTAATGCATACCACTGGGATTTGGCAGCCTGATGGATTGGGGCTTACCAATTTAAAGCGGAACCTAAGCCCCAACTCACCTATCCATGTTCCTGCGCAGAAAGCTGCCATCTTCCTTTCTTCTTCTGTTTCATCCATCTTCATTGGCCATGCTGGGATGACATATCTTCCATGTAGGAGATCATCCCTGGCACACGCAAGAGAAGCTGAAATTGCAGAGTTCCCCAGCAGCCATAACCACCTGCCTGACCTTGCCATTTGCAAAGTGTGTCTTTAGTTCTAATTTAAGCGTTACTATAGCTAAAAACAGTCTAGGGATGTCTCTTCTACAATAAAATAAACATACCTGCCTGATCACAATACTTTAAATACACCTATCTGTCCCCATTCTGTAATAAATGGTGCCATTTTCTTTTTTGCTGGACTTTATGATCTTCAGCCTGTTGATTGGCAGGGATGGCTCAGTCCCATTCATTCAGTCCTGGTAACCCCAGCATCGAACACTGAGCAGTGCATGTGGGTTCAGAATTGTTTTTGAAGGAGATAGCAAACAGGCAGGTATGTTTTATTGCAGAAAAGACATCAACTGTCCCTTTGTGCAATAAAGACCTGTCTGATTGCTGATATTTAAAGTGGAACTAAAGTTTTAAACACAAGAAGTTATATCCTTTTATGTCAATCCTATTTAATGTACAGCGCGGTGTAATATGTTACTATGTTCTCCCCAGCACCTTTTAGCTGGGTGCACCACCCGGCTGTTTTCGGGTGGTTACTGAAGAGCTGGTTCATACCACAGGGGCTGCTACCCGCCTACAATTTCTTCCCATCCAGCTTTATTACATTTTTGAGTTAATCACTGTGTTAGTGCTATATAAATACTGTTTATTATTAATAATATTATTATTCATATTAATAATAATAAAATAATGCGGATTCCTAATAAAATCAGAAATGTGTAGAAAAGAGTAGGAGGGCTAGAGGTAACTCATAGTTCTGACTCCTCATTTACTCCAATAACCAGCTTTAGCTATTAAACTACATAAATTCCTTAAAACCAAAGGGGGGAGCGTCCCTGCCAAACATCTAAACAAGAATAATGCACTACCTGCTGGCTTAAAGTGTAAGATATAAATATGGACTAATTTATAGAGAATATGTATAGGCCAGTGTACAATTTATGGTATAACAAAGTGATGAAGTGTACTGCATTCTAGATCACAACTACATTATTGCAACACAGATTCCATTTATTTTGATTGCAGGAAATTAAATAGAAAATCAGTTAATGTGTCACACAAATCATGTTTGCATGAGTATTTGTTGTATTTATCTTTATTTAATGAACACATCACACTTTATTTGCTACTATTGAATAACTTGCCCCAAGGGTACATTTGCTTTGTGCAAATATTAAACCATAAGTTTTTTTTTTTTGCTGTGTCCTCATTGGGGAGATGTCCTGATCACTAACGTAGAGCGAACAGGGAAATCTAACATTTTTGAGCTGCCACAAGAATATTTGTCCCAATGGGGACACTTGTTCCTGTAAAAACTAAAATAGGATGGAAGTATATCAACTCACTTCTAGATTGCATAAGTTAAGAAAAATCTTCCCCGAATGTCAAAAAGGCTCCAAATGATATTCTATAGGCAATGACACAATAGACCTGATTTATTAAAGCTCTCCACGGCTAGGGAGAATACACACATCAGTGAAGCTGGGTGATCCAGCAAACCTGGAATGGATCTGGTAAAGGATTCAAAGCATTTGCTAGCAAATGACATTGAAGAAATCCATTCCAGGTTTGCTGGATCACCCAGCTTCACTGATGGAAGTGTATTCTCTCCAGCTGTGGGGAGCTTTAAGAAAACCCAATGTGTAGTTATGTAAATACAGAGCAGACATGTTCCTTTGCACCATATCTTTACATCTTATATATACACTTTTGCTTCTTACCCTGAGTTTGGCAGCATGGTGGCTGTGTGTGAGCACAAACTTCTCCCAAGCCTGCAATAGCTGAGTGGGCTGCGTGCTGCAGAGAGTCTGAATATCTGCAAATTGAGAGAGGAGTTACATCTGATTGCATACACTACTAAGTGCCCTTTGTTCCACATTTCCAAGTTCACCAGTAACGTCAAGAGTGAAAGGTCACAACGTTTTACACAATAATCAGCAGCACATTACAAGCCAGCAGCAACAAAGCAGACAGGGAGAGTACAAGTGCACTTTGTACCACAGGAAGAGCTCACCATGACCGGTCACCTATTTCCAGACGGGGACACCGAAAGATCACACCCTGATTGCTGTTCACAAGTGACAAGGTGCTGCGTCTCAACCAATGGCTGAGCGCCTCACTTTATCTCTGCATTTGATTGGTTGCGCTCGTGGTGTGAAAATGAGGCTTGGAACGCACAGGAAGGCGGGGCGGCTCGCAGAGGTGGGTGGGAGTTTTGCTGTGTGACAGGCGTGACAAGAGCACTGGGCTCTGTGTAATGGCTCCAGCTTGTGCAAGTCAATTCATTAAAAGTGAATATTCATTCATAAATTCCCCATTGTATAGACTGTATGAATATTGCCTCTGTATATACTATACATTATACTGTCTCTAGAAAGCTGCCAAGTTGTCCCTAGCTTGATAAAACAGACCCCAGACGTGTTCATGTCTTGGTCAACTTTTATCATGTCAGGGACAACTTTGTATATATACTCCTAGATTGTAAGCTCTTCAGGGTCCTCTCCTCCTCCTGTGTCACTGTCCGTATATGCAACCCCTTTTTATGTACAGCGCTGCGCAATATGTTGGCGCTATATAAATCCTGTCTAATAATAATAATAAATGAGATGTTTGATAAGAAAGTGAAAAGAAAATGATTTTTGACAAATCTTGTTACAAATAAACACTAAGGGTCACAATACAATAACAGAGTTTTGAAGGAGCGATATCCATTACCAGAATTTTAAGATATGTCACATCCCACAGACGTTAAAGTGTACCTAAACTCAACATTTTCTCTTTACCTAAAAGGGTAGACAACAAAATGTTATTTTGCCTCGGCAATCGAAAGTGAATATGAGCACAGAGTCTCCCGGGATACCTACGTCACGCATCCCGGGAGGCTCCGGGTACTCCTTCTGTGCATGCCCTGATCTCAGACATGTGCAGAAGGGGCAAGCGCAGTGAGATCGGGTCTCTTTTTTTCCCCCTTTACAGTGGGTTGCATCACCCGATCTCACACCTGCGCAGTGCGAGATCGGGAGACATGCCAAGAAGAAGACGGAAGAGAAGATGGTGGCGCCCGGCGCTCCCTCCACACCTGGAGTTCCAAAATGACACAGGACCAGATCGGGGGAAGGAACAGTGCCTTTGAGGGATTTGTGGGTTAAAAAGCACATATCATTTTTTGTTTTTTAACTTAGTTCTGCTTTAAATGTTAATTTTTTTGTTTTACTGAAAAAGTTGGGACTTTAACCCCCTTAGCGGTATTCCCGAGTGTGACTTGGAAAGGATTTTACCTCCAAATAGCGGTAATCCTGAGTCACACTCGGAGTAGCTTTTAACTAAAAATAGCCCCACTTACTTGCTCCGTTGTTGTCCCTTGTTGTCCTGCTGGTTAAACAGAATTCTTTAACCACCCAGGTGGTATTACCGAGTGTGGCTCGGGGTGGATTTTCCATACCAAAAGCGGTAACCCCGAGCCAACCTCGGGGTGGAATTTCCAGGAAGGTTAAAACTCCTACCTTGTTCCCACGTTCCAGCGGCGCCCTCCAGCAATGTCCGCGGCGTCTTCCAGCAATTTCCAGCGCTTTCTTTCCCTGCTGATGCATCTGCGTCCAGCGTGTGAAAGTTGGGGACACAAGGCCAGGGGAAGCAAATGCCAGGGCATCTGCTCGTGAGCGTACGCCTGGAGGGCATAACCATCATGCAGGTAAGGGGGACCAGGCGGAAAATGTAAAATAATGAGGATTTTTAAATGCACCGCTTTTGCATTTGTTAATTCTCAGTAATCATACCGCCAGGGGGGTTAAATTATCCAAAACTTTACAATGTATTAAACATATTTCAAATTCATTTTTCTTTCAGTGCTGTATCCTCGATACATTTCCTGGAACAAGTCCACTTCTTTAGTAAAACAAAAAATAAACACTAAGGGTCATGCAATATTTCTGGAATATCGGTCTCCATCTGGAATGGGGTGACAGCTAAAGATAGCAAATATTTTCTCTGCGGTTTTAAACATTGCGATCACAAGTGACAAACCACAAGTTTGGCATTGACAGGCATCACACCTGATATATAATGGGAACAGGTTGTCACACTGACAGAGGAGCCCCGCTGACTACATCTTCCAATTACCTGGGCTGCCATCTTGATAGCCAGGGCCTGCAGAGTGCAGGAGAGCGTCATCTGATGTAGAGTCAGGAGAAGATACTGTAGCTATGCCCACCAACGTGCCAGCTTTTCCTTCCTTTACACCAGGTTAGCCTATTAAAACCTAATTAGAGGGAGATAGGAGGTATTGGGGTGTCATAGATGAGGGAGGGAGCAGAAGGTGTCTAGGGAGCAGAGGTAGTCAAAAAAAATGTCAGGCAGAAAGGATTGTAATGCAGGAACTGGTACTAAAAAAAAAATAATATTTCTGTAAAATAAAAAAAATGTTTTGTTCCCTTCACTACAGCTAACATATACAGGTTTGCTGCTGCCAATTGATGCCTGTTCCTGAATGCAAGGGTAGAAAGGACTAGAACCAATGCTTTGGGTAGTGGAAGTGGTCAGCTTAGGTCAAAGAAAATATAGCAATCGTCTTCACTTTGCAAGCAGCATTATTAAGATAGGACTGGTTACCAGCATTTCATTTTACACATGACACACAAAGTGACTGTCTTGGACCAAGGGGAGAATAAATTAAGGCTGATTTACACCTATATGTTAATGAGGTCTATTTGCACATATCTTGTACATTATAACTGGGCAGCCTACACACCTCAATGAGCCAATAACTGGACATGAACCACAATGTATTGAATGTATGTTTGGTGTCCTGCCATATGTTGGCAATACTTTGTGTACTGCCCTTCTAGTGTAGAGATCCTATTAAGTAGTATGAACGCTGGATTATTCTAGACTCCCTAGGGCGATAGTTGGCTACCTTCTGTTGCAGAGGAGGAACCCGACCTTAAGAAAGTATCATATACCTGTTGGACATAGGGTGACTTTGGGCACCTTTTTAGGTGGACTGTAACAACACGTTAATTGCATGGAGAACTGAGACTGGGGGTTGTCCTTGCTATGAATATCTAGAAAAAGAGAAGACAGAGCAGGATGTCCCCCAGGCCCCAGGGGCTGGCTAGGTTGGGGCAAGGATGATAGATCGCAGGGAGGAAGAGTATGGCTCTAAGTAAAACTGAGCCCCATTGGGAGAAGGTAAAAAAAGGAACTCATAAGAATGGTACTTTGGGACAGGAGACCATTGGTGCTAAAAGTAAGACAGACACTGCAATGGGGAGATGGAGGAGAGATGCTTCTCTCACTGCCTGTTTTGGGTGAAGAGTTCAGTGAGGGTGCTGGAGGTTAGCTGTCAGTACTGTTTGTGATTTACTGCTACTGGATGTGAACTGCTTGTATATCTCCTGCCCTAGGCCCACTCTTCTATGTGCTAAGTTACAATAAATAGCCTTAAACTAAGATGTATGAGCCTCTGTAATTTCATTACCAGGGAGAACCTTAGGAAAACACAGCTGCTCCTGCAGGGGTGAGTGCAACATTTACAATGTGCTGGGGTGGGTGGCAATTACAATCATTCATAATTCATGACATGAGGAAAGTCTCGGAGATCAGCCCTACTGTGTGCAGTTGATAAGTTTCAGAATGAGGGTGAGACTCAGATTTTCCAGATCACATCCCTGAAAGAAAGAATTTAATAATACATTTTGACAACAGTATAGTCTACAGGATTTTGTTTGCAAGGTACATTCTATTGCTGAACCAGCTTGTCAGAATTGCTTTTTCCAACCTATTTTATGAGATGAAATGTTGATGTACTCATTCCCTGTGGAACTTTATAGGTACACAAGGCACAGGATTTGATAATATCGTGGCCAGGACTCTATCTGCAAGGAGTTTGTATTTCCCTCAAAAATTGTCCTTAGACTACATTAATGACATATGACTATGACATTAGGTTGTAAACCCCTTTGAGCGACAGTTAGTAATATGACAATAGACTTTGTTAAGTGCTGCGTAACATGTCAGCACCATATAAATAGTGGATAATATCAACAATACATTTATATTATGTACAACAATTTAGCACTGCATGATTCAGGTTAAATATGACTGTGTAATCAACTAGATGGGTACAGGGATTGTGATTAGTATATATGTTCATGTGAGTCTGCAATCTAAGGACATCATTTAACCTGTGACACTGAGGACAAAGTTTGTGTGTCATAGCCCAGCCACCTAAGGGGGCATCAAAATGCATTCTTAGATGATACAGCATTGAAACACAGAATGCTGCAGCCATCATCACATATCTGAAGACATATGAATAAGGCAAGCCAAACAAAAATATAAAAGGAACACATTCACTTTGGGATACTTTTGGGGTAGGTGTTATTGTGGGACAAGGGTCCAAGAAATAATTGGGAATGTAATCCAATGTGGCTGCAGCCTTCCATTTCCTGTCTGTTAATATAAAGAGCCTGCCTTGATTTCCAATTACTTCAAAATAATGTTGTCCTAGGTGGTATGTGAGAACTAATCAGAATGCTCACCACCTACCTACCCAGTAGCAATACAATGAGCTTGCACACTTTTTAAATTCCAGAAAGTTTAAACCATATTAATATTTGTTTTGGAATGTTTGGCACATTAACCTCCTAGCCGTTAAGCCCGACCTTCGTACGGGCAAAAAAAAAATGGCTAGGATGGTTAACCCCGAGTTTTTTCCCATCCTTACTTACCTGGTCCCGCTGTGCTCATCCAGCGTCGTGTTCGTGTTCCAGCGTCGTCCTCCGTCGATCGTCGCCCGTCGATCTCCCTCTCCAGCGTCGGGTGCCTTCGTCGGGTGCCAGCGGGACCGGTAAGAAGCCGACCGGCATCTTGTGTTCCGCCGGCCGGCATCTTGTGGCTCATTTTGTATTGGATTGAATACAAACTCCAGTATCCAATCCAATACAAAAAAATAAAAAAAAATAAAATAAAAGTAAATACATTTTTTATTTTCATATTATCTACTAGAACCCCTGTTTGGACATATTTCTGTAAGTTACAGGTCTACAATTTAAAAAAAAAAAATTTCATGAAAAACAGTGGATTACTTTTGGTACAGAAATCTAGACCTCAGTGTAACGCTCAGGTGGTTAAAAGAGGTAATCATACAACAGTGTGCAATGATCAGATCATTAAGGCCTACAGTGGAGGGTTGCAATAAGTGCTTTCAATAAAATATAAACATTATGAATTAAATATATTTTTCAGCTTGTTAGAAAAAATCTGTGCAATCTGGCTGAAAAAATATCGATCCATATTGACATGGTATAACCCAACACTACAATGAATAGGCAAATATCTTTCTGCACATCATTCTCTGAGACACATCTGCCCATCTATATATTTATAACCCCTTTCTGTCCTCTGTATTTTAATATATGTATACATTATATAAATATATATCTTTTATATATATAGTATATATAATATATATATATATCTTTTGTGATTCTCAGCATTGATGAGGCAATTTATTTTTATTCCACTACAGCATCATTTGCTTTTGCAAAGCAGTCGTAGAATAATCTGCTCCTCAAAATATCTATCTACAATGCCCACAGATCGAAAAATCAATTCCAGTTGAATATTTTATGAATAATAACATCCATTACTAGGAGGTCGTCACACAGACTATAAATATAGACTTCATTGTGAGATCTGTGTTTTTTCATTTCCTCTGGGAAGGTCTTGGCGGTGCCAAACATTTATCTGATGCTTTCCAAGGTTTGCCACATCTGTACTTTAACTCTGGCCTTGCCCTCATTCCTTGGGGAAGCAAGACAGTTTTTGTCTTTACAAAGCTTTTAGTGAGCACATCCCTGAACTGGGAGATTGATTGGTCTTTTCCTGCTAATCAGCTGGAGGCAGGAGATATATAAAAAGCTACTGAATGGTATTAACTACAAAGCAATGTTTAAAGAAAACCTTTACTGGGAGAGATATGTTAGCTGTTATTGCTAACCTCATTCTGAAAGGGCTAATTGCCTGCTTGTCTCTGAATTTAATACTTCTGAAATCCTGGAACAAACAATGGCAAAAAAAGTCAGAATGAAATCACCAATGCTGATCTGCATATTTGTTTTAGGAGTGACTTAGAAAATAATGAAGCTGAAATATGGTCACAAAAGCTTTTATTCAGATATATATTTAATAATGTCCACAGTTGATTTATATCTAATTTGTGTGTCTTTACAAACCCAGATATTATTATAATATACTTTGCAGGGAGCTGTGGGAGAGACCCAGTGGAACCACTTACTACAAGTTGCCTGCAGATAACTACATGAGGGATGAGCAGATAGATACAAGACTTCCTATTGTGCACAAGGTGAGAGAACAGAAGTGATTGGTATTAACTTTTGTATACTGTGTATATTCCCAAGGACAATTCATCCTATGTTCTTGCTACAATATACTACTTTCTGTAGATTTACTTCTGCAACTTCCATATAATATATACATATATTTTATATCATGAACATAAAAGTGACAATAAATATACAAAACAGTACTTTTCTTTAAGCAGTGGCTTTAATCACAAATCCTTCATTTACAGATGACCACTAGAGGGAGTACAATTTTTATGTAAAATCCAATTGGTAAATTAGAGAAGAGTAAACAAAACAACTGAGATTAACTCTTTACAAACTTTACTTTCACCTACATGGGGAAATGTTACAAAAAAGGCATAAACTTTATAATATATATAGTTACCAAGAAAACACATTATAGCTTCTCTCTTAATTAATATTATTAAAATTATAAAACGGTTTTAGGGTTACAAAAAAAGGATTGTGTTCAATTTGATTTTTTGTGGGTAATTATAGGCACAGCTATGTCTGCAGACAGCTGCCGTTGTGTATGACCACAACCTTTAGAAAGGCCAGTGCATTGGATAGATGGCCTTGTTCACCAGAAAGAAACACAACCCAGAAAACACTTTAAAGCATATTTTATTCGGACTGTTCCATTTTTATTGGAAGGCATTACCATGTTTCTGTTGTGTTTTTTTGTAGAGTGGCATTTTCTGTTTGTATGTTGTGTATTTCACACAGCCATTTTTTTCTGAGCCTTTTTTCTTCAAAGATTTTCTTGATAATTGAATTTTTTCCAGTTGATTTTTTTTTGATAATTGATTTTTTTCTAGTTCTTTTTAACATGCTGTGCTACCCTATTTCTTTTTACCATAGTAGGTTATTGTTACTGCAGAGGAAGTGCCACAGCTCCCATCTGCTACTGTAGATTCCACATGTATACACTACATGTATTCTCCATGTTGTATCATTATAGGTTTTCAGCACTACAGATCTCAAGGCATTAGTTTTAGAAGTTACAGTATATACAGGTACCTCCACATAACAACACCTCTAGGTTACTTCTAGATAACAGAACCACAGCAACAGACTTTCTATTATAGTGACATGTGAATATGTGTGTGAGAACAATAATATATGGCATTTATTTGTTATATTTATGTAGGAAGTATTTTGCTGCTAAAATATATTTCTACCACATCAACGTCCTTATACATAACATGTATTATTTTGTGTTTCTGTTTTAAGTGGAACTAAACAAGCAATCAGGCAGCTTTATGTTCCTTTTGCAATAAAACAAACTTACATGTCTGTTTACATTCTTCTGTATAATGTATACCGAGCTACTGGAGTATGCAATGTATAGTGGCTAA
Organism: Pyxicephalus adspersus; assembly: GCF_032062135.1. NCBI lineage: Eukaryota > Metazoa > Chordata > Amphibia > Anura > Pyxicephalidae > Pyxicephalus > Pyxicephalus adspersus. Next base: position 49,037,084 of record NC_092860.1, read on the forward strand.
GGCCCAGAGGACTTGAAAACCACCGGGGATGCATAGAAGGACACAAAATGACAGTGGAGGTGGGGTAGGTTGGGAACAAATACTCCAAGGTCAGTAACTAGGACATCCACAGCTATTATGCAGCACAAGAGGTCTGACAATGATCAAGTCCAGGGTACAGATCCAAAAGTCACAGGCATGCATTGCTCTAGGCAGCTAACAATCACTATGTCAGACAGAGTCAGAAATAGGTTCCTAAGTATGAAGTCATATCATGAGCAGGACAGGCAAGTTTAAGGTTACAATGAGCAGCCAATGACCAGGACCTGGTAACCTTTAAAGGACTAGTGACCAATGAGTAGATGGGCTAGGAACCAAGCTGTATATTGGCTACTGCACCTTTGAACTCTACTTCCATCAGAAGCACCTTGTCAATGCTGACAACATCAAGGCAAAGCACAGTCCCAAAATGTTTACTGAGGATGCTGAAATAGTTACATGCCAGTTCATGCATTCACGGGGATGCTGGCAAGCTGCTGCAAAGGACAGGGAAACATAATTACTTAGCTACATGCAGCACTGCCAGGGTGAGGAAACAGGGCACACTACCATATGTGTCCATGTAGAGACCCTCACCCATGACACCGCAGACATGTGGCACGCCCAGGAGGTATCATGGCTGAATCCAGAAGGGAAAGATGTCATTCTCCCAGTGCAGGCCATGGTAACAGTACCCTTATCAGATATTCTCTTCATTCCTGACCCATTGACAATTACAATGTTAGGATTCTTGTACTGTGACTTGTTAATTATGGTGTTTTTACTATGGCAATAAATGTATAGAATAACGGAAATATATTTGCTTATCTATCAGATGTTTAAAAAAACTTCACAGAAAGAGAGAAACAAAATACAACGGGAATGTTGTGATGAGCTTTGTGCCTGAACAATGCATTTGTTTTACGTTCTTTTTGCGATATCTGTATATTGCTGGAATCACTATGCAATCAGAGATGCATGGAAGTATCAAAGCATGAACGTCACAAGCTTGTGATTTCTGCAGCAACCCTTCATTAGCGTCAGTCTTTTTTATAGACATTTATTCATTAGAACAATCACAAATGAATAAATGTATGATGCAGGAAACAGAATAGTAGACCTAAGGGGACCTATGAAGATATATTTCAGAGATGTCACATTTGAACGTAACTCCACAGAAAACAATTACACAAATGAAATTACACAAGCATGTTTTCTTCAAATCTATGACAACAGCCTCATAATAGGTAAGAGCAGACTAAGGAAATTACCTGAATAATTTGATAGAGGAACGGAGAGGTCTCTGTCTGTCGTCAAATTATTGTGTTAATGGAAGGTAGATTGTGAAGTCTGTTTTACAGCTTCTTACAAAATTATTCCATTGCCATTTAGAGATTTGGAAACCACGGGGGCTAATTATAAGTGCAATGTGGTGTTACATCTCACATCTATTTCTTTAGAAAATACCAATAAAGGAGAGCTAGTGTTGGGATAAACATGAATGCTTATATAACATCAGCTTATGCGCACATGTTTTTTTCCTTTTTGTTATTCTGTAATTACCATAACCTTTCACATTACAAAGGTTGTCTGAGTTATATATTTTTTAAACAGTTTTGTTTGTTAAGGATTAGGAATTTAAGCTAAGAGATTTATTTGGGGCAGGATTAGTACTTTTTAAAATGATGAGTTATGTAAAAGTAAAACATATCGGGTACCTAAAAAGGTTTTAAACTTTCATCATTTGTAGGTATTTGGTGTGTCTATAAAGGGAAGTTATTTTATTACATATTGGGTATTTGTTGTTTACCCAAAAACATTTTGTGTAAGTACATAAAATGGACCATTATATGTTGTTCATTTTTATTAGATTAGTGTTCAGGGGAGTGTCCTCATACCTTGGTGGTCAAAGGAAGAAAACCACTTTTACAATAGCTGTTAGGGAAAAGAATGTCTAATTAAATTATTAATCACTGTGAAAAATGCCCCATACATTGAAGGATGCTCTTTACAGTTTTGGTCATTGGAAACTATGTCCATTACACTGGTGGTAAATGGGAAGAATTTCCCATTACAATGTGGTCAGTGAGAAGACTGCTGCATTACATTAGTGGTAACTAAGAAGAATGACCCATAATTTTGAGAATAAGGAAAAGAGTGCCTCATTACATTGCTGGTCACTGGGAAGAACACAATTACATTTGTAGACAGAAGAATGCCACATTATATTGGTAGTACAGCTAATGGGTTTAATGGTGCCATTGGTCACCTAGACAAGATGCTTCTCTGCTCTTGAGCTGCTGGTTCTGTACAATTACTTTTGAGCCAGAACTTAACTACGAAAGTACCACCGGTAAGTGATCAGTCCCAAAAAACAACTATTCCTGTATTCTTTACATGGACCCACATTATAACTTTACTAACCCAGCCTTACATATGAACTTGTCTTGATCTTCCAACTTTTAAATTCCAACTAGTCCACCCCTACCTGTGCAAATATATTCAGATGTCAGATACATCAGCTGCATAGAGCTGGGAAAAGCTCTCCTACACACTGACATATTATAAGACACAGCCGAGAAGGCTATGGGGATCCTCCCATCATTTTGCCAGGTGTTGATGTATACAAGGTCTAATAAGTGAATACATGGATGGAGAGGAAAATATTTGAAACACTTCTATTGGGTAGGAAAGTGTTGCTAGAGGCTTTTTTCTTTTGGGTGTTATTTTTTTGCTCTGGGAGTAGAGGGGGTGGATGTTGAGAAAAAGTAAGGAAAGATTTTTTGCTTGGAGGAGGGAGGAGGAATTTTTGTCTGTATATTGTCACAGCTGGTCATGCACATACTGTCATGATTACCTGTTTCTATCCTATATGTTGTCAAGTTTGCCTCTTTTATGGTCACAATTGCCTATTTGTTGCCTGCATGCTGGTATAATTGCCTGTTTGTTACCTGCATATTATCACAATTAGCTGCTTTTTGCCTATTCATTATACATATTGCCTGTTTGTTGCCCACATAGTTTAGTAAAAAATAGGTTTTACTTCCCGTGTGCTTGATATTACTAATTTAACATTGATGCCATGTTTATTAGTTGACTGTTCATTGCTTGTGTATTGCAGATAATTGTCATTTATCTTGTATTGTCTAAATTGCTATTTTTCACCTTGTTTTTTCACTGCTATTTAAGAACCATATTACTCCCAATTAAGTCCCTTGCAAGGCTCAGTATCAAAACACATCACTTTAATCCACGTTTTCTGACACAGTGAAGTTGATGTATGTATTTATGCTGTAATGGACATTATACCAAATGCAATTACCAGGTTTTTAAAAAAAATTTCAAACTAGAAAATTTCAGTTCCATAGGTTATAACTATAATTTACATCATTTGAGAGAATTGCTTTAGGAATTTGCCTTGTTTCTTTTTTGGTGTAGTTCAGCTTTATTGCAGATGGTTGCTCATTTTTTATTTTACCTTATGACGTTCTTGCAAAAATGTCCACAAAAATAATTTCCTTTTAATATGGATTCATTAGGCAGAAACCCCAAAAATTAAAAATACCCTAATACGAAGAAGCCCCGAAAGACACAGAATGTAGAAGACTAGGCTAATTAGAAGACTCCACTATTCCAGGTGAGGTACGAACTAACTGAGGTTTGGACACAATATTTTTTCACAAATCACTATGTTTAGTGCTTTGTTGTATTATCATGTCATGCCTACTACAACATATGCCTTCTTTTCGTGCTCTTCACAATAGGCCATTATTTGATGAATTGACTGTCATAATCAGTATACCAAAACGTTGTAAATGCAGAAGAATATTTTGATCTAAGAGATCATAGTATCTTGAAGAATGTAGCCTTTTTTTCATTTAAATCTTTCTTTCCAGATACGAGGGGGTGCTGAGAAGTTCCTGGCTTTGCCCCCTTCTAGATGAAATAGAAAAAAGAGTGTGGGGGCATATGCCAGTCTAATATCTTAGCATGTAACTGTGCAAATATCAGGTCTTTGTGATTCTTAAAACAGTTTTTTCTTTTTGTGAGAAGCTGTGATGGCAGAGGCAGATGTTGGAGTTACGTGCCATCATGGAGTTTTTGTTTCTCCAGGGAAAGTCAGCCAAGGACATTCACAATGAGATGTCACAAACACTGGGGGAGAAGTGTCCTTCCTATAGCACTGTCAAAACCTGGATATCTCATTTCAAGACTGGGCATTTCACAGTTGAAGATGAGCCCCGCAGTGGGCGCCCCCCAACCTCAATTGACCCGGCAACCTGCCATGCTATTCATGAGCTGATAATTGAGGACCGGCTAATATCCGCAAAAAAGATAGCCCAGATACTTGACATCTCAAGGGAGCGTGTTGGGTTTGTTATCACCACTTTCCTAGACATGCGCAAGCTTTCACCGAAGTGGGTGCCGAAATGTTTGAACAGTGATCAGAAGAAGGAATAAGTTGAAGCATCCAAAGCTGTTTTGGCCCATATTGAAGCTGCACAGGACATTTTGGCTAAGTTATTGACTTAGGATAAAACCTGGCTCCACATCTGTGATCCTGAAACCAAGGAGCAGTGAAAGAAATGGCGCCACAGTAGGTCCCTGTGGCCAAAAAAGTTCCAAACCTATAAATCAGCCAAAAAAGTAATGGCGTCCGTTTTCTGGGACAAAGACGGTATTTTGTTGGTGGACTACCTACCTCAGGGCTCTAGTATCACCGGACAGTATTATGCTAATCTCCTGAATCAGCTGAAGGAGGCAATTAGGACGAAAGGCTGTAGAAAGTTGACCAAAGAGATTCTTTTTTTTGCAGGACAATGCACCTGCACACATGTCCAACGTTGTGACTGGGTTTTAAATTTGTCCACCATCTCCCCTACTCACCTGACCTGACACCTGAAGGGGCAACATTTTCAGGACATTTCAGACGTCAAAGCTGCTGCTGAGAGCTGGTTTGCGGCCCAACCAAAGGACTTTTATGTGAACGGTCTACAAAACTGCAACTACTCTGTTCCAAGTGCATCAGTCTCAGGGAGGAATATGTTGAATAAATGTGTTATTTCATAACTCTGGCTCTCTTTTTTCTGGGCAAAGCCAGGAACTTCTCAGCACCCCCTCGTAAATTGTGATCCTGGTAGAGCATGTTGACTGTTTGGAACCAACGAACATGATTTGAATCAACCTACGTGACCCCAGGAGTTGTTGAGCTCAGAATCTCCTAACTATTGGGTCTTTTGGTTGTGGAAGATGTAGGGTTTTTATTAGGTCTGAAAATGATTTTCTGACACAAGAACTGACATTGATTCACAGAATAAAGTTGGGACCTAATAACAAGCAAGATTTAAAATTTAGCTACTTATGTGAATTTGTCTGCCATGAAAACCAAATGGTTTGTCTGGCATTTAAATTAATATACATGACCAGGCAATCATTAAAATACCTAATGAAACTTCAGAAGAGCTGTCCTGCAAAAAATGCTCTGGATTTGAGCTACCAAATCCTGAAAACAAGCTGATAGCCCTATAATGAAGCATAGGGCTGGTTCTATTTCAGATGACTTGTCTGTGATGATTTCAAACATAATCTGGCCTTTTTAACCTAAGAGGAACACAATGTCAGTTAAGCAAAATTAAACAATTCAGAGGACCTAATAGAAATTGCCCAATGTTTTGAAAATAATTTAGATGGCTGGGTTTTTACTGCTAATCCCACATGAAACAATTGGTAAATTTTTCAATCTCAGCTTCAGACGAGACGGAGGGTCTAAAAAAAGTCCCAGTTCACTAAGCCATAAAATTTACAACATAAACAATAATGGATGAGGTCCTTTTATAAAAAAAAAAAAAAATAACCGCTTCTCTTTTTTACATTTATATGAGCTTAATTGAGCAGTAGGGGGAATTTTATTTCCTTGAGAAGGATTAGAGTTTTAGTGAAAGCATGTATTTGCCGTCTTTAACAGTGCTGACATTCATATCAGAGACTGCCCACCTGAAAGCTCATTCTACAGAAAAAATACCTTCTTTCACTTTAACGGGTTCCTCATTTAATAAATGGGTGGAGGTATTACTAAATAGGTGTTTTATAGTACATTTCAGCTGTGTTGGGATTTAGGAAGTGTGTGGTGTCAGGTGTGTCTCTCTCACCACAATGCAAACTGGATCTTCCCCCATTGTGCCTAATACTGTATGTGATGAGCTCCTTAAAGGGGCACAGGCTATTTAGTCTCAGCAGTAATGGAGGCTGGTGCTGTGACTTTGCACAAGCTACCTTGATACTCTGCTCATGATTTCTTTTTAATTTATGACCTGATCTGTGCCTTGAACCTGATCTTGCCTGTCTGCCGCCTGCCCTGACCTGTGCCTGGAACCTGACTTTGCCTGTCTGCAGCTTGCCCTGACCTGTGCCTGGAACCAGACTGCATCCGCCTGCCACCTGTCTCTACACCGAGGATGCTCCAGCCTTCCTCCTCAGGTAGGGTGACCCCAAGGGCCACGACCTAGTGATCCCCAGCAGCAAAGAGCACAGTAGCCTCCTGGCTACTGGCCTATCACCCCTGGCCCATCATGTGGGGTGCCCTGGTGAAGAACTGGTGTCAGTTAGACTCCGTGCCTTGGGTGATCCCGTGAGGAGATCCTGACAGAAAGTCACAGCCAAAATGTCAGCTTTTGGAGACAGCTCGCCTCTTGAGAAACTGTGCAAGCAGATTGCTGAGCTCAAAATATGTGTGCAGGGTTTAGAGAGGGTACTTCCATTAGGAAAGCCGTTTTCAAACCTTGCCTGCTCCACCAGCTCAACCTCTAGCTCAGGCAGCCCTTTCTTCCAGTCAACCACCTCTCCCAGCCACATCTGAGCCCAAGATCCCGCTTCCCGACCAGTTCGCTGGAGACCACAGCCAATTCCGGGCCTTCCGCAATTCCTGTCTGGTATATTTTTCCCTGCAGCCTAGAACCTTTGCCGAGAAACACAACAAGGTGGACTCTGTAATCTCCCTCCTCCAGGGAGAACCACAGGCCCGGGCCTTCCAATTGATGGAACACAGTGATGAAGCCTTGGTTAATGAATATGCACTCTTTGATAAGTTGGCAGAACTTTATGATGATCCCCGGCGTGCTGTCACTGCTGAAGCAGCCCTCTGCAATCTTCAACAAGGCCGACGCCTAGTTGAGGACTACATTTCAGACTTCTGCAGATGGAGCTTTGATACCCAGTAGAATGACGCCGCTCTCAAATATCATTTCCAGGTTGGGTTGTCTGAATATCTGAAAGATGAGTTAGCCAGAGTGGGTGTTCCAGACTCCCTAAATGACCTAATCAGGCTAGTAACCCAGACTGACCGAAGATTACGGGAACACAGGATGGAGAAGTAAGGAACCCTTCCCTCGCCCTGGTCTTCCAATTACCTACCTCCACCACCATCGGTCCCTGAACCCACTCCACTTCCTATCTCTATGGATTTGCCCAGAACCCATGCAGTTGGGTCTAGCTAGGCCCTCACTGTCCCCAGAGGAGCACCAGAGGCGTTTTCAGGCCAATCTCTGGCTGTATTGTGGCTCTCCTGGTTATCTGCTGCGTAACTGCATAAGCCTGGGCGTTGAGGTGAGTTGACTCCCTCACCCCAGCCACACTAACTCACCAGTCCTCTGCTCATATTTCGCTCTATTTGTTTCTCCAGGGCCCCGACAGAACCACTGAAGTACAAGCCATTGTTGATTCTGGGGCTTGTACCTGTTTCTTGGATGTCACCCTTGCAAAGCAACTCCTTGTAGCCCTTCGCAACAAAGAACAACCCCTCTATCTGCTACTCGCAGATGGCTCTACTCTCAAGACTGGACCAGTTACATTGGAGACCGTTCACCTTCTCATAACTATATAACTGGGGCATCAGGAGCTTTTAAGTTTTGATGTGATACCGTATCCGCTCTTTTCCGTTATACTGAGTATACCATGGTTGCAGGCCCAAAATCCCTGTATTAACTGGTCCACTGGCGAAGTGACTTGTGCATCTGTGTATTGCCAGCAGTGCAGTGCAACCAGCTATTGTGCCTGGATACAGAGAAGAAAGGGCTCATTCCTACTTATCATGACTTTTTGCACGTTTTTTACAAGAAGGGGGCTGATGCCCTTCCCCCTCATCGTATTTACGACTGCCCAAATGAACTTATGCCTGGAGCGGAGATTCTGTTTGGCCGTATTTATCCTCTCTCTCTACCTGAACTTATTACCCTAAAGGAGTACATCGATGAAAACCTGAAGAAGGGATTCATCCGGCCTTCTACTTTACCTGCAGGCGCTGGCATAATTTTTGTGCAAAAGAGGCTTGGTACTCTCTGTGCTTGCATAGATTTCCGGGATCTTAACAAGGTGACAATCAAGAACTGTTATCCTTTGCCCCTTATTCTAGAACTTGTAAAGAGGTTGCACACAGCCAAAGTTTTCACCAAGTTGGACCTGCAGGGAGCCTATAATCTAGTAAGGATTTGGGAGGGAGACGAATGGAAGACAGCATTCAGAACCCTCTGCAATGCCCCTGCTACCTTTCAGCACTTCGTAAATGACATATTCCGTGATTTTCTAGACATATTTCTGGTACTCTACCTCAATGACATTCTGATCTTCTCTGCATCCTTGGAGGAGCATTGAAACCATGTCAAAAAGGTCCTAGGTCACCTCCGTGTTCATGGACTATATGCCAAGCCAGAGAAATGCGAATTTGAGAAAGACACCATCCAGTTTCTGGGTCTTATCATTTCCACCCAGGGGATTGTCATGGATCCTGAGAAGGTATCAGCAGTAGTGGAGTGGCCAGCACCGACCAACCGAAAAGGTGTACAGCGATTTTCGGGGTTTGCTAACTTCTATTGGGAATTTATTAAGGGGTTCTCCGCTATTGTGTCCCCTCTAACGATGCTCACTAGCCCACAGGTTACCTTCTCCTAGACGCCTGAGGTTCAGTCTGCCTTTGACTGACTAAAAGGGTTATTCACATCCGCTCCCATTCTGAGACATCCGGACCCATCCCTACCCTTTGTCCTAGAAGTAGACGCATCAGAATCCGCGGTCGGGGACATCTTGTCACAAGCTTTGGACCCAAGTCTCTGTTGAATCCTGTCTCTTTCTTCTCCCGGAAGGTGAGCCCTGCTGAAAGTAACTATGACATCGGTGATTGAGAATTGCTGGTCATTAAGTCCGCCCTTGAGGAATGGCGCTACCTTTTGAAGGGAGCCGCACATCCTATTCTAATATTCACGGATCACAAGAATCTGGAACACCTGAAAAAAGCCAAAAGGCTTAACCCTTGCCAAGTCCGTTGGGCTCTTTTCTTTTCCCGCTTTGATTTTCATGTGACCCTCCGCCCTGGGGCAAAAAATACCAAACTCGATGCCCTATCTCGTATGTTTCCAGAGGACCTAAACCAATCTTTGCCTGATACTATTCTAGCCGCTAAGAACTTCATGTTGATTTGTCCTGACCTAATGGAACAGATGAAAAGGGCGTTGCACACCTACCCAGTCGACCCAAACCTCAACTTTACCAGAATAGGTGATTTTTTTATTGCATGGGAGGAAGATTTTTGTTCCTGAAACACTCCGGCTTGCCGCTTTAGAAGCTTGTCATGACAACCTGCTGGCAGGTCATTTTGGCGTGTCAAAGACTCTGGATCTCATACAGCGGACCTTTTGGTGGCCAGAGCTTCCCCAGGATTGTAAGTAGTTTGTTTCCTCGTGTGTCACTTGTGCCCGTTCCAAGAGTATGAGTTAAACCATGGGGGTTACTTAGACCCTTGCCCATCCCAAACTGGCTTTGGAGCATGCAATCTATGGACTTCATTGTGGAACTTCCCCCTTCAGGGGTATACAACTCCATTTTCAAATTGGTTGATACTAATCTAAAATAGCTCATTTTATCCCAATGAAGGGGACACCCTCTGCGGCAGCGACAGCTGAGACATTTCTAAGGGAGATAGTTCGTCTCCATGGAACTCCAGAATGGAATTTCAAGTATAAAACCTGTTCAATCAATGTCAAATTATTTCATTGGCAAGCTACATATCAGATGAAAACCTGTTGTCAAGTTACCTTTAAAAATAAATACCTATTAAATAAAAAATATAAACATTTTATAGAACAGCAGCATATTGGATGAGGTCATCTCTCTTATGTGCCTTGTAGCAGCTGATGATTGGCTCCCAATGCACCCCTTGTAAAATCTGCTTATTATTAAGAGACTAACAAAAGTCTAATATCAGGCATATAACCTGGGTATATATAACATATATTTACTATTATTTTTGTGTACAATTTTGATAACAGATATATATGCAAACATGAAGTTAAGCTCTAGGATACTTTAGGAGCATGTCAGTATTAAATACCATGACATAGTAAGCTGTTCTTTAGTAATCAATTGCTCTGAAAGCTGTAATGTAAGTGATTGTGTAAGTGTATAAATAGTTTTTCCTGGCAGTGAAGCTGTTAAAGTCATAACTCCCCCACCTCCTCTTGTCTAGTGGCACCTCTCTCCCTGCCCTCCTCCTTTCCTCCTCCTCTTCAATCATCTCCTTTCCTCCTTCCCTCCTCCTCTTCTCTGCACTGGTCTCTTCTGCTCTCTGCCTATCTTCCCTCTATCTCTTTTATTTTTTCCTCGTCCTCCAGGCCATGGATGGGTAAGTCACTATCTTGCCTTTATGCCTTGACCCAGAGGGTAATTCATGTGCACAGTGTGGCCCCATCACATAGGAAGGGATGGCAGCAGGAGCCCAGGACTTGTCTTGTGCTCAGTGCTTCACCCTCAAATTATTATTTGCTTTGAACATATCTCTAGGGGTTGGTGGGTGTGTATGTGTTTGTAAACCTCTCTGTTCAGTGGGGTGGTGTTTTCATCATAAATCATAGCTTTTAACATTACTTTGTAAGTTTGTAATACAAAGTCTTCCTTTAGGATGCATTTGATTACATTGAAATATTTCAGTTCTCAGTAGCTATTACATAGAGAATAAATCCATTTATTTACTGTATCCATAAACTGATGATGTGGCTGTACTTTAAAATGCCTACTTTGATTTATTTGTTGGCATTGTGTAGGAATATATATATTTATATAAACATACATAAATATAAACACACACACAGGTTGTTTTATGAAAACTGTAGTTGAAGGTATAGATGCAGCCCCTCCCTATATATAAAGAATAACACCTGTGTAGTTGTGGACCAGTACAAATCTCGCTTTATAGAATGAATGAGTTTGCTGCTGTCTAAATAATCTCCGCTTCAGGGGGTATTACTGATGATTCTATTGTATCATGCATTTTAATGTGAAAATCTTTCAATACAATATTCCTTTCTGCTGTTTAGTTGGAAAAATAATAACCTTTACAGGAAAGAAGGAGGGGATGCAAAGTTGTATAGTCCCTTTATAAAAATCATTGTCAGAGACGGCTTTATTCCAGGCTGTATTTTTTTAATATAATATTTGTGTGCTTTATATTGAATTCAAGACGTGTATGGCCCTTTCTTTCCAGGTTGTCATAGCTTTCCACGTTTAGCTGTGCCTTGTGGAGTAGAAAAAAAATTACACAGAATAAAATCATATATTTGTTTTTTTTTAAATACATCCATGGGAAGGAATTGGACCTTGGTCCCAAAAGTAGTTTTATGCTGGCTGCACACAGTTTTATAGGCAATCCTAACCAGCACGATCAAACTGGTGAATGTCAACAACAGTTTTTATCAACACGTAAAAAAACCTAACCTTGATGGTAGATTGCTTTGATCCTTTCAGGTTTTTTTTCTCAATTTCTTGAAAAATGCTCTAGGCGTAGTCAGTATTAGTGTTTAGAAGAATAATGCAGACCACATACATTGCAATTTTGTTGATTACAAATAGAAATTGTTCCTGATTTCAAGAGGCCCAATAATATATTTGGGCTAGAAATCTATAAAGCATGTCTTTTTAAGTACCATTTATTTGATTTCAATCACTTTCTGCCCTTTGTTCTTCAGTTGGTCACTGGCAACCATGTAATAATAATGTGGCTGATTGAATACTACCAAGTGCCATAATGGAGCCTATTGCAAGAAGAGATTGAAAAATTAGTTTCCAGACCTAAACTAAAAAAAACAAAAAGTCACCAGGAGGTAGAGCTAATTCACAAAAGAGATATGAAATTTCTCATTTAGAAAAAAAAAAAATAATAATAAAGTCCTGGCTCTAGCTGGCTTGCTATTTCAGCTCTTCACTGCACAGCTCATGCGCCTTGTACTGTAGAGCCCAGCTGTGAGTGTGGCAGTGCCACTTACAAAGCCAGCCACAGGAAACAATGTAACTCCTGTCTAAGCAGGACCACCATTCGGTGGCCAAAGAGGATCTCGGTTGGAGCCAGAGGAGAAGCAGGGAAGATGGTGGCAGATCCTGGACCTGTCATGGCTACCTGGTGCCTGCACATAGGTAAGCCTATGCCATAATTGGCAAGTATGCTGTGCATACTTTCTGCTAATGGCAGAAGCTCCTCACCAACCAACGAGTGCAATTCCACTTTAAATATGTAATCACTACTATTACTGCTGATCAATATCAGTAGCTGAAAACTGTCCATATTCCATCATGCCCTATGGCCTACAGTATCATATCAACTGCCTCCTTCTTCAAATACTATCTATTTATCAATGGTTTTACCCAAGATTTACATAAATTTAACCCATTTTTTCCAAATGAACATGTAAATGTTAGGTATAAACTTTGACAGATGAGTTTTTAAAAATTTCTGAAATAGACTGTTTAGGATATGTATCAAAGAATTTTGGTGGTATTTTTACCAGCCAGAAAGACACCAGGTTTCATCATTTTACCTGCAGTAGAAAAATGACAGCTGACATTTGCTGCACCCAAATATGCCTTTGTTTTTTTTGTGTGTCTCTTTCTTTTAACATTCCTCTTTGGACGTGACTGGAATAAGACATTTTATAGACTTTGAAATGATTTGTAAAATTTGATTGCTATAGGCATCAAACATTTAGTCATATATTAGATCCCCGTAGGTTTGAAAATGATAACAAATAGGTTAATATTTCTTAAAGGACAACATTTCTGCATTTTTATGTTTACACCTATTGTAAGAAACCTGTTGGAGTGCAAATGGAACAGTTATCAATTTAACTATCCAGTAGATGTCACAAAAATGACAGCAGTGCAAGTGCTCTTGTATGCACAAAACAAACTATATGGAACCCTAAAGATAACCTGCACTGAGAAAAAACCCAGGCAACTACCGCTGAATTCTCATTTTTAAAATGATATATGCTTAACTGTTATGCTGAGCCAAGGCTTCATTGACCTGACACAGTAATGCTTTTCTAACTTTAATAGCTGCTTGCTTGTTTGGGGCACTAGGTTGTTAGGCCAAAGAGTGCAGCTAGTATTGTATACAGGTCAGCAACAACAGTTCTTCTTAGAACAGGTAAACATATTCACAAAATCACATTCTGGTTGCACATACATTCTAATTTGCCAAAGGTTAAAAACTGTCTGGTGTTGGTCTGTCAGCATGAATCTGAAGCTGTTAAACTGGCTTATGTTTGGTTTAAGTTGCAAGCATGGGCATGAACCTGCTGAACTAGTTTGTGTTGGTCTCTCATTGGCCTGAGCCTATTAAACTGGTTTGTGGTTTGTATGTCAGTATGGACCTGTACCTGTTGATTCTGGTCTGCCAGTGTAGACCTAAACTTGTTGGACTGGCAAGGATACAAGCCTGATGTCCAGGTTCAAATCTTTAAAAGTTTCCATTTCAAGTAAAAAATAATATAACATCTTGCCAGATTTTATTTCATTCTCTAATGTTTAAAGATACCTTAGGGACATGTGTCAATGATGTGGATGTGTTGACATGTGTTGATGGTATTATTCCAACTTCAGTTTAAAAAGGCTTCTGGATATCCAGAATACATTACGCTTTGACCTACAGTTGATCTTTTTTTGACCTGTACTTGACCTGCTTTAAGAAGGTTTTCTATTCTCATAGACATGTATAGGATTACAAAACCCTGCGCTACAAAGCCCTGCGCTACTATCCCCCCAAGATGTTTAGTAAGCAGGTCTGAGCCTGCAATGGGAGAGGGGGCAGGTTCTGGCATTATGACGTCACTCTGGGGGAAGTTTCTTCCCCTTGGAGTGACACATGGCTCCCCACGCATGCATGGTATTTAAAATTATGAATGTAGTGGTCTGTGAGCTCAGAAAGGTTGGCGACCACTGGTAACCAACACTTCTCGTGGTTTGATCTCTGGTGTTCATTTACATCACCCAGTGGTTCTTCCCATCAACCTCCATGTCATTACTGCGCGATGTGAAAGTTCATAGGAGAAACCCCTAAGCTCACAGAAGGACCATGAGATTGGTGCTCCCAGAAAGAAAAAGACATCTATTTGGTTTCATGTTGTTTTTTAGACAAGAGCAGCATGGGCGTTAGGAAAGGTTTTAATGCTGTTCTTTTTGAGATACAGCTAAGTGACCATTGTTTCCAACCCAACAGGGTAAATAATGGGGTAGGGGTAAATAAATGTTTTCATTTACACCTGGCCAGAATTGCCATATGATTTATCTTTGTGTTGCATTTTTTTTCGTATTATGTTAGCGTCCCCCATCAAAACAAACATAAGTTCTGCTTGGTGAGGACCACATACAGGTTGTTCTTTATGAGCTCAGTCCCAGTGTATCCCATATATAGGATTCCTCTTTTGTGTTCCATGACTCTCCTTGCAAGCTATATCCACCTCAGTTCAGGCTTTGCTATTTTTGTATTTTATATATGAATTTACCATAATTTAGGTGTTGTATTTTCATGTAAAGGTCTCTCTTGTGTAGACATCCAAAACCCCTAATTCTTTAGCTGGGTGCCAAACTCTTGTATGTAATGTATAGCTCTAAATTGACATATTATAAGATTCCTTTTCGCTCCTTCCCATTGGAACAGGTTATGTGAGAAGTGAGGGTATGGGCAGAGGAGCTGGACCAGTACAGTCAGTAATTAGACATTACCAGAAGAGGAGAGGGCTATGACATGCAAGCTGTTCTAGAGAATTCACTCTGAAATATCTTCAATTTACGTTGGTAGCAGGGTCTATTTAAAACCCATAAAAGCCATATCCAGTGACAATATCACAACTGGTGATGTGCAGCTGCTCGAAATGTTTTATTAAAAGACTTTATCAAGAGCTTATGTATCTGGAGGCAATATGACACATCAAAAGTACAAAAAAGTGTTTATTTACTTTAACCATAGTAACAGGTAGACAGTTACTGGAGTAAAAAATGTTCCAGAATATAGGTTTATTGGACAATGTTCACAATTTTGTAGATTGCTTTGTGTATAATGACCCTTGTAAACTTTCAGGCTTTTATGGAAAATGAAAGAATTTAATTTGTTATTTTGTGAACAAAGCTGCCAATACTCCTAGGCTGCTACCCCTGTATTCTTTCCAATAACCTCCTGTTGTTGTAGACATGGCATAAAGCTATACCACCGGGGTCCTGACCACAACCCCAATCACAAGGAGCTTGGAGTTGCATCTGTTAAAGCTACGTACACACTTCTAATAATTATCATTAGAAAACGAACGATTTTGACCGATCAACGATTATGCACGATTATATTTGAACGATCGTATTGTCCACAATTCTGAGCATGCTGTAACAATACGATCGTTCAAATATAATCCACCAACAGTGTACACACACTAGATAAAATTGTTTGAACGATGTAGGGAGTGACATGTAAAGGAGAAAGTGTACTGCAGAAACATGCACGATCACTGAACCACTGTACACACGATAGATAGTGAACGATCGTCGGCCAATCAGATCCGCCATGACGGTCGTTCATTTCCAACGACAATCCTCGTTTCCGACAATCCTCAGCCAATTGTATGGTACTATTTACATGAAATTTTGACTGCATCTTCCCTATCTTCAAAATCTAACATTTTTTCATCTCATGAATGGACATCTCACAGTTGTCATTTCAAAAGAAAATACATTGGTTTTGTGATGAGTTGTTTAATAGCTTCTACTTCTAGAAAAAAGGGCTAAGTGCTTTGAGACAAAAAAGCTTAAGCTTTGATTCCACTGGTGACCCTGGGGTTAAGCTGACATCCCTGCCTGCAATGAACAAGGCTCTGCATGTTGCAAAAAAAACGTGCCTGGGGTACTATCTCTTTTTGTAGACTGTTTGTATATTCTACTTGTTTCCACTGGTAAAAAAATCCAGATGTAACAGATCTTAAAAACTTTAATCTAAAAGATCTATATATTTGCATAGAATATATTTAATTTATAAACTGCCTGAAATGAAATTCACATTCTTTGGTTGAATATTTCTGTACAAAAGCTACATATTTTAGAAACTGTTATAGGTTTGTGTTTTTTGCAGCAAGATTTTGGGAAATCTGCACTGGGTGTACATTGGGGCTGCCATTGTCCCCCATTAAATTCTAGTTGCCTGGCTTCTGTAGTTTTGACAAACAAGTATGCAAATCAAAAATGTTAGACTTTACTTTGATTTCATCTGCTGCGTGCTTGTTTCTGTAGTATTATTATCTCACTAAACAACAGAGACTTTACTACTACTATGTGTTAAAATGCTTGTTGTTTACAGAGATCAATAGATGAAGGGGGGATTTCCACACAAGGTATCAGTGGCTTAGTCCTAGTTTTCATAAAGACAGTGGTGTATAAAAAAAGAGCACTTTTGCTGTACTGTCTCATATTTCTATAGATATTTCGTATAAATGGATATAAACCACTGATTTGTAAACACAAAAAAATCAAGATAAAATTGACCCAAAACAATTTTAGCTTGTGTTTGAAGTTCTGTCTAGTTTACTGCTATGCCTCATAGAGTGAATATGAAGCTCACAAGAGACAATAGAACACTCATAAGGGATAGTTTACTGCCAACAAGGTATTAAAATGCTCAGTTGTAAGAGAGAGATTTATTTCCTAAAAAATAGATCAGCAGGATCTGACCTCTCAGCAGCTGCCCCTACAAGAATAGTAAAAGCCTTCTGATGGCAAAGGGAGTAATAAAATATGGGGGGGGGGGGGGGGTGTTGAAGTATGCTATAGATGTGGGGATGTTACATGTGGGAGTAAATGGGGGTAATTCCTGGGTATATACTTCATAATTAACCTTTCCTTTGCAAGGCTTGCAATAAGTATACCATGGATCTAGATAAATATACAGCCTTTTGTCAGGCTGTAATTGGAGCACTTGGGAGAACATGTACCATAGATTGATTTTCATTACATCTGCCATTTTTACATGAAGTAAGCGACATCCATTAGTAACTAATAGTGGTTTACTCCTGGGGCCACCCCCAACAACATGTTTGACTATGATATTTACATTACCTCCGGTTAACCAAATTACGCATCACTATTTCAAGTTTACTTATTGTGTGCATGTATAGGCAAAACCTTTCTTAGCTCCGTGTGAACCTTACTATTGTATGATAATGGCAGGCATCACAGTAATGAGCTAGTAGTAGGGGAACTTCTATAGGAGAAAGCAGTGCAAGTATCAACAATCCGAAAGCTTGGCTAGTTTTAGCATAGAGCCCCCTGGGTTTTAAGGGTCCCTGGGGGGGAATAGGCATTCCTGGGTGCAGCATACCTCACCTAAAGGTGCTTGCCAATAAGTGTAAGGGTATTTTTTTTCCCTTCCACTACACTGAATAACTTACATGGTATGTAAATAAGTAAATAGTTTAAGGAAAAACAAACACTCTGATGGGAAAAAAAAAAAACATTTTTTTTGCAGAGATAGATAACTAAAGCTACAGACACATGTCAGATAATTGTCTGCCACGACGAACACTCCTGTTCATCTCGGGTGGAAAATCTAAAGTGTGTACAGTGATCCCCCATTGTTGTTTATGATGACGGATTAATGACCAACTAATCAGGAATGACCACTTTCCTATGGAGGAGGCCTACAGCTCACTTATCCTCCCCCCTCTGGAGAACAGAACAGCACATTACTCATTCATTCATCTGTCACTGTAAAGATAGTTTCCAACTAACCTGATGGCTGTGTTACATATCTGGAGCATTTATAGAGGAAAGTGGTGCTGAGGTATTAGGTTCCAAAAAGGCACAGTTGGGAATTATGTATTCATTTTATCTGGTGTCATTCTATTTGGACCTTGTCAAATATGGCAGTGGGATGGCCAGACAAGTCTAGCCTTGATTCCACTGTGATTGATTCCAAGTTATAGAAGTATTTTTGATGCCTAGCATGGAATATTCGCCCTTAGTCCCTATGTGTGTTACAGTTTTATATATTAGGCCACATGAGTTTTAGGCAGTAGAATCCAAACATTACTGTTCACAACTTGCTGAGAACGAATTAGGAAAATTGAAGCAATCTTGTTGCCCTCTCAGCTAGTTGAATTGCTTTAGGGGAAAAAAAAAGACGGTTTTGGATTTCTGCGGTTACCTTTTGCATCAGATTTTATAAAACAGCACTGCCGTGATAAAAAAGACAGCAGGGGTTTCTATAACTGCTTTCTCTCACAGCCAAATAATACATTTAGTCTGCCTGCCATTAGGATTTCATACTTTTGGCAATACTGGGTTCCATGTCAGAATAATAATCCTTTTAAAGTCTGATTTACTGTTTAGTTTACAGTGGTATGCTGTACTTGTAATAAATTCTTCTGTAATGTTTAAAAACATTTCCAGGGGGGCTACTGTCTGTATAATCTATAGAGGCTTGTCCACATTAATATTCTTGGATGTGTTTGTTAGCTGTAATTGTGGTTATCTGGAAAACACATGTTGGCTGATAGTCACCTATAGGTGAAATGGATACAAGATATATTAGTAGTTTTCTCTTTTTGTCACTCTTTTCCCCTAGAAATAATGGCTACACAGACCACGTTCATATGCACTATATACCATGTATTTGAAGGAATAGCTTTAAAGAAAGGTTATGATGTCTGAAACACAGCCTCAATATGTTTCCAACTGTGGGCTAGTTTTTACATTGCCCCCTTACATAAGCAATGCATCCAGAATTTCAGGCAGCTATATGCAAATTTAAATCAGGGTTTTTTGTGCAAAAGTTGAGCTTGGTCCCACCTTTTAAATCTACCAAGATTTCCTGTTGCACTTTTTTGTAATGGGCAGCCTCTTTGATCACTGAAGTGACTTATGTAGTAGAATGTTGGATAGGCTGGACTAACTAAAAAAAAAATTCAAATTTTTCATTTTAGTTTTAGCTTCCTATATCTCTGGATTTATTGCTTATTTCTTCATGCAGTTGTTCTTTAAATCAATGTATAAATATGTATTTGTTTGTCATAGGATTACATTTTTTAGGTTCGTAGCAAGTTTACTTTAAATAGTAATTATTGTGTAATAATAGGTACAGTTGAACAATAACTTTTTGCCTAATGTCAAAGCCCATTACAGTTATCACTTATTGGTTATTAAAATATCAAATGATAAATGCGCAACTCCACTCTGCACTTTTTTTGTACTCTAAGGCTAGGTCTACACGTACGTTTTCCTCAGCGTTTAACCTGAGGCTTTAAAAGCCCATGTACCAATGGACTAATCTACACCAGGAGGCACGTTCATGAGCATTATCTATAACGTTGCTTGCAACGTTTAAAAAAATTAAAATGCAGGGTTAATGCTGGAAAAAGTAAACACAGGTAAATGCTTCTATTCATTTCAATTGGGCATTTTCCCACATTTATAAGCACTTAAAACATAAACGCGCTGAAAACGTGGTAAAAAACACAGGAAAACGCAGTATAGATGTTTTAAAGGCAAGCTTCAAAACGCTACTAAAAGTGCATAAAACGCATATAAATGCAGTAGAAACGTTTACATGCGTTTTTAAAAATGTCCGTGTAGACCCACCCTAAATTAGAACAAAGGAGTAAATCATTCAGATATGCTGACATTTGCTGTCTTCTTCACCCACTGCTAAAGCCTATTAAACAGGTTATGGACTGGGAGGACAAACAGCAGAAGATATATATACAGTGTATATTTTTTAAAATCTTTTCCCCATAATTTAAACATCCCTATTTTAATGGCAGGTACTTTTCAGCCCAGTTGAAAACTTCAAATTATCAACTCAAATGTCACGTTGAAAATGAAAATGTAAAATATTATATATATATATATATATATATATATATATATATATATATATATATTTATATATATTATATTTACCTATATGTGTATATATATATATATATATATATATAGTTAATCATTTCATGCCAATCTGCCCATTTTCCTGTCTGTCAATGTAATGTTTCATTTTCTTGGAGGCACAGCCAAGTACTCACAGCTGCAGTTCTGTTAAGCCACATAAATGTTGAATTGGCTTTCTGACAGGAGTTCTGCTTTTCAGGTTTGTCTGCTTTCTAGAAATGTCAAGCTTTTATTGCAAGTCACAGAATAGTAGCAAGAGATGACCAGTATACTTGTGTTAAGCCGTTTATTTTGTGAGCCCATTTGAATGTCCCTTACAGTAGATGTACCCATAAACTGAAGGTAATATTTAATACCTGCTCACAAAATAGGCATCTTACTATACATAAATATATCCTTTCCTATTTCCCTAATCTGCTAATAAAAAGGAGGTTGTCTTGGTGAGCAGTGGTGATTTGTATATTTGTTTTCTAGAACATAACAAAGTAGCTTTTGGGTTAAAAATAATATTACACATTAATACATTCCATTTTGCCTGCACTGTTGAAAAAATCATTGTCAATACTTACCCTTGTTATCATGTTTTCATTTTTCAGCATACTGAGAATTTTAGGCCTGACAAATAATTAAAACAAAAAATCATATGTTGTGACCATCTAGAACAGCGGTTGCCAACCTGTGGTCTTTGAGAAAATTTTTGTGGTCACCGGCTTTGGCCGGTGCGCCCCTTAGCGGAGTCAGAAGGACCCTGCTGGGAGGGCACACCAGCCAGAGCCGCGAACCACGTCTCCTGTACAGATCGCAGGCTCAGGGATATATGCGGGTCTCTGGTCTGAGCCTGCAAAAGGAGAGTGGGTGGATTCTGGCATCATGACGTCACTATGGGGGAAGTTTCTTCCCCTTGAGTGACACCCGGCTCCCCGTTCGGTATGCGTGGCCCGAAGCCGGTAAATTTAGTGGTCGGTGGGTCTAAAAAGGCTGTATAACTGATTTTTTAAACCTTTGGATCTGCTTATAAATGTTTTCATTAAAAATGTATTTAACTGTTACCCAAAATGTACACTTTGTTCATGTCGGATTCAATTAGATAATGTGTGAATCAACTTTACTATCTTGTATGACTTATGTAATAGTATGGTGCAAGTAACTAATCCATTATTTATTTTAGGGTTTGTTAAGGATACTTTTTTTTTTTTTGGTATTCATTTATTTCAAAATATTCATGTTTTAACCTCTTTTGTATTCATTACAACAAAGGGGCAGACAAGCCCCTAAGTGATAGTATAGTTCAAGTGATGGAGGCAACAGAGATATATTCAACGTCTGACATCCTCCCTGCACAGGTGTCACACAACGAAAGTAGAGTACTTCTGGGATCACTTTATTCGCCAATCTGTTCCCCATTCTTCACTCCTGAAGTCCCACTGTTAATTCCAACAGTAACATCATCAATAAAGCATTGATAACAACTTTTTACTCTAGTCTAGCCATGGTATTTTAGCATGTGAGTCTGAGCCTGGCCCTGCTTTTGGGTGCCCCGTAGATGACAGGGTCTACTCGTGAGATGTTGCGAGAAGTCCATTAAGAGCTTAGAGGCAACTACTGTGACATTGTGAAAGGACTCCCTAAGATGTCATTTTTAAAGATCTGCCTGTCTCATGTAAATGTCTTTAGTGACTGCTTCACAAATGGTCACCTAATTGCCTGGTCACCACCAGCATGTTGAGATGGCATAATTCCTGATTTGATTTTGATTGAAGCATCAGACATTTTGACCACACTCTATGACAGGGTATTGCTGTTTTGGACATCCTGTATTCTTTTCCATCTCTCCTAATCTCCAGATGTTGACTAAAACCCCTGAATTACCATAAGGAGCCTAACTGATGTACTACTGTGTACCAGGAACCTGGGCTAACAAATTTCTGCTAGTTTCCTGCTACACATAAAACTTTGTCAGGTATCACGACACAGAGTCTAGAGCAGGGGTCAGCAAACTTTTTTGGCTACTAGGCCATTTTAGAAGGTCAAGAAGGAACACTAGGCCGGACTCACTCTTGAGTCCCGAGCTGATGGCTCCGCCCCCATCAGGAACGCCCCTGAAGGGAAATTCCTTTCCTCAGCAATGCATACGGGGAAGAGGGAATGCCCCTGAAAGGAAATCTCTCTTCTCTGCAATGCATACGAAGGAGAGGGAATGTCCCCTTACCGTGGCTGCGGAAGTGTTAACGCCGGGCGCGGTAAATAGGGAAGGGAGGCATAACAAGGAGGCTCAAGAACCGCAGGTTGCTGACCCCTGCCGGCTGGGATTAGGTCAATTCAGGAGGGCGTTAGGCTGGAACGGACTACTGGCTAGGCCTACCCCCGGTCTAGAGTATTGGAATAAATTGTTGTCAATTTCTTGCACACAGATTGCTGATTACACAGTGTAGGTACAGCAACAATAGGAATCTTACTGGACTGCACTGGCAAAGGTGGAAAGTGGAAAATACATTTATGTCATATGTTGTATTTCAATGCCAGATTTCATTGCTCATTAGTTTTATTGATTTTTTTACACAATATGTTAAGCATTCTTCTGACTGAATATTCTTAGAGTATTTTCACTTATGATAGAATGTTCTTAGAGTATTTTCTATCCTTCAATATCCATCCAGCGCTGCCTGTATTTGCCAGAGAAATCCATACAATAACAAGGTACAATAGGTAAAACAGAATTAAACTGTTTGTTTTTGGGTGGCCAGGAGCTGTTGCTAAAATTTGCAAAGAAGCACAGTTTTAAATAATATTTAATTTTTATTTTGGTAATCCTTTCATATTAAAGATACCATAGAATCACGGTGAAGTACCCTATTCTATGTTAATTACTA
The DNA here is from genome assembly GCF_032062135.1 of Pyxicephalus adspersus. Taxonomy (NCBI): domain Eukaryota; kingdom Metazoa; phylum Chordata; class Amphibia; order Anura; family Pyxicephalidae; genus Pyxicephalus; species Pyxicephalus adspersus. Next base: position 49,060,207 of record NC_092860.1, read on the forward strand.
TTTTAGATTGAACCAGTACCAACTACCAGTAAAGTATTCTCTTCACTTAAGAATATACTGAACTTGAGTGTGTTGCTCATGGTATCAGATTTCAATGATTGTTTAGTGCAATTTAGGAAAAGATAAGATGTCATAGAAAATTCTTTTCCGCAGATTTTGCATTTAGGCACCATCTTTGTTAGTGTACAGCTGTACACTAAAGTAAAAGCAAATGCAAAAACATGGAAAAGATTTCAATAATTTTTATGCAACTATATCACAATGAACAGCAATAACATTTAAAGATAGCAGCTGGTATTTTTGGATTGCTGTGGATTTCAATAAATGTTCTATTTTTTTTAACTGGAAAAGTAAGAAGATTGTCAGATTATTTCATTTGTTTTTTCAATATTCAAAGACTCTCATGTGTTAATGTTTATCATGCAAAGGAGAAGAAATATTTTCAGTTTCTCATTAAGAAATTAATGATGCAATGCTTTTTTTCAGATGCTCCCACGCTTTCCAATTAATACACAGTAGAAAGCTATGCATCTTGCTGAGACTCCATGCAAGGTATCCTGTTCCTTGCGGTGACCCAAGTATCAATGTAATCAAAATGATGTTGCAGTTTACAAAGAAACAGTGTAAAAGTAAAGTAGAACTTTTGTATTAAAAAAAAATGAACTTTTGTTAGGGTCTTGCTGTCCGTGTTTCTGGCATAGGAACATGGGCAGCAATAAAAAGAGGATGCAATACTTGTCAGTCTACTGGGAAAATATAGTCCTGACGAGTTTTCTGTATCCCAAAAGAGGCACTCAGTTTCTATTCACTCACTGCCTCTGGGATCAGACTAGAAGATAAACTATCTTGGGTGTACATGGGTGATCCAGCAAACTAGGAGTAGATTGCTTAAACCCATGTGCTATTTGTTGGCAAATGTTTTCAGTCTTGGACCAAATCCATTTCAGGTTTGCTGGATCACCCAGGTTCACCCAAGATAGTCTGCCTTTTTCAGTCTTGGAGAAATGTAACAAGTCAGACACTGTATACCCAGCTTATGAGGAGTGAAATGATGAGAGCTCCAAGCTGTGAGGATCAATGCAGATATAAATGTTTAATTTGTCACAGTAAGAGTCTATCAGGAGTTAACATCCAAGCTGACTGAACAAGTCTCCAAATACAATTTAGTAAGAATTACATTTCTGTTATATACCCTAAATTCTGAGGAAGGGAGATTTGTGTGTGACTCCCGAAACAGTGATGGATGGCCAACTCCTGATTGACAATTCCATCTAGACTGTTCCTCTATGGGTTGGCAGGTGGAAGGTTCTTTTTAGTCTCTCTCTAAAATATCCCAAATAAACATGGTGTAAGGAAAAATCTCCATACCAGCCCCTTCCCTAAATCCTACACCTAGCTGTCCCCACAACCCACAGATCTTCACAGTGCAGCCTGCTGGGAGTTAAATGTATTCCGAAGCCTCATACAGAATCCAGTACATCAGTTGCGAAGGTAGAGCTCATTGTTCTATTTGTCTGGATGTTACTTGCTTTTGGTAGAAAAGGCTAAATATAGACCTATGACACCTAAACTATTAACACAGAGGTATTCACACGCATTAGTTAAAAGCCACAAAAACACTCTACCATTAAAAAGAGGTTTCAAACAGACTAAGGTATACTTGTTAATCACTCTTTGGTTGGGTAATCTATAATGGTAATTGAGGATCAATCAAAGGTAATGTGTTTGCCCACTGGAGTCTAGATTAGATGTTCTGTAGACCAACAGATTGAAATACCAGGAAATCGTAGGTCTTGTGTTAATGGCAAGAAAGTAAAACACAAGTCTAGAGAAAGGAGAACACAGGACTCATGAAATAGTCTTTGCCTTTTGTACTTCATTTGTTGATTTGATTTTTAAATCCCTGTTTTTACAATTGTTTTTTTTAGTTTCTCTGTTATTGCCAGTAATGCAAGAATTTTACTTGACTGCTGTTAATACAAGTCTGTCTTTTTTTTCACAGTTTATCATTATCATTTTCCTAAATTAAAACCAGACCGCTGATGGAAACAGCAAGCTGTCTGTTAATGAACAGAGCTGATACTGAACACTACAGCTCACCAATAAAGAACTGGCAAGAATAAAGAAATGATAACCAGGTCATGTTAAATACAGGTATAGGGATTACAAACCCCAATGGATGTGCTTTGGTTTACCATTGAATCTAAGTACTCAGTCACTAGTGTTATGGCAAATACAGAACTGTATGGTTAAATTAAATTAAGTCATTTAAGATTACATGGACTGCCACTTTTCTAAAAAACCTATTAGTCTTACTGTTATATTTATCCAGTGATTGATATTAACTAGTAATAATCAAATGCTTTTCTAAAAGCACAGAATATAACTGGGTATTAAAGTTTTAAAGTAAAGACAACGGAGACTATTGATTCAGTGAACTTCTGATTGCCAAAAAGGATCAGGAAGATCAGGAAGATGTTTTTCCCCAGATGGAGCAAATTAAACCAAGGTTTAAAAGGTTTTTTTTTTCCTTCCTCTGGATCAGCTATGTCTATAGGGTTTTTATCTGGGATCTGTACGTATTTCCTTAGCAGTTGAACTTGTTGGATGGATGTCTTTTATCAACCTAACTATGTAACTATGTATACGGGGTTATAAATACAAAGCAGCGATGCCAGAGGATCAGCGTGATAATCAACAAATCAGTATTTTTAAAAAAATACTTTTCACTAGGGTGAGTTTCCTTTAAGGTGTTTTCAAGCACCTAATATGTCACGTTACTCATCATTTCCAAACAAGATTTATTTATAATGCACTATATACATGGGTATTCAATTATTTGCTGTGCTAATTGTCTATACAATTAATTTTCCATTGTTTTATGGTTTCAAAAAGAATGATTGCATTCATCTGTGGTATTGGTCTCAATTTACAAGTTCCTGGCTGTAATGACTTGCTTTTAAGATCTTTAGGTCAAGAGTTTACCAATTAAAGATCAGGGAGAGGGCAATTAGATTGGAAAAAAAGAAAGAATTACAATGATGTTTCCAGTCTACTATGATTTTGTTCCAGTCAAATGCACTATCGATGATGATTTAAATGTTCATTATAGAGAAAATGACTTAGGGAAGTTTCTTTACAAGCAAGCCATTAAGTTATAACAACATCAAAACATAAAATGCTGACCAATTTGAACTTTTTATGTTTTTTTTTCTTGTACAACTTGTATTGCGGGTAAATGTTTTACAGTTACATACAGTTCTGAACCAATAGAACAAGCAGCCTTTACAAACTGGACTATGTTGGTGGGATAGCCTTTACATTTACTGGGAAAAATGATTTCAAAACTAAATTCAACAAACCCAGTAACTCTTAACCATGTACCGTTATTTATGATGTAGGTGCGTCATGTGTTTGCCATTCACCCTATGAACAGTTGGGCAATCACATGAATCATCATGGGGTGCTTGAGTAAAGGAGCTGAGCTCAGTCATGGTGGCTCAAGTACGAGAATGAACATCTGCAGTCTAATGAGTATTTGCAGAAAGACCCTCATCTTCAAGAATAGGAAAAATAAAGTAATGAGGTCAAATAAATAAGCTGCACTAATTAACATATTTCATAATTATGTTGAAGCTTAGCCTTTAGAAGGCATGTATGTTTTAGTTTATTAGATAAATGATACTCTGAATACAAACGCAAAAGTAGTTTCACCTTGTGAATTTCTTTCTTGGATTGCAGTGACCAGAATAATTCCAGAAGTATGAATTGGACATGATTTAGTTCTTGCTCAGTATGCAATCAGCTTACTCCAGTGTAGTAGTATGGAACTTGTATCTCCTGTAATTATAAGGACACCTACTTTTCTGATAAAAGTCTTATTTCTGACACATGCTCTTCAGTTAATAAATTTGGTGTAAAAATACAGGTTGAATACAGAGTTGAATATTCAGACCACTGCCATGTGTAGAGAGGGAGTTGGGTTTAGTTAGGGGTCATGTATAGGCATTTTGTGTGGATTTATAGCAAATTCTGTTTTTGAATCAGTGCATTTATTATATTTATTCTTACATACCATTTTTTCATGTGGGATTAGCAAACCTGAAAACTCACATTCTTGCTCTAGTGTATAATGTTCTTGTGCCTGGGGAAAATTCTTTCTAACTACCAGTTTAGGCAGGAAAAGCCAGTTGCTTGCATGCATGGCTTTTAGAATTAGATTTGAGAATAAAAGGCAAGGACGGAGAGACTAAAGTGAGTGCAGTGTGTAATTCAAGTCAAAATACCAGAGTTCTCTTTATTTATAAACTTAGTACTATAGAAAAGAACAACTTCTGATTAATGACGATTTATTGTTTGCCATTCAATTGCAGCCTGCTTACTAAAATATTTACCTTCCTCCCTGTCCCCATGATTTTCAGTCTGTGACTTTGCCCCACACTGAGTAGTCTTTGCAAGAACACTGTTCTAGTTGGACCTAATCCTACTGTGCATCCATTTTGCAGAATTGTTTTGATTTTGATTTTTTTGAGCACTTCACTGCTGGATGGCTGAAAACGGCTGAAAATCTTGGACTGGACAATTTATTTAAAGGGTAACTTTACTATATTTAAAAACGTACCTTTTTTTCTTTGAATTTTCTTTTTTTCCCCATTTTTCCTGCCCTGAAACCAGAAGTTTAATGTTAACTAAAGCAGGGTATCCGTGCTAAGTAATTGTTGTTTCAAACTATTGGGAATCCCCCCTCCCCCATTCCTTTTCACCTATTCTTTTTTGTCATTACCTATGATGTGTAAATTGATTACACATACATTGCTTTGGTAAATGTTACCAATTGCTGTACCCAGCTCCCCGTTTATTTTTCCACAGTAGTTTGTCTATCATCTTAAAAATGTATATTTTTGCTTTGCCCAATACCTAGAATGTATTCTGCAGTTTCAAAGGAAAGCCTTCTGAATTGTGAAATGTAATTTGGTAATCCCCCTCATCCCAATCTTTGATAGCAGTGGCCCGTTCCAGCAGCATAATGCACCTTATCACATTGCAAACATGGTTCAGAATTGGGTTAGGAGTGGATTGATGGGTCAAAGAGAAAGTAAGATGGAGGAAGACACTGTTTGATACATGCTCTGTGGATATAATTATAATTGGTTTGTTGTTGTTCTTTTATACATTGCATATGATTTTAAAAAAATCCATTAATATGTAGTCCAAAAGAGAACGCATCCAACGCTTGTGTGGCATTGAAATAAGGAATGAAATCTAAGCACGTACTTTGTTTTCTGATACTGTTACAGTACAGTCCAAAGAAAGGACTTAAAAATAATACATAAAAAGAACTTTTGTTGTCTTTTCCCTTTTTGCAGGCACATGCTATTAGCTATATTAGCCTGAGCTTTTTTTCTGTAGGGTGTTCTCACATCTGGTGCTACAAGATCAAAGGGAGCAACTTAATACAGGAAACTGTTCTGGTCAACCAAATAATGGTCATTAGTTGTGATCTGAATGTTACAATGCTATATACTGTTATACCCTGCAGGAGCCATTAGTGTTTTACAGAAAATATAAACAGACCCTGACGCCAGATGAATCATTTTTAACTATAATCTTTCCAAAAAATTATATGTGCATTTGATATATTTTGGTAACATAATGTTTTCTTTTTACCTGTAAAAACTTTCCTTTTGTGGACACCCATATTTTCCTACACCTGAAATGTTCAGGGTACACAAAGGGCCCTGAGAGCTTCTAATAAACTCAGTTTCACCCTAAAACATAACAAGTTGCCAGATATAGGGTCACAAGCATAAAATCTTAACAACAATCAGAGATATTTTCTCATTAAGGGGGCTATTTCAAGACCAGGGTCCCCAAATTGAGTTTGCATGTTAGGGACCCCTGGAGCCACTTCCATGGCAATGAGCATTTGAGTACTGCCAATTTGCTCTGTGTTGTGGTGCCCCAAAACTTCAAGGCTGTGTTCAAACTGGTGGTGAGGTTGCGGTGCGGATAACCCTTCCTCATGCCATAGAACTCTGCCTATGGGGAGACACCCAGTACCGCTCCCTGCAGCCTGGAGGCAAATCTGCAAATGCTGTGGTGTGCCTGTTAAACATAGCTAACAGCTATCTTCTGTGAACCCCAAGTTCCCTGAAACAGAGGGATGTTGGCAACTGTAAATGTGGGAGCCAGTAGGAAACCCCTCTCCCCCCCTTCCCCATTAAAATGTTATACCTATCATATCATGCTACCCTGGTACACATAGCTATCCCCTTACTCTCTATGAACCCCATTTTCTCTGTAAAAAAAAGGAAATATAACTGCAAGTGGAGGACTCTTGTGGCTAACACCCTCTAAAATGTCATCACTTCAGCGCAAGATACAAAAAACTATACCTGTCATTCCATCCTCTTTAACTGTAGAAAAAGGCAAATGTAGGATACGTGGAGGACTCTTGTGGCTATCCCCCCCCCCCCCCCCCCCCCAACTAAAATTTTATCATTCTTGCCATACCTGGTGCCCTGTAAATGTCTGCTTATGTTCTTTGAATCCCAATGTCTCCTTAAAGGGGAGCTGTAGGTATAATAAAATGTAGGATACGTGGAGGACACTTGTGGCTAACTGCCCCTAATTTTTTTTTTCCTGCAGCTCCATCACAAGATAAGAAAATCTATAGCTATTATACCGTGCTACCCTGTCACACATAACTGGCCACTTACCTCCTGTGAACCCTAATTTCTCAGGAATGGGGAGATGTAGGGACCTGAAGATGTAGTAGTAAGAACATTTCCCCCATGGCTATCTGTCACATGAATTCCATTTCTCTGGAAGTATCTATTGCTAAGATTTTGGGGTACAAAGAAGGTTAGTGCCCCCCTATAACTGACAGGATGCATTGTATGGTGTCGTTTCTGGTCTTTGGTACAACAATGGTGAGCAGCGAGCAATATATGACCGGCCAGCACTGTATGATAGCTTTAGTTTTGTATCTTTTATTATTAAAATGATCATCAAATGGTGATTGCAGAAATTCTTTATTTGTCATTTCTTTAATTGGTGCATGTACGTTAAGGTAACTAAAAACATTTCAGTTTGATTTCATTTTAAATTAAATCTTTTCTAGTTTTAAACATACATATTTAATATTGGTTTGCATTGTGGGCCACGAGTTTTATCTCAATGTCAACAACGACACTCAGATGAAAAAAGGTTGGGTACCACTGATCTATAGTATTCCTTCGCTTATTAAGGGGCAGATTAACTAAAGCAGCACAGACTGTTAATAGACACTCCAAAAATAAAAGAGGGCCAGGTCCTGCAAGGGTGCAGGGGCTAGGTTAAGTAATTGACGCTTCCTGAAGTAGTTTATATTACCAGCAAGTTTAATTGCACATTGCAGATTAATAAACACTAATTTATGTGAAGTAAAACAAAGAAAGCAAGTGTTTTAAATACTGTATATTATTGCTGCATTTTTGGACTGGAGGAGTATCTTTAAATCATCCTAAGCTCTGTTTACCATACACATTATTATCCATGTTACAGAACTTTTGAGTCTACATTAGGTAAAGTATTTGTAAGTAATAGAAGTAAGAAAATGACCCAAATCAATTACTGTCCAGTCAAGCGAAGATCATACTCTATGTCTATGACGGCCTGATCCTAGGGAAAGAATTTATTGTTCTGATCTAAAGGTCGATGGTTTCTTGGTGCACAAATATTGTGTGTGTTTATGCCACAATTATTAATGTATGGCAAACTTTCTTGTTGTACTAACATCCAATGGCCTTTTATAAGTATTGTTTGACCTTTTATGTGTCATAAAACTCCAAAAACTGCATATACACACAAACCCAGTAGCAAACTTACCTTGCTTATATCAGGAAAACTGTTATAGTATGCTGTAAAAACACAAATTGCACATATCTATGTACTGGAGAATCCATCCAAGTGGCTATAGAAGACAAATACAACCTTCCTCTTAGGAATCCCATATACTAAATTGGTGTTCCTGCAGTTTTCCATGAGCATGTAAATGAATTGCACCTGTACAGTTGACTGTAATAGAAAATGATAATACACTTACCTCTGTTTGTGTACTGTATTTTTGCAGCATTGGAGTCTCCATCAGACTGTTCGATATTTAACTTTTTTTGAAAATATCAGATGCATTTGATCCCTGCCATAAAGTATGGCTCTATCTTTAACAAAGGGGTCAGTGGGAAAAACCATAACACACAACCAGGGACACATACATCTGACAATCCTGGAACAATAAGTTAGGCAGTCTGATTGCAGGTCTTTAGTGGAGGAGACCGAGGTCACTGAAAAGGTAAGTATAATACCTATTTTATTAGTAGGTACTGTGTTGGACAAATTTGGAGTAATGGTAATAGTGTATCTTTGATAGCATGAATATATTTTCTGTCCCTTATGCAATACCAAACCTGTCTTCTCACAATGTTTTGTCCTTTAAGTTTAGGTCTGCTAACACGCCAAGATAATAATACTTGTTAAAAATGTTAGTGGTATTAAATTAGGTTCTTATCTTTGTAGTAAGCTGCTGCTTCTCAAAGTCCAGCTCTTTCCATGTATGTGTGCCACAATTTTTATTTTGTAATGACACTCTGTAATGATCTCTCCATAAGACTGAATCAAGTTTGTGTTCAGCAAGTGTGAAAAGCCAGACCTGATGGTGAAGAATTTTTGGTGCTACAGAGCCCTTACAATGTATATCTTGGTGGATTGGGTATAGGACATGAAAAAGGGGACTAGAAACTGGCATTGGAGCTGTTAGGAGACACACATCTGGCTGGTCATACTGAACTGTAAGCCACTGCAATCCAGTGTGCATGGTTTACTACCTCCGACAGCATTAGCTTTCTGTCCTCTGCTCTACTCTGCAGTTCAGCACCCCCAGTTTCTCTTTAGCTGTGCATGTGCCTGTCTCCGCATCCCCTGCTCATAAACTGAGGCTGTGTGCAGCTGAAGGGGATTTCAATATATGTGATATAGCCAATGAGCACACTTGTTCCTAGCTATTGGCTACTGATCCTTTAAAGCTTCTCGGCCCCTAGGCAATAGTTGCCTGGTATAGTGTTTAGCCTGCCTAATCTAGTGGTGGTAGTTATCTGTTTGATTACCTGTTGCTATCTCTGCCTGTTTTCTGGATCTGTGATTTTTTGGTCCCTAGACCAATCTTTGCATGTGACCCTGACTCTGCTCCTTTGGATATCCTAATGGATACCTTATTATAAGACTGATAATCTATGTATGACGCTTGCCTCTGTTTATGGACTTGCCTCTGCTGGGCTTTCCTGTACTGCAAGTTTGTGGTAACTGACCCTGGATTGTCTGTCTTTCATTGTGAGCCCTGTCCTGCTTTTGTGAACTGCTGTCCTTTGTCAGTCCTCCTAAGATCCTGGGGGGAACTGTGTGCTGGGACGGTGCAACTAGCCTCCAAAAACAGGGTGTTACTATAGGCAAAGAATGCTGACTTAGAATGGGAAGTAGCACCTGGTGAGCACTGGCGCTGGACCAGGGCCTTACAGTAGCCCAACATGTGTAACTTAAAAGTCAAAACAGCAGATAATGCCTCCTCTTTAAGAGCATATACCTGTGCTCTCTTATTATTTTTTTCAGCCTCTGGAATGGGAAAAAAAAAAACAAAATTTCCTCTGGGCACTGAGAAACACAACATTTTTTCCCACCTTCTTTTGATCCAGCATTGTCACCCAGATGTAGGGAGACAGTTCTTAACTTTCTGTATACCACAACTAAGTCAACATGAATCTTGCACAGAGGTTGCTTTCTGCATTTCCAACAGATGAATGGAGCGGCAGGTGACAGATGGAGAGTTTATATTGCCAGGAGACTGGGTATTAAAGTGGATCTGTTGCTTTCCCTGCATGGATAAGCACAGGTTTGCTGTACAGACAAAGAAGCAGTTGTTCCTTCTTTGATTAAGCCATTGTTTGAACTAATTAGTATCAGTTAAAAATACTAATTTATAAATTAAAGGATTTGTAGTTATAAACCATGACCGCAAGGCTACTTGATTCACCAAAATTATAGTCAGTTAGACACTGCTGGCCCCCCTTTTAAATGCCCCGATTGGCGAATGCTTTTGGTAAGCACTTTATATAGGATGCCCCTTTTTTGTCATCAAAATATATAAAACACAATGACTGCCTAACAGTGGGAGTGAATATAAACATTTGCTTTTATTTGGCAAATGTTTTCAATCCTGGACCAGATCCATTCCAGATTTGCTGGACCACCCAGGTTCTCCCATGATAGTCTATCTTTTCCAGGCATTGGGAGCTTAATAAAATTGACCCATTGTGTGCAGCTAAATTGGTTGTCTCACTTAGTAAATTGGTCTGTTTTTCTTTTTCAAAATGCAGGGCAGGTGCCTGCTTTTAGGGTTAAAACTCTACAGAAGGTTTTATATATATATATAAATAAATATCATTGTTTTATTTTCCCTGAAAAAAATGAATTGTGGTCAAATAAAAGAACTAATCACAAAGAAGTCATTAAAAACCCCATTTGTATGATTTCCTTTTATGCTGATGATCAGGACAATCATGTTGAAGGCTCCAGCAGTAGTCTGCCATCATGTGTCTATCCCATCTGCCCTGATACCTTTTTTCCATCACCTTTATATCTTGATGGAACCTCTCCTCTTATTCCTCACTGAAATCACCAAGGTTTTCTGGAAATGTATATTGCTCCAATATATTTTTAATTTTAAACACCTCCATAGCAAGTAAATTAAGTCAGCATTGTATGAACTGAATCTATTGCAATTTCCTTTCTTCTAAACGTAGGTAAAAAAAAATGGGGGTATGATAAAAGTAAAGGAAAATATGGTGTCACTAAGGCAATATATCCCCAAGGAAAGTCATAATGTTCATATACAGAGCAGACAAGAAATTATTATCACAATATTCTCACTACAATTTATTAAAAAAAAATACTTTTAATATACAAAAAAAAGAAAACAAAAAGGCCCACAAAAACATCAAACAAACCTGTATCTACAACTGTTCTCATCCCTTCTAAGATCGGTCTGTCATTCACACACCTGAAACAAACATGCAGATAACTTTGTGATAAGTTGTGTGACAATTGGCTGAACACCTGAGCTGTATCCTTATTGTGGGTCTAGGGTTCAGAGGATATTAGGCCAAGGATCATAACAGCAACCAGGCAAGCTGTATATGTATATACCGTGTTTCCCCGAAAATAAGACACTGTCTTATATTTTTTTGGGCTTCCAAAAACACACTAGGTCTTATTTTCAGGGTAGGTCTAATATACTTTTTTTAATGAAAAAAAACACTTACCATATTCCCAAATTCCCCTTACAAATTCCCCTTCTGATCACTCTGTGCTTTTTTTCCACTGTTCGGCAGTTAGGACATGGAACAGCAGGTGGCGCTGTGCCGGCTTCTTTCGCTTTGCTTTACAGACAGGAGAAAACACGATGCTGGCAGAGGAGAGAAGAGAGACATGCTGCAGCCAGAGACACACGCAGGATCGCGTATCAGGTGAGTATATTATTTTAATTTTTTTTTTTTAACACATTTTTAAGGGCTCACTAGAACTAGCCTGGTTACATGCACTTCAGCTTCTGACAGGCGAAGTGCATGTAATATCACTCCGCCTGTGACAGGAGCCGGAACTACAAGGAAAGCATCGGCTTGTGTGGCTGTGTGTTAGCCTGCTGTGTGTACGCCCGCTGTCTCCCGCTCGGTGAGTACTGTTTTAATTTATGTTTGCTTTTATTTTTTTATTTTTATTTTTATTTTTCTACTAGGTCTTATTTTCGGGGTAGGTCTTATATTAGGGCAGGTTGGGGGAAAAGTGCTAGGTCTTATTTTCGGGGTAGGTCTTACTTTCGGGGAAACACGGTATATATATAAGCAGGTCAGATATGGCAGCGTCCAACATCATTTGGTACTTGATAACTATATATAAAAAACAGTAACTATCCCAGCACTTTAGATCTTGGCAGAGGGCGGTTTTGTAAATGTAAAAATATATATCATTGCTAGTAACATTTTTTGAGTTGATTACTTTTATTCTAATCTTGTTAACTTTATCCTACTATAGCATGCAAATCGAAGGGGAAAATGACAACTCACATAATTTCTGCTGCGTTGAAGAGCAATCATAAGTGTAGTTTGCAGCTTTGCTCTTGCCTGCTAACAAATGGCCCCAAAAACTCAAAATTCTGAAATCAAATATAGATCTTCTGTGTTGTCATTGCTTTTTTTATTTATTCATAAAATGAAAACAATCTGACAGTTTTTATTAAACAATACTGAGTTTTACTTTGCTGTTCATCTTGATATGCAAAAAGAAGAATGTTTTATTACAAAATTTGAATAGGATGCGTAAAGCATCTTATAAATAACAGTACTTCCCCGTGGCCTTATATACTCGCAGCATATTTTTCAGGCATTAGCGGCAGACATATGACAGCATTTAGGAGGGAAAAAAATATGAAAACCTAGTCTAATATGTGGTCTAATGAGGTTACTACCTTAATTAGATTTTTCAGTACTAGGAAGCATGCCAAGTCATTGTTTGGTTAAAAGAGGCTGCGGCTTGTGGAAGATAAAAATAAATGTGTACCAGGAATAAATACATTTTTTTAAAACCCTCTGCCAAAAAATGTATGTAAATCTATTTTCATAAATATAATAAACCAATTATATATACACAAACTTAAAACAAATGTTTTAAAGTAATTTTGCTAGCTGATGTTGCTATTAATTTTATTATCTTTTATTTATAGCTTTTTTCCTATTTAAAAAAAAGACATTTTAGGACATTTATCTAATTAATGGCATGCAGCTACTGAGTTTGAGTTGCTAGCTTTAATTCTGTAAGAACTTTCTAAACCTGACGCTAGTCATACACATATTCATATTTTATCATTTTTCTAATTGCAGAATGAGTAATAATGGACAGTTTGTGCAAGACCAATTTATTTTTTTAATATTGTTTTACTCAAATAAAGCACATATAAAAAACCCCACAAATATACACTATTAGATGATCAAGGAATTGCTTGTCTCACCTCTGTCCTGCAGCTTGCAGCAGCTATTGCTTCCCTTTGGCTGTGCAGCCTGAAATACACTTTCTGAGCATCCCCGACACATTCTCTGAGGCTGTGAAAAGCTGAGGGAGTTTAGGAGCAGATTACTCCCTGGCTGCATCCTGCCCTGCCATTTGGCTGCTATGACTTATTAGTTTTTCTGCCCACAGTCCCCAGTTGCCTGGTTTTCCTTGGCTGACTTGCTCCTGGTGTGTTTATCTGTTGGTTTTACTGTTGCTCACTCTGCATGTTTCCTGTCTCTGTGATTGTATACTGCCTAGACCAACCTTTGCCAATAACCCTATCACTGCTTTGTCTTGGTCTTGGATACCTTGTTCCGCAGCCTGAATACCTGTGTACCTGTTTTGTTGACTTTCTTCTGCTGGAATCTCCTGTTCAGCTTTTTCTATGGGCTCTTGGTCCTCAGTCTTTCCCCAGATGCCATCCTTTGCACACAGAAGTTCTGGCGGCAGCCATGTGCTGGGATGGTAAAACTAGCCTCCTGAGGCTGAGCTGGGGCTTGCTAAAGGTGAAGAGTGCAGCGAATGATTGGGGCACTGCCGTCTGCTGAGCACTGGTGCCAGACCAGGGCCTTACATACACAAAGCTAAAAAAACATTTTTCACATTTACCACTGGCCTATACCTCATACTCCTATACTCTTATACCCGTATTCAACTCTAACCTAAAACCCACTAAGGATCAAAAGGAAAACGATGATAAAAGTAAAGAAAAATATGGTGTCACTAAGGCAATATATCCCCAAGGGAAGTCATAATGTTCATATACAATTTAATATACAAAAAAAAGAAAACAAAAAGGCCCACAAAAACATCAAACAAACCTGTATCTACAACTGTTCTCATCCCTTCTAAGATTGGTCTGTCATTCACACACCTGAAACATGCAGATAACTTTGTGATAAGTTGTGTGACAATTGGCTGAACACCTGAGCTGTATCCTTTTTGTGGGTCTAGGGTTCAGAGGATATTAGGCCAAGGATCATAACAGCAACCAGGCAAGCTGTATATGTATATATATATATATATATATATATATATATATATATATATATATATATATATATATATTATTAAGCAGGTCAGATATGGCAGCGTCCAACATCATTTGGTACTTGATAACTATATATAAAAAACAGTAACTATCCCAGCACTTTAGATCTAAGTAATTGATCACTATTGGGAGCTAGATAAACTTCTGAAATGCAGATTTAGGTCTGAAAAAATAATGACTTTGTAATTATCTGCTAAAATATTAACATAAAACATTTTTTTTAATAATTACAAATAAATGTGCTATATGACTTTATATAATACAGATACTTCAGCTTTACATTTTTCAGTATTTTTACATATATAAAATTTCTATCTTTCAGGGTTTGTTAAATTGGTAGTTTGTCATTTAAACAGATAATATTAGTTAGGTTTAGGTAACATGTATTACATGAAGAATTACAACTCTCACAGTTCAATGCAATTCGAAAGGAATCTTGGGAATGCTGTATTTCAGATGCCAGTGGTTTTCAGCTTTTTAGAGTAGCAATTATTTTTCATGCTGGGACCACCTATAATTACTGTTAAAATGGCCTGGTGTTAATATAACAAAATGAATAAGATTATTATTTCTTGATATAGCACAGCCATAGTGCTTAGTAGACTAATTATACTGAATGGGGAAGTTATCAGGATGGCAAGAGGGAGCTGCAAATGCCTTCTTTTTGATAAAATTGCAGTTTACATTACTGTTGTCCTGACCCAGGTACAACAAAATACTTAGTATTCATTGAGTTATTACCTTAAAGCACATTTTTGGATTCCTCTTATGCACATGTTGTTGCCTGATGTGTATAATCTACTCCTAAACTATGTGTGAAAGACCCTATTTGCAGTAAGAACGGAATGCCATCTGTGAACTCAGCATGTGTTTTTACACATGTGGGCTGGAGCTTAGAAAGCCTCCCTCGCCATGTTTTTTCACTGAAGCAAACTATACACAGTTTTGCTAACTTCCCATTTAGTGGTTATATTATTATCCCTGTCCAATGAAAACATTGTTACACCAATTTACCTTTAAATACTTTTTTATTGAGTTTTTTTCAAAATATACAAAAAAAATAAAAATAAAGACAAAAACCATATAAAACAAAAACATACCAATATTAATCATAATATAAATGAAAAGTAAAATACAAAAAGAAATCTAACAATATCTAACAATATAAACTAAAACATACAGAAAGGATAAACAATAGAGAGTACCCGAGACTGTTATTACAGATAAATACTACTGGGTTTCATGATTGAAAGAGTCTATGGTCTATGCCTGAGGTTGTATGGTGTTCTAGCCAAGGAGTCCAATCTTTGTAAAAAGTGTGTAAAGAGTCATTAGCAATGGCAGACATTTTTTCTAAGACCATGGTGTCTGAGAGTCTAGATAGTACTGCTTGAAAACTTAACGAAGGCTTCTGCCATGCAGCTGCAATCACTTGACGTGTGGCCAGAAAAATAAAAGAGAGCAATTTACGCTGATTCCTAGAAAAAGTAGAACCTATATTGTGTAATAATGCCATCCAGGGGTCCCTCTTAATAGATACATGCAATACTGATGTTATATAATTAAAGACTCTTATCCAAAGCTTTTTAACCACAGGGCAGTCCCACCAGATATGGCGAAAGGTGCCGAGTTCTCTACAACCTCTAAAGCAGCGTGGATCACTCCCATTTGCAGATTTCGCAACCCTTACTGGGGTAAAATACCACCGAAATAGCAATTTATAAGCATTCTCCTGCATTATTACATTTGGAGAGCAAGTGGCGATGTTCTGCCATATTCTTTGCCACTCTTCCTCGTCCATTGTTGAACCCAAATCTGTTTCCCATCTTTCTACATAAGAAAGAGGGTAAGTATCCATGTTAGTTAATGAACGATAGATCATAGAAACCAACCCTGCAGAACTCGAGCCTCGATAACAACAGGCTTCAAAGCTGGTGAGCCTTAATGGAGAATCTGTCGTGTGTTTCAATAAACTCGTTAGAAAATGTCTAATTTGAATATATCTGAAAAATTCGCCCGAAGGCAACTTCCACTGTTCCTGCAAATACGCGAAGGACCTGATCCCAGAAAGCGAGAACAAATCATATACATATCTAACAGGCCTCCGAGCCCACCATAAATAAGCCATTGGATTCTCATATGCTGGCGCAAAAATAGGGCAGTGTACAATGCCAATAAGGGAGTATGAGCTGATATCAAGCCTGCTGAAGTTTTAACTCTATCCCAGATACCTAATGCGTAAGACAACGTGGGATCAGACACTAAAGGACGTTTTGAAGGGGGCAACCATAAGAGATTGTAGTTACACCAATTTGGATATCAATGTGGCTATGCACCTGAAAAATAATTTGATCATCACTATATAGGGGATGCGTATAAATAGTTTGATACAGTTATTCTTTATTAATTCTCAGCCTGCCTAGGAACGCCCACTCCAAACTAACATCCACCCATTAAATTTTTTTTTTTTTATATTTGCATAACTCTGTCCTGAATCAAATCCACTGCATATGAACTAAGTGTTATTAGGAGTACTGAAGCAGGGTTCTGTGCTGTTCTCAGGAAGCTATGTACAGCATGCACGTTTTAGCATGCTAATGATGGGAAAATGCAAAATATATGCAGAATAAAGTTTTAGTTGTATTTAATATATTTTTAATGTGTGTTAATTCAAGGCCATAGTACAGTTTAGTTATGTTCTAATGCAAGCAATAGAAAATAGGTCTGGAAAAACAGATTACATAATTGACCTTTTTAGCATGTTTCTGTGAGAAACTATTGTACTTTATGTTGTATTCTTGCCAGATGACAAATACATTATCAAAGGTAAAAACCTCTGTTGTGCAAAAAAATGCAAACACTTATGTTTGCAATAGTATGTTTTGTCTGCTTGAAGCACCAGAGTGTATTTTAACTTTGAAATAAAGTTAAAGCTTAAGCTACATACACACGTCCAATTGTTCTCGCCCGATAATCGGCTCAGGGCCGATATCAGATGAGAATCTGATGTGTGTACAGCGCCCGTTGTCCATCAGCCCAACGACCGTCCTGGTGGATCCATGAACGATGGACTACTAACCATTCTAATGCAAGGGAAGGGGAAGAGAGCAGCAGGGTGTTGCTCTGGTGTTCTCCCCCTCCACTCTCCAGAACGGTGCTGTATGTATAGCAATTCAGTCCTTAGTCTTGGGAAGGATCGTGAAAGATCCTTTCCAACGACAATAATTGCACGTGTGTAAGCAGCTTTACACCTGGCTTTCTTTCAAGAAGCTCTAATCTAACACCAACTTTACCCTCCTGATCACTGTCTTTCTTCCTATCAATTCCTGCTCCATTATTTTACCCCATTCTTCAGCTGTTTTCATTATTTGACTAAAGAGAAATATTATTGTGTCCATTATAATCATATTAGATTCCCTGAGATGCACATTTCTAATACAGCAATTGAACCAACAATTGAAGATCTTGCAAAAAATGTTGAAATTAAGTTTATTTATTGATGTAAATGTGAATATTTATGGTTCGAGTAACTGGTTTTCCAAAAAAATGGGTAATCCTAACTAATATAGAAATTACCCTACGTTTAAAAGTAGCATTGGTTATATGAGTTCAATTAAATGGGTACAGTAAATTGCAATTATTGGCATTACGATGATACAGTTAACTGCATAAAGCAGGACATTATCCATCACTATGATGGGCACTTATCTTTACGTTTATTTTTTGCATGTTTCCATGATTAATGGCTAGTATGCCCATTTCCTCACCAACTAACCAAATATATAATCAGTAAAGTGTATGAAAATCAAAGTTTCCCTGTCATATAGCTGAAGCAATGCAACATTCTGTTGGTTACTGAACCCAGACTCCTACTCAGTCTAGAGGTTCTTAGTATGTAAATCATATTAAAGAGAAGGTAATTTTTTAATTAACAAATACGCTATAGCATTTTTAAATGTTTCTAGGTTTTTTTCCCAGGCATAATAGGTTGTAAAGCATAGCATTATGTCTATGGAGAACCACCTTAAAAAGCCTGTGTGATTCCTTCAAGGAGGCTAGCTGTACTGGGTTTAGATTTCATGTACACCTTTAATGAATAATATTTGTAGCTATTGGCTTAATTGTTTTGTTTTAAAAAGAAAAATATTGCTTATGAAGTTAAATCTCCTCTTATAAAAAAAATAGTGGTTTGTTAAGGCAAAAATAATTTAAGCAGAAAAAATAACCTTAGGGTTCTCCACAGGACATTGTTTATTTTCACTTAGATTGGTTACATTATATTGCCCTTTAATTTTAAGTATTAAGTATTTACTTTTCTCTTTACTGAGATCTACTCAAAGTTTTCCACACTCTTCAGTGTATTGACATTGGTAAACTGAATATTTGTTTTAGCATCACCAGAAAACTAACACCCAGGCCCTAGAAAAGCCTTACTGCAAGTCTTGTTTGTCAGTATTGATTGATACTTTTATGAAAAACTCCAGTCTTAGATCTTCGTGATGCAGAAGTAAGACCAACCCGCTGTGTAAAATAAAGAGTCCTCTTTTTCTTTGTCTACAAGTGGCAGGGGACTACACAAACTATTGGACAGACACTTTGGGAACAAGAAGACGAGATGAGGCCTCCATGTTGCTTTTGTGTTAAAAAAGCAGTCCACTTGGAAATTCTATGGCTTTTGATAATTTGGCTTTCTTTGTTATTTTTGGAGTAGCTTGATAAACAATTGTGGTGCAGTTGTTGGGGACAAATTATTTTAACCCATCGGGACTGGTTTGGTATGAATAGGAAAAACATGAATAGGAAAAGCTAGAAAACCTTTAAACATTTGGGTTCCATTACTGCTATATTTACATTTGTGCTTTTATAAGAAAAACAACAGCATGTGACTAAAGAAATAAATTGGGGCCAAATCTACAGTGAACAAACCTCCAGGTTGTCTTCTAATGAATACTTGTTAAATGACACTGCTTTGTCTTGCCTTGCTTCTTTTGACAAGATACAGGAAAAGCTATTCCTGTGTTTGTAATAAAGTTAGCTGGACTGCAAATAAAAGTTAGGATCTTATCATTGAAACCCAAGACATGGTAAAAAAAGGGTAGTTTTTTCAGTGTCCCTATGTTTTATTTACATAGTTAACTTCTCTGTAAGGTGGGCTTCTGTTGGTTACAAATTATGATTTTTTTTTTTTTTAAAGTTAAACAAATATACTCTTAGATTGCCTTATGCAATAATTATTCTCCCCAGAGCATTATGTGATTGAAGAAAGGAAGTAGCATGCAGGAGCATCTTGTAGCAATCAATTGCACATCATTAGAGAATTTTGTGATCACGTGGGATTGATCACTACTAGATGCTATTTGTGTAGCTTAGTCCATTGGGAGCCATTTGTTCCATCTGCTCAACACTCATTTGCTACTTTTAGCAATTAGGTGTCAGTGATTTTAGTTGTACAATTGTGCTAGTAAAATCTTTAAAGTAGATCCAGCCTAATGAGGTGACTCCCAGCCAGTGGCAAAATCTCTCAATTGCAAAGGATTAAATCGCCTATTTATTTTTGCCCTAAATCTCTCATTAGTAAAAAGATCTAATTTTCCATGTAACCATGGCCTTTGGAAAATACAATATTGTTTTATCAAGATATTAATGTTGTATTTGTACTTGATCTTCATCATGTATTTTTACTTACCATCTAAAGATACAGAAAATCATGCACATAAAAGCAAAGTGTCATTGGTTGCTACTTAAAATAATCTGTGTGTTATGGATAACCCCAAAGGTGCCACTTGTAATAATTCATCTTCTACTGGAACATTTGTCTTTTATTCTAAAATGATCAACTTGACAATATGCTTAAAGCTTAAACTGTTTGCAGGAAATCTTTAGTTTTGAAATAAACAGGTAGTGGATATCTCTCTTCATGATAAATAGCAGTCTTTTTGAACATTTTACTCTGAAATCATTTTTGGTCTCAGTGAACCTCTGCTGTAATTTCTCATATATGCAGCTCAAGATACATTAGTGCAATCTCTAGGTAGTAGAACACAGGCAATGAAAGTTATTGTGTTACCTTACTGTAGAGGTCAGTACAAAATTCCCACTACATTGGTGATCAGTGGGAAAATACTCTCCTGGAATATAGTGGGTGGCCAGTAGAGAAAAGCTTTCATAACATAAAAACATTCACTGCCCAGTCACAAAACATCACTGTTAGTTCTAGCCTGATATTAGGGCAGCACGGTGGCTCAGGGGTTAGCACTCTGGCCTTTGCAGCCCTAGGTTCCAGGTTCGATCCCCAGCCAGGACATTATCTGCATGGAGTTTGCAGGTTCTCCCCGTGTCTGCGTGGGTTTCCTCCCACATCCCAAAAACATGCAGTTAGGTTAATTGGCTTCTCCCTAACAATTGACCTTAGACTACATTAATGACATATGACTATGGTAGGGACATTAGATTGTGAGCTCCTTTGAGGGACAGTTAGTGACACAACTATGGACTATGTACAGCGCTGTGTAATATGATGGCGCTATATAAATACTGTATGATAATAATAATATTGGCCAATCAGGAGCTCACAATTAGGAGGGTATGCGGTCGAGTACAACTTTTAAAGCAAAAGGTGAGGTTTGCATGGGACTTTGGTTCATACATTCAAATCTGTTAATTATCTTGACATTCAGTTTTCATTGAATTTATTTGTTTATTATATATAGTTTATTATAAATTCCTCATTTATTTAATTGAATGTTCATTTTGATATGTTCCAGTTTGTCACATTCTTTTATTTATTTATTTTTTTTTAAGTTTTTTTTTTATAAGCAACCAACAATAAAATACAATACAGAAATAAATGCTAACATATGACACTAAACCAGTAAACGGCATATTACAGAGTATAGGAGAAGCACTAACATATTGAGTACCGGCCGACAAATATCATCACAGACAATATCAATCAGTCTGGTGCAAAAGGAAGTATCCAGAAGGTGTCAGGCATTACTATAACAGTATCAGACACAAATGTGCATTGGTCAAAAAATAGAAAACCTTGTTGGTTCCTGTTTTTTTTTAAGAAAGAAAAGAGAGATAGAAAGAGAACAGAGAAGATTAGGGTACTAATCAGGTATGTTGTTCACCCTGGCAATCCATTGTTTAATTGTAGGAGGGACGGTATGTTTACATTCTTTTATTTTAAAATTATTTAAGCATAGGACCTCCTCCATTGTTTAATTGTAGGAGGGACGGTATGTTTACATTCTTTTATTTTAAAATTATTTAAGCATAGGACCTCCACAATAATTCAGAATTTTTTAACCTGATGTTCCCATAATTTCCAACTATTTGCAATATAATGTTCTCCCCAATCAATCAAACTTTCCTATAATACTGTCCGGACCACCTCTTTTATAATATAGATGTGCACCCCCAATTAATGCCTGTGGATAAACCGTACAATGAGGGACCACTGAAAGCCTCCATGAGTGTGTCTACCCATTAGAACGAATTGGGGCTTTGGGCACAGTATGTAGAGCCAAGGACCATGCCAAAAAGTGACTGGATTGGGGAGGAGGGTAAGTACTGTATTATCCCTGGTGGGCTGCACCCAGTGGAATGGGTGATTTATTAAAGACAATTTTAATAAAGGTGAAGTTGTCTTTAAGGTAAAACAATACATTAAAGCTGTTTTAACATCATGATGACTATTTTAATGCTACAATCCACCTGTCTCTCTTAAATAAACAAAGGACATCTGCTTGGCTTATGTCTGAATAAGAAGAAGAAATTTGAAATATTAGCTGAGCTACTTCCTTTCTTTTCATTCAGAGACAATATGTTTCTACTGCTGCAGTAAACTGTCACTGGAATAGCAGAAGCTGTATAATCACCAAATTAACAAAGAGTTTCACTGTTGTAATATACCCTAAAAATTGAATAGTTAACGAGGCACAATTTTTTTTTCTTTTTCTTGGATAAAGTAGGGAGGGTATAACTCCTTTCAAGTTTTTATTCTTTTCTGTTTTAGATATAATTTAAGTAATTTAGTGTACAGTAAAGGGCCCTTTAGAGAGAAGGGGATCTGGGATAGGCCTGTACAATACACAATACATTGATAATTCAGGTAGTTCACTATCCGGATAGTTCGCATTGGAATATAACCTCTATGTAGGACGTGTCTCTGTAAGTCTCATGTTTTTAAATCAACTTAGCGGA
The DNA here is from genome assembly GCF_032062135.1 of Pyxicephalus adspersus. Lineage (NCBI taxonomy): Eukaryota > Metazoa > Chordata > Amphibia > Anura > Pyxicephalidae > Pyxicephalus > Pyxicephalus adspersus. The sequence continues at coordinate 49,082,600 of NC_092860.1, forward strand.
AACCAGTGGGGATAGAGCTATAAGATCTGCTTTGGACAAATACTCACACTGTGATTTATTGGGAAAAATGGCAGTATAAATGAGAAAATACAGGTCAAATTATACCAGGCATGTCAAACTAGTGTTTTTGGGGCCAGTTTCGAAAGGACTATATGTGGACCCCAAAAAAATATTTTGAGCATGTTTGGTGTATTTATTCTGTAAAAGATATGCCAAAAGACACTACACTAGGGCTACGTACAGACGTCAGATGATTCCTGTAGGGTAATCGCCTCAGGGCTGATATCGGACGAGAGTCTGGCGTGTGTATCGCTCTTCGTTCATGGATCTGTTCTGGTAGATCCATGAACGTTGAACGATCGTAATGGTAGTGAAGGGGAGAGAGCACAGCCCTGGGCCTCCCTCCCCTCTCTATAAAACAGAATGGTGCTGTACCTACAGCGCTCGTTCATGCATCCTTTAGTCTTTTGTCAATGGAAAGGATCATGAAAGATCCTTTCTAACTACAATTATGTGTAATGCTTACTCAGAGTAAGTCTGAGTATTCTTTTTAATACATTAAGTCTGCACTTCCTTGCATAATTGTTGCATAAAGTGCACATGCATTGCTTTCACTATACGTGGTGAAATGAAGTGTATTGCTACAGTGCACTGCTGCATCTGTTTCTGTCCGATTTTGTCCATTTTGTGTCAATCAGCTTTATTGAGTTTTCAGAGAGAAATAGACAAATATACATAACAAACATTAAAACAAAAAACACCAAAATCTTATTAACCCGTAACGGCATTGGCTTCACATGAGCATAAAATACACATCTTAAATACGGCATGATTTTGTCCATTTTAATGAATGTAGTCAGCATCACAATTGATATTATTGTACGTCTCAGTGTTTCTATTAAACACACAGCACTGAAACTCATTTAAAGTGGGACTGAAGCAATAAAGAGTCATTTCACAACCTAAATGGTATTGTCTGTGCCAGCACCAAGAAAAATCATATTTTGGATATGTGCATGTAATTTTGTTTGTATAATATATACATGCATAAAACTGTACTGGGTTCAGGTTGCACAGTTTGTGTGCAAAGTTGTGAAAATGTTCAATACCTACACCTTCCTTTCCAAATGTATTGAATTAATTCAGTCTATCTTGACCATTTTAACATGGGAGAAACAAAGGGAAACTGAACAACTTTTGGAATTTTAGGGAATCCCTGCTATTACTATATCCACAGCTCACAGAATAATATTGTGGTGGTGAGTTGGAAGAATGGCTCTCACATTGCTGGCCAGTGACAAGACTGTCACTCTTACAGATATCCAAAAACATCATTGGTGTCAGTTAAGCTGACCTGGAAGCACAAACTGCTCATTGTTCAAAAAACACTTGGCAACCTCTGGAGGAACCCTGGTTGTGAAACACTGTTATAGTGTGTTGGAGTGCCTCTAAAAATGAATTTCACTACAATGTAGTATCATACATTGCAGGAAAAAGTAAGAGTGTTAATAGGTCCTAAGTTAAAAGCCTATGTAGGGAACAGGTTTGGAGCTATAGATAACTGAGACACTGATTTGCAAAAAATCACTAGTCCAGTTTATATCTCTATTTTGCCTGTTACTACAGATACTATACTGAAAGTTTTTTCAAGGTATTGTGACTACATGTGTGCTCTCTCACTGTTCACTAGTGTCCTTACTACTGACCTATAACACAAAATGTAGAAATTAGCTTTTGCTTACTGTACATTAATATATCTTTAAAGGCATTCATTCCTTGGCTGATGTGTCCTTACCCTTTTTTTAAACTTATTTCTGTTTTTCTGTCAAATACACTGCCAAAATTTCTGATTTGTTTGGCTTATGTTAAAGAATAGCCATTAATGTAGAACCTTAGTGGTTGTGGATTTCAGCGGACCTGTTCTTGATTTTGGCAGTGCTTATCTTCATGACATAGTTGTTGTAGCAGACATTCAGGGTCAAAATAGATTGCTGTGATAAATGAATCATTCTCGAATGTACCACAAAGAATAACTTTTTTTTTTCCGTTCTTTTAGATTTTTATTGTTGGGCTGAGCTTTTTTTCTCTCTGTTTTTTAAAGATAATTAATAGGAGAGGTGACATGATTCAAGGATGTGGAAAAGCAAACCTAGCTCAGATATATTTTTCATGTCACATGAATGCTGGCTAAATAATATATGCAGGGGTTCATTTACAGGTATATATTATCTCTCACACATATTACAGAAACTCCTGCTGCCTTCATCTTCCTTCCTAAAAGGCGGTCACCAGCTTTGTTCAACTTTAAAGAAGAACTAAACTGATAATTCCCTCAGTGTAGGAAAATGCTCCTTCTTGGGCATGCACAGAATAACACACAGAATAACATGCACAGAGTAACATGGGATGCGTTCCGTAGGTATCCCTGGAGGCTCCGCACTCCCATTCAGTTTTGAATGCTGCGTTGATCAAGACAAGAATAGGAGGGACTTCACAATTTTTGTTTAAAAAAAGGGTGTTGCAGTTAAAAAAAATAATTTTTACTTTATATAAAAATGTTGTCTACCCTTTTATGTAAAGTAAAAAATTTAGTTTACGGCCACTTTAACTAGAGTAGACCCAGACATGGGGTGTTAGACCAGGGATCTTGATCCTGTGCATGCATTTACAGAAGCTTTTATATTTTAGCTACATAATCCTGCAACATAATTAGGAGTCTATTTATAAAGCATTGAACCTGGCAATCACCAAATATTCCCTGGTGGGGAATCCTTTGTGTTTTCAATGGCAATGACTCATTCTCCACCAGAGAATGTTTGGTGTATGTCAGATTCACTGACCAATAGACCAATAAGACTTTTTAAAATACAATTTTGTGTATTTCTTATTGATCTGTATTTATTTATGCAGCCTTGTATACATTGGTTGACTCTGTTTAAGAAGAATTAGTGTTAGGCTTTTTGCTGCTTTCAAAAGCTATGATTTATTACCAGTCAACTTGAACAGCTTGTATGCTTGGTCATCTGTGTCTGCATTACCTTACAATATATTGATTGTGTTGTGGTGCTGTCCAAACCTGCCGTTCTGTCCTTTTGCATTGTTAAATAGGATTCCAGCTCTCACAATTTCACATGCATTATTCAATATTATAGGGTTTAATGTGGGGTTCAGAAAATCTACAATCCACAATTTTTGGTGCCCCAGAGGTTAGGACTCTGCCCTTTGCAGCACTAGGTTCCAGGTTCGAATCTTGGCCAGGGCACTATCTGCATGGAGTTTGCAGGTTTTCCCTATGTTTGCATTGGTTTCCTCTCACATTCCAAAAACTGGCTTTTAGGTTAATTGTCTTCCCCCCCACACTGACCCTAGACTGTGGTAATGACATATGACTATGGTAGGGACATTAGATTGTGATCCCCTTTGAGGAACATGTTAGTGACATGACTATGGACTTTGTAAAGCGCTGCATACTATGTCAGCGCTATATAAATACTGGATAGTAATAATTATTTTTGTTTTTTATTATACTGTAGATTTCCCTGTTTAAATTCTCTGCAATGCTATAGTATGATTGCATTGTTCATAGAACATATTATGCTTCATCCTGCTATTTTACAATACTGATTAAACCAGTTATGTGGCTACAATTTACAATCTCTGAACTATGCTTACACTCCCTGCCTTAAAGGAACTACATAAAGAGGTCACTGCAATAATCATTCTAAAGTTGCCTCACCTTAAATTCATTATAATGCTTACTGGTCCACATACAATATCTTAAAGCAGAACTTTCTCTGAATTCTTAAGTAAACTGCTATCTCTGTCCTGGTTCTAGAATATACAGCTTGTCAGGTTGGTGTTCGCATCCTCTACCTTTAATACTGACCCAGAATGAGTATACAACTTGGGTCTTCAGATAATTGTAACACAATTTATCACACAGATAACTGCATGCTTGTTTCACTGAGACTGAAACTACTGACTCCAAAGATTTATATCCAGGCAATCTTGTGAAATGTAAAACAGAAGACCCTTATAACTGTTTTAAGTTTGCTTAAAAAGTGTTTTTTTAGGTTGTTAAAAAAGAAAAAAACTATAATATAAACATCGGAAATAATTTTTTTGGTATGCCAACACAGAAGAAACTCTGTAGTTATATATATTTATACAGCAACATGTGCATTAAATGTGTATATTAAAGGATATCAAGGGTTTGACTATACCAGTGTTTTTACCATGAGGGAACCCTTAAAATAACATTAGGGTCTTAGGGAACCCTTGCTTTAATTACTTAATTCACAGTATATTAATGTAGTGGTCTATAGGAAGAATACCCTTTACATTGGTAGGCAATAGGAAGAATGTCACCCTTACAGATAGCCAAAATGATTACTAATGTCAATGGTAATTTACCTGAGGGGCACAAAGTCAGGAAACCCCTGGAGGAATCCCAAGGGTCTATAAGTACATGAGACCTGTACATGCTAATGATATATTCTTCTTTTGCCTGCTGCTTCATAAGTTGTGCACTGTAGAACCTCTTCACTCTTCCTATTAAAAAACAAGATTTATATAGAGGCAACATATTATGCAGCACTGTACATTAAATAGTGGTTGCAAATGACAGACATATACAAACAGTGACACAGGAGGAGTGAACCCTGCCCAGAAGAGCTAACACTCTAGGCATCTCATTGGAAAGCAAAAGATATACTGTTTCCCTAATGATGGTAAATATCCAAAATGCTCATAGTACCCATGGAATCAATGCTTTTGCTCAGAAAACAGCATTTTTTTTATTTGTAACCAGCATGAAATACTTATTATGGATGATATTGTGACATGGTCCTATTGCAATGTGCCTCCTGAGCCTGTATGATCAGCTTTACGGTAGATGTAACTGTATAATGCCTGTACGCTCAGCTTTAGCTGTAACTATATGCCATCTTTTATTGTATTATTAATGCATATTAGGTTTTATTATGATCTGTGGCTTTTTTTTCTTTTTTCTAATTTGTTTAGTCACTTTTCTTTGTAGTTTCATATGATCCCCATCCAGTGAGGCCTGTGGCTTTGGGCTCCCTATTGAAAAGGTGGCACAGGCTTTTGTTAGCATGTTAGGTATCTTATTACAAGATGAAGAGCTTCTCTTCAATTATTGATCCATTAGACAATTGGCCACACGCTAGCAGGGCAGCAGGAGTATGTGGGGGATGGTGTCATATGAAGAAAGAAGCTCTTGCCCCCTTTAGCTGTGTATGCTCTTTGCTCCTCCCTGGCTCTGGGAGGTGTGCAGACTTGTTTGGTGTTATACTGGGTTTCTTCTGTGCTATGCATAACCAGGCAGTTTCTGTTCTGTTTCTCTTTGAAATGTTTCACATTAAATGCAGCTGAAAATGTTGTGACTTGTCATGTAACTTCAACAGGAAGTGCATAGATTATTACCCTACATTTCAGTGAATGTCAAATTCACTGCTTTATAAATAAACCCCAACATGTTATTTGTGTAAATTAGTATATTCTGTAATGTGCTTAAACTTTGAGCTATTATTTGTGATTATTGATGGCAATACTATGTTTACGATAAGGGCTACGAAGGTATACAATGGGTACACCATCAGCCAATGTGAGTGCACTCACCTTGTACTTTAGTAACCAGCTGAAAGATGATTAGTTCAGTTTTCTTTTAAAATATACAAGGATTTTGTAGTTAAAAGTATCAAAAAAGGTAAACTTTAGAAAACACGTATAAACATATGTCAAGAATTATTTGACATATCACCCAAGAGCCTCCCGGGATGCGTGACATAGGTATCCCAGGAGGCATTGCACTTAAGAAAAAACCCTAAACAAACAGAATTTTTACCTTGCATAAAGGGTTGTCTACCCTTTTATGTAAAGTAAAATTTCTAAGTTTAGGTACGCTTTAAGATTAGATGTACAATCAGCACTTCTTGTTTAAGGGTGACATGACTAAACCCCTGCCTGAAATGGGAGGGGAATGTGCACTCAAGGCAAGCAGAATGTCAAGGTTAGAAATATTTGTAAGAGATTATTTAGAAAAAATAGAATATGCCAATGAAAAACTATAAGGGAAAGCTTATTGATTCCCAATATAAAGAAAATGTATAGAGTTGGGATTTATTGCAATTTAAAAGGAGGCGATTCACATATGTGTGTGTGCAATTTTTGGAGCCTCAACACGTCTCATTAAGGGCCCTGTGAAATACCAAAAGGCCATTGTTTTTAAAAGGCCATAGTCCTCAAATGTATCTTGCATAGCTTTTGTACAGCACACTGCAAGACAATGTATGCAATAACCCTAGTGCTGAGGGTTAGGTGTATATGTTAAAGAGTAACTAAACTGAATAGTGCCTAAAAAAAAAAAATACACTTACCTTCAATCGAGCAGGGCAGTCCAATCCATCCTGGAGTGTCTTGCTTTGGGTCCCGGAGCTGGCGCTGTGGGCGCCACCATCTTCGCCTCTTCAACGGGTTCTTCATCCTACGTCACCTAATCCAGGTATGAGATCGGGTGACGTAGGATGGAAAAAAAACATGCCGATCTCACTGTGCATGCATAGGATCAGCAAATTTTTCTCTTTGTGCTTCCATTCATTCCTGATCACCTAGGCGATCGAGAATTAGGAGGCAGTGCTGGACCCTTTAAAAAAAAAAAAAAAAAATGTTGCACTTAAAAAAAAAACAAACCACAGAATTTTTAGCTTACAAAAGGGTTGTCTACCCTTTTATGTAAAGTGAAATTTCCGAGTTTAGGTATGCTTTAAGTCCACCTATTCACATTGGGTTTCCTATATAAACACAGACATATTATTATATTTTAAGGTGTCTTCAAAAAAATCATCAGTGTGACTTCAACCTATTAACCTTTACAGCAAGCAAACGGTTCTTTCTGAATTACCATCCCTGCCATTGTGCGGTGCGTTGTTTCGGCATTCTCCAACACAGTTTCAGTCAGGATATTTGCCCAGGTTATCATCTAAAGCAGGGCCACTAGGCCATTTCAGGGCTGAGCGGGAGCACACTAGGCTGGACTCTGAGTCCCGTCCTGATGGCTCTGCCCACCACTAGGGAACAACCCCTGAGGTGAAGTCCCTCTCCTCCGTATACATTGTGGAGGACAGGGATTTCCCTTTAGGGAGTGTTCCCTATTTATCGCAGCCGCAGAAGTATCAAGGCGGGCTCCAATAAATAAGGTAGACACAGCAAGGAGGCAGCACCGGAGTTAGGCTGGAACGAACTACCGGCTAGGCCGTATCTGGCCTAAAGGCCGGAGTTTGCCAACCCCTTAACTAAAGCAACATATGAAAGGTGTAAGGGTTACCGCTTTTTTATTAGTAAATTCTTTTTCATTTAACAATGGAAGAATGACACATGGAATAAATATTTTAATACATAATAAGCAAAACGCACTTTGTGCGCAGAGGTAAAAAAAATTGCTATGCTTTATACATTTTTTTTGTATGTTTCTCTACATGTACTTTTGGAAGTTTCTTTCTTGACTTTTGGGGGGTAAACTGGGGGTGCTGTGTATTTTGGGCCCTTGCTTTATATTTACACAGGGCCCAGTTTTATATAAATTCATCCATGCTGGCAGTTTTGCAATGGCAACCAACCCGTGTACAAGGAAGGAAGTCCCAACTAACGATGCCCTATGGAATGTTGTACATTTGGGGCCCTCTCTTTATATTGTAATTGTCAACCATTTCATTGTTTTGATTTGAATAATAAACTTTATTCATCACAAAAACAAAAGTAATACAATCAGGGTACACTCAATTACAATTCCCCCAACCATTCTGGCAAATTAATACATTTATTCCTGCACACTGCGGTGTGATGCCTGAGGTGACATGCTGTAATAATATGGTTGGGAGGTGACAGACAAGGTTCTCCTCATAATATATACATTGCGTGGAGGGCCCATCCAGAGGGGTGCAGGGGAAGCCTCCTCTCAGGTAGCAGCGTCCAGGCCCGGCCAGCAGCAGGCGTTTCTATGGCAGATCTGAGCTCATCAACCTGTTGAGGGCGATCTGGGTGTTTTCGTCCCCTCCCTCCCAGCACCCTGCTCCCATTCATCTGTGCTGTTAGCGTGAAATGACAGCCCTCTTTTGTGTCAGGGTAATTTGTTTATCTACTGCGTGCAGCTCCTACTGCTTCCTCTTTTCTGTGCTGCTTCCCTCCGGCCCTCCTCTGTTTCTGCTCTCGTTACTCAGATCTGCTTCTCGTGCTCTGCAGGCCTACATGGCAGCTTGGTTTCCCCTCCCGCGGCTGGACCGTGTCGCCTGCCTGGCCCCTTCGTCTGATCGCCTGCCACTGAAGCAGACGGGCAACTTGTGAAAGGTAGTGGTGTAGTTGGCTGTAGTGGTGTAGTTGATTGTAGGTGTGTAGTTGGCTGTAGGTGTGTAGTTGGCTGTAGGTGTGTAGTTGGCTGTAGCGGTGTAGTTGGCTGCAGCGGTGTATTGGTGGTAGCACAGGGGAGTGAGGGGGCGCAGGGAGCCAAACTTTTCATTTTATAGTAAGAAAGGGATAAAACTGCTGTTTTTGAATATTTTCTTTTGCCATCCTTAGTCCTTGACTTCCTGTGCTGTAGAATGACCAGGAAGGGAGAGAACATCATGTCAGAAAGTTGCCCTCTTGGTTGTCATAGCAACAAGTACGTACCCCCATCACAAGATTGCCCCTGTACTCCTGATGACAAATTATCATTTAGTATTTACCCCTTTATTTTGGAATAAGAAATAGAAACCTGACCTATCTAAATCTTCCATAAAGTTTTATAGGAATCCATGATGTGGAAGGGGCTCTGTGCAGTAAGTGCCCTGTTAACACATAGGAATAACAAATTGCCCCTATGAGGGAATTGGAGCCTTGAGCTGCTTTCTGTGACCATCAATGTGACTGCAAATCGCCCCTGGGGCAAACAACACGTTCTAAAGACACCGGTGTAATTGTTAATGGCAGAGCTATGTTTTGTATAGACGGAATTGCTGATGAGAACAGCAAACCTGACCACTTATCGGTGTCATTTCTAATCCCCTACATATCCAAAGAGAAAGTTGTGTCCCCTCTCCCATAGCTCTTCATTACACATACATGAGGATGAGAACCACCCGGGCTTTATTACTCTTCTACCTTTACATACTTCAATCATCTCCATGTCAGTTCATGTTATACGTGTGCCTTGTAATAGCTGTGTGTGCTTTGTTCACCAAGGCAATATTCTCTTCCTGTTTAGCGAGTAGAGCAGGGTTACCCTTTTTGTTGCAATGCCAAGTCATTTTTGTTGTTTTAAATACTAATAAACGCTGAACTCTTTGAAGCTTGCTATTGCAGAATGACCAGTTGTGAAAGCCTAGGCGTGATAAAAGTATGCTCAGAAGGGTTACTTTATTTGAAGAAGTCGATTGCTCATATGAATATACTGGCAGACACTTGCTGGAATGGCCCTTGTGTTGTTTATAAAGTCTTTGTAATCTAAAAGTGCTGAAATGAAACGACTCTTTTCTAGGTTTGGCAATAAGGACAACTGATGATACAAAGTCTGTTTACCCAACTAAGATAATCACGATTATTTCATTAAATGTGATCCATCAGAAGTGTCATGCCTGTACAACATCTGTCTGTATAACAATATACACATATGTAACAAGAATTGGATCTGTTATCATTATTTAACAGGATTTATATAGTGCCATCATATTACGCAGCGCTGTACGGGGTTGCAAATGACAAACTAATACGGACAGTGACACAGGAGGAGGAGAGGACCCTGTCCAGAGAAGCTTGCAATCCTGTTGTGTTGTAATAACCCCGGCATGCTTTATCTTTGCCTGTAAATCTAAATCCAAAAACACAAATGTAACATATTGCAGCTTACCAGTCATTAGATGTGTTTGGCTGCATAAAAACAGTACAGAAAATACCTGTTGATCCTGCCAGTGTCATTGTAACCTCTGTGAGCAAAGACAATGTTCTGTTATTGTAAACTCCTAATCCCATCACCCCCTTATGTAATAGAGATAAATAGCTCGCTTCATATATACAGGTAGAAAATTGAGTATAGCCATCAAGACAGGAAATAAAAGAAGCCTTATATGTATACTTTAAGAGCTGGTAATTTAAAATGTATTTCTTTTTACAATTTAAGAACCATTTATTACTTTGAATTATGCTGTATATGGTAATGACTTTAAAGGGACCATGCAGGAAGTGCATGCAAAATGCAGCATTTAGAATGCATTTCCAATTTTCTATATCTCAGCAAAATAGAGGAAACATGTATATTATAAAGCAATGTTTTATGTTAATGATACCTTTCACGCAGATGGCGTGTCTTATGTGAACAAATTCTAATCAGTACCTGCCATATGCACAGGGTTACCTTTGCTCGCAGCTACTGGCCATTGCAGCAGGACAGGTTAGTTCCTATTTGCTAGAGGGTGATGTTCAGGCAGAGATAGTTAGGACTGTTTGACCTTGGAAGTGTACATAATCCCGCTATACAAACCTCTCCCCATTCTGTCACAGGGTTCCGCCATCTTCTTCCTTCTCTTCCTTGTTGTGATCTTTGGGCATCTTGATTGGCCAGGCAAAATGAAAACACAGGTTTGCAAGAGTTCATTTAGTCCTGACTATAGTAGCTGCATGTGAAAAATCTTGACAGTTCCACAGAGCAATCAGACCGGTATGAATGCTGATTGCAGAAGGGACATTGCCTGTCCATTCTACAATAAAGCCCTGTCCGATCACAGAAAAAAGCCACTGAGCATCCAGTAGGAAAGTTTGACGTCCCATTTAGATATGTGTGTTGCAGTAACACATCACAAACGTGTATGCACACACAGAACCAACATCACAGAACTTAAACCACCAGCCTAATCGTAATAAATTGACTGATTATTAAAATAATCATTACCCTACCCCTTACCACGATGCCTAGGTGAAATTGCTGTCTTCACCCATTTGTGAAGATTTTTGTGAAATGCAGAGTAGCAGAAATCTTGTACAAAGGTTTTCTTGCAATAGACCAGAGTAGCTTCTTTAGAGATTTTGCTTGCTTTGTATTCTGCAGAACTCTGTGACATTACACCTAGAAATTCAGAAAACGTGTAGGGCATCTATAATTCTCAATTATTTACTTTGTTTTTCACTTACTAAGTGTAGGTTATACAGGAAGAGGAAATGGGCCCTGGGAGTGTAAGTGGACCTTTCATTTTAGTGAATTGCCCCTAACGTTTTGTTTGATACAGCTTTCTAAAGAAGTCAATGCAGGGCAATGTCACTGCAACTCACCCCCGTACTGTGCGTCTCCCCAGCCACTCTTCCATTGCAGACAGCCTGTAATCAGTGGTGTTAGTGCCATTGTTATGGAGGAGCAGATCGCTTGCTTCCCTATACCTGGATGTGTTTGGTGTTGATGGCTGCAATAGGGACACAGTCACATTGCCTTGCATGGTAAAGGTGACTCTGTAACATAGTAGAGTGTTTTCCAACACAGTTTGAATAATAACTGTTGGACGTACTAATATTTCTAAGAATAATAGAGAAAAATAGTAAATTCTTTAATTTTATTATTGCACCCAGAATTCGGAGCTTGGTCATCTTTCTCCATCTTTCTAGTGCTACATCCTCTCCCCCCCCCCCCCCAACATGTATGTGTGACTTTATGACATGGGTATAATTCTTGTTGGTCATTTACACTAATCTGCATTAAACCATAGCATTAATTATTTCTGTGTAATCCTTCTGGCTCTGGCAGTCCTTGTTTCCTGTCTAGTGAATACAGACTTTTCTTTGCAGTGATTACTCACTGGGCAACATTTCACAATAATATACATACTGTATATGCAGTTTGGGGCTATTCTAAAAGATTATAAAAGTTTTTATTGTCAAATAAACCATTCATAACCGCTGATCTCCAAAGGGTCGAGGAGACAGTCTTTCTGAAAATCCTTGGAGGTGTGACAGATCCCTGGACCTTTCAGTTTGTGGTTGGAACCTCCTGAAGGGTTGGTGGATGAAACCAAAGTGCAGCAGGGAGACCCCATCATCCATCACTAGACCCCATCATCCATCACTAGAGGTGTCAAATGCAGAAGATCTCTAGCAGGTTTATGGTGGTGGTCAGGGCAGTTAGTCATATATGTAGTTTGCTGTCATGCTGATTTACCATCTTGCTCATTTATCATTTTTTTTCTTTTATACTCCTTGATCTGGATTTTCTCATGATGTGAGATATGTCTTTTCAAAGGGCAGTCTCGAAAACCTATATTAATGTTCTCCCCCAGCCCTTTTTAGCTGGACGCACTTTCCAGTAACCACCCGGCTGTTTTTGGGTGGCTACTTAAGAGTGTGGTCACAATACAGGGGCTGCCACCCACCTACAGTTTCTTCCCACCCAGCTTCAAAAAACGGGTTGAACACTGTATATACAGATCTTGACCTGGGGGAGCACAGACTTCACCTACCCTGTCACTTGACAGCGATCAGACCTACTGATTGGCTGTTAGACCAGGACAATGTCGCCTGGGAGGGGGGTTACAAAGTGCTGTATTTAGGAAGCCCTTTGTAAGATGCCTGTTAATTCGCCCTGCATTGGCAAGGAAACTGTATCTCTATGGAGCCATTGAAGAGAAACAGTATGCAGGCTCGAAGTATAAAAGCTATATGGGCAGCATATTCAGAAAGCATTCATGTATATTTGTAATCCAAGGTATCCTATCCTTGTTCTCTGGTTACAGCAGAATTTTAGTATTTTTTATTATTATTATTATTTATAATAAACAGGATTTATATAGCCCCAACATATTACGCAGCACATTGAATAGGGATACATTTAGATCTCATAGGCTTGGTGAACATAGATGAGGACATTTTTAGTTACCAATCTGGTGTCTATTAAGGTACGTTCACACGTCCACTGGCCGATATCAGATGAGAATCTTGCGTGAAAGATCCTTTCCAATGACTATAATTGCACGTGTGTATGCAGCTTTAGAGTAGAATGATTTTTTTGCTCCATCATAGATCACCCAAGACTCAAAAATTAAATTTGGTTGAAGATGGTTTAATTTTTTAAGAATATTTAATAGATTAGTGTTTCACACAAAAATTTGGGTTATAGAGCTTTAAAGGTAAGGGGAGGAGGACCCAGGTGGTGGGGAAATTCTAAGTACATGGTTGAAATTAGCCGTGATCAGTATGCCATACAAGGATATTCTGCTAGGAGATGATCAGTAAAGTCATCCATTTACTCCATGCTTATTTCCATTACTACCGTGTTTCCCCGATGATAAGGCAGGGCCATCAAATAAGACAGCCCCCCCTTTTTAGGTAAAAATGAAAAATAAGCCCCCCCCGCAAATAAGCCACCCACCGATTACTTACCAGAATCGCGTGGTGCGGTGGGTGACTCCGTGTGTGGTTCCACATGAACAATAACTGTGTACTGTAGTCTTCTTCATGGGTAAATAAGGCATCCCCCTGAAAATAAGCCCTAGAGCATATTTTGGCCTTCAAAAAAAATAAGACAGTGTCTTATCATCGGGGAAACAGGGTAGCTATAGCATACAAAGGTTCATATTTCCATTCACAATGAATATAAAAGGAGCCTTTCTTTGGTCAGGTTCCTAATGTATTCCTACAAGGGTACATTTTGCAAAGATGTAACCCAAATGTCTGTATGTTTTATATGGACAGCTCAGCGTAATGATGCTAATGTCATATATTTACATTAGGAAGGCAATGGATTTCTTGTGAATAAACCTCAGTGGTTGATGTTGTCATATATTTACATTAGGAAGAAATGTATTTGTTGTGATAAAAACTGGACTTCATATTTCTTAAGCTTTCCAGTATACTTGTTCTGTATTGAAACTGTTCTGCCTATGCAAGAGCTAAAAAAACACAAGAAAGGTTGGAGGGTGGCCCATCCCTTTCACTCCCTCTTAGAACATGCAGGACATGTGGGAGTAACATACCAACATTTGTGTTGTAACAATAAGGTAAGCAGCCTTTGCTGCAGGGTCTATCATCTGTCTTTACCTAGCTCCATCCTAGTCTGACTGTAATTGCTGTGTTGATTAGGACGTAAATGCGTATTTAATTTATAGTGACAGCATTTATGCAGCAACAGGTTTGGTGTGAATAATAAAGGATTATAACTTTTAGCTGTGAGTAAAGCATCTGAAAACTGAGAATTAATAGCATGCAATTTCCTCTTATATTACTCAGTATTTTCACTTGTTTTGGGAACCAGTTTTACTTCTATAATTTTGGATTTCTTATGTTAGGGGTGCCAGTCGTCCCTTATTAGAAGTGACAACCCTTATTTTGGTTGGAATCATGTCAGAGTCTATAAACATGTGAGCTGTAACTGTGTTTTTTCGTTAAGTTATTGGGGAAAATATCAGTTATAGACTGCTAAATGGAGTGGTGTGAAGAATCCATTGTCCTTGCAGTTGTGTGTGACTTGGCACGTAACCTGCATTGAACTTGTGGTGACCAAATGGTTGGTAAATCTCCTTGTTTGTACTTTGTGTGCAGAATGTACAAAATCGGTAAACCTCCATTTTTTTTTTTAACCAAGCCTCTAAGGAAAGTTTATTGTTGAGATTTACTTGCACTTTAATGTTGTTTTTGTTAACATACATTACCTTAATTTTTAATTTGCTTGCCTCCCTATTTGGTTGAAGAGGCCACCTATTGCAATAAAAAACAAAAGGGGAGGGCAGGGGCTAAGATTGACTAAGTCCAAATCTGTCTAAACGATAAGCTGCCTATGTCTCTAAATCTGTGGTGTTTTTGATGTGCAATTTTACTTAAGGCAACATCTGCTTACACACGTTTTAACGTATGCTCAGTATGAATTGCTCAGATGTGTGGCAGATTTCAAGAGACTCTGCATTCTTATCAGAGTTACCAGGCACACTAAAAACGCAAATCAAGAACCTGTCATTCTGAGCTATCACTAGTTTATGGACTAGATACAATGTAAAAACACAATGTGTTCCACTACAATGCTAATGGTTGCATAGCTTAACATGATGGTAGTGTTTTATTGAATAAGAATATTATAGAATACCCATACAAAACACTTAAAAGCCACACAGAATGTCACAGAACATAAAGTAGCCCTGGTAAAATCACATTTATTATAGTGTATTACAGATAAGGATTTCAAAAAGCTAAATAATCACGGTATGTAAAATAATACAAATGATGACTTTTAGGAAAGAATTGGAAAGATAGATGCGGATATCTTTTAGGAGCCACTTAATATGGAGAACCTAGTTTCTGTGCTATTAATACCCCAATGAGCCTGATATATTAAAGCTCCCCAAGGCTGGAGAGGATACACTTTCATCAGTGAAGCTGGGTGATCCAGCAAACCTGGAATGGATTTCTTCAAAGTCATTGTCTATTTTTATCAAATGTTTTCAAAACTGGACTAGATCTGTTCCAGATTTGCTGGATCACCCAGGTTCACTGATTAAAGTGTATCCTCTCCACCCTTGGAGAGCTTTAATAAATCATGCCCATTATATCAATAAGTAAAAACAGACCACAGGTCTAAAGTAATATAATTAGGTGAAATGTAACACTAAAATGTTTTAAAGTTAAAGTTCAATCAAACTCTAAGAGTAAAGGTGTCAGGGTATCCTTACTAAGACAACTATTTTTTAAGGGCAGTATGGAGGGTTGCCATATAAAGAGCTTCATGTGTGTAGTGGCTGGCTGCCATTTCATAAAAAATATGTATTTTAACACACACACCACGTTTGGGCTGCTGTTTTTTTATATTTCAAAGATTTTATTGAAGTTTTCAAATAAAGTTTACAAAAATTATTTCACAAGTCGACATGTCTAAAAAAAAAAAAAAAAAAAGTAACAAAAATGAGGATTCAACACTTTTAGTCTGGGTCTACATGGATGTTTTTAAAAACGCATGTAAACGTTCCTACTGCGTTTATATGTGTTTTTATGCACTTTTATTAGCGTTTTAAAACCTGCCTTTAAAACCCTGGAAAATGTCTATGCCGTGTTTCCTGCTTATAAACCTGGCAAACTGCCCCATTAAAATCAATGGGAGCGTTTACCTGCGTTTTCCAACGTTAACCCCATGTTTATTTTTTTTAACCTTGGAAGCAGCGTTATAGATAACGCTCATTAACGTGCCTCAAGGAAATGTCCTGGTGTAGATTAGCCCACTGAAATGCTTGGAAATTTCAAACATGGGCTTTTAATGGCTCAGGTTAAACGCTGGGGAAAACGTTTGTGTAGACTAAGCCTAACAAAACATAACTTCTCAAGTACTTTAGAAAAAGATACAAATAAATTTCTATTTATCAATCAAAAAAAACAAAACTTCATTAGGGCTGGGTTTTTTTTTTATTAGATGAGTTGGAGTGGGTGCATTTGGTGCACATTAGAACCCATTAGAAATGAATGAGTGTGCACACCATAACGTAATGCCTGCAGTGCCAACTGTTGCACCAGGTTTCATATACTTCAGTGCCCATGGACTATTGGTAATGACCCATAGAGTCAAAGAGTGAAGAGGGATTTATTTGGTAAGTGTTATTCATGTTTAAAAAGCATAATTTTTTTAGCAAGACAGTCAAGTCTAGGTCGGTCAGTGTAGCAAACTGTTTCAGAATATTGAAGGGGCCATTGTGAGAAAGTCTTGCACCCTGACCAGGAGATCAACTGTCAAAAAGACACTGAATAGGAGCAATTGGGAACCAATTTGTGCACACGCTTGCATCTGCTTTTGTGGCGAATCATGCTATGGTTCCGAAAAAGTTGAAGAGTGGATACACATTGCCTGAGGTGTGGGTTGCTAGTCCTGGTGCATAGCAGCAGTTTACTATGTTCTTGGGAGTGGCTAGCTACACAGGTTTCCACTGGACAAAGAGTCACCAGATTTGCTCTATGAGCTTACTGAAGTCTAGTAATGCGTACTAGCATGCTATTGATTTCTGACCAAGTACAATTACGAGCATGACACTCCCTTTTTGTTTTTTTTTTATTACCTTGAGAAGTAAGATTTTAGAAAATATTTGCTTTAAAAAACATTTTTAACATATATAAGCGATTTTCACACATGACCTCATTTCCTCCTTTTCTTTCATTGAGAACTGTCTTCAAAGCAAAACAGTGCTTTGATTACATTCAGCGTGTCTACTTCTATATTATAACTGCATATAGGAAGTGAAAGCAAAGAAGGCATCCACTTCACATTTTTCGTTAACAATCGTTTTTATTGAGCAATAGTAGCAAAAAATCAAATACAAAAAGTCACATAAGTACAAAAAAAAGGGGACATGAAAAATGTAAAATGGAACAAGACAATACAGAATATCAAATACACAGTATGTAAGGAAATAGGGAAAGGAGCTGGGGGAAAAGTCTATGCCTAAAGCCAGCAGATCCTCCAGAATACCACTGAGAACAGAATACAAAATAAGTACTAAAGCAAGCGAGCTTTTAGAGGGCCATGGAACCCCAGAGAGTAGGGTGACAGTAAGCAATCCAGGGGTCCCATACCCCCAGAAACCGGTCATGGGTGTCAGTCAAAATGCTGGTCAGGTCCTCATTCACCATAAATACATCCAGTCTAGACTTAACTTCACTGAAGGCCAATCTTTCAGTCCTCCAAGCCCTGGATATTGCTTGTTGAGCCATCAGAAAAACAAAGGTTGCCAGGTTTCTAGAGGGCTGAGAGAGCGCCAAATCTGGAAGGTGTAGGAGAGCACACCATGGATCCCGGATCATGGGTCTATTCAGCAAAAAACCAAGTAGGTTGTGTACTGATTCCCAAAAACTGGATAGTTTAGGACATGTCCACCAAATATGGAGCACTTCACATTTTTTTTCATTCAGTTATTACAACTCTGTTGCCCTTTCTAACTTAACCGTACATATCAGAAAATCAATTGGGGAAATTAGAATGGACATTTAGGGTGATCCCAGATGCCTTTCTTGTTGTCCATCCTGGTTTGGACAAAATTATGTGGCATCTGCCTGCTTCTAGAAACCATGTGCCCTATTGATTCTGTGGGTATATTGTAGCTTGGGTATGGCCAGCATTTTACATAGTAATTGATTGGTATGTATTTGAGTTGTAAAGCTGTCAGAAAGAACTTAATCCAAGACCACCCTCTTCTGAAATCTATTCTGTTGTTCCGAACCACAAAATCTTTCACTACATCCTACACAGGCAAGCCTAATTTCGAAGACTTTGTAGGATGACTTGGCTTTAAAAAAATGACTTTTTTCCCCTGATCTAAAATAAAAATTAAGATAATTTCAGATGTGTTCATTTTCTTTTCAGTTTATTTATACTGATATACGTTGTTTTATTTTTTTAGCGGGCATCTGACGAGCTTCTCTCTTCTGGTATCGCTAACGGGCCTTTTACCATGAGCCATTCCACTCCAGCTACAGGTACAGTGAGTCTGAGAGCTAGCGTGCTGACCTTTGCAGGCCTTGTACGAAATACATAATTTCTTTTTTCAGCTTGAATGAATACCTAGTAATATTACGAGTTCTTAAAAACCACTAGATCACTTTAAAATAAATCTACTTGAATAAATTTTACATTTATTTGATTTGGCTTTCTACCCTAGTCATGGCTACGTAGATACTTAAAGTGACATGTAGTATAAGGACATTTTGGAAAGCCTGTCGAGCAAAATTATTGGATGAAGGTCAAACGTATTAGTGACAGTTTGCAGGGAAAATACTGGCTTTGGGTCAGTTTATTTTTTTTTTTTACAAAAAACATTCAGTGATATATTTGATTTCCAGAGCACTGTGGATTAGCTTAAGAGAATGCACCTCAGTTTCTGCCTACCTAATGGCTCTATCAGCTTTGACTTGAACTTTGAGCATGAAATAAGGAATTAGCCATTCGGTTATGTCACTGCTAACTCATCCATTTCCTCTTGTAAATTACAGCTTGAGATGCAGTCTGTAAATAAAAGGCTTTTTAAAAGACTTAAAAAAGAAAAATAGTAATGTGCAGTTTTTCTTACAACAGAAACCAAAAAAAGTAAAAAAACATGAAGAAATTATGTAATAACAAAAAAAAAAAAAAACATTTTCCCTGTATGGGCATAATGTTTAAGATCATGCATTTGTGCCAGGCCGGGCATGTTAAGATGTTGCTTAGCAAGACTCGCTGCAGCTTAGCTGTATGTGAATATTGGACCATTATTACTGTAGTAAACACAAATAGGACCCTCGCCAATTCACCTATAAATTTTCAGCAAAGTAGGCAACAAATAAAAAGTTATTTCTTTTGTGTTGATTCCTGCAGTTATAAGATAGACATGAGAGTTGGAGGCCTTTTTTTCAAATCTGCACTTCTTTAATTAGGATGGTGGTGATAGTGTGTGTTGCAGCACCCCAACAACAATGCTGTATGTACCTTAATTCTCCTGAATTTAATTAGACCATTCAATTTTACAGGCTGCCTTCATTTAATGTACATTTACATGCAACGCAAAATACATGTTGTACACATAACCATATTTTCATTTTAACATGTGGATTATAATATATTGCAGTTTTTGTGCTGACTTTTATTTAAAGTTCTTAACTGACTGTTCTGTCTGATCCTTTTATCAATGTTTCTCAGCTAGGGCTAGTTTCACATTAAGCATACTTTACCAGCATGTTTGCCAACATTTGCTGTTGGGATGTCCTCTATCTAACTCTTGGATAGGGGTATTTGGGCAGATTTTGCACATTGACTTAAGCTGGATATGTGTTTGTACTAAGCTTTCAGTTTTAAATTGTGAGAATCTGTGACCCCTAACTCGTAACCATAACAAGCTATTCAATACCTCGGTTTCCATTAGTTTAGGGATAGAAAATTAAAACCCTTTGTTTTTTTTTTATTTTTAGGGTTCTGTCAGATTGGGGGTATATTCCCTTTCCCTGTTATCCCAAAACACAGCACAGAATATCTCCTTTTAGACAATTGACACCAGTATAAGTGTCCTACTGGAGTATATCTTCTCTTCTCCCGTCCCAGTGACAACTGTAATATTTTTTTTTTTTATCCAATGACTTTGGGTGAATCTCCCCAACTAAACCACAGACCGCAATTAAAACCTGACATTCCAGGCTCTCATTGACAAGTGATTTGTATTCAATTGATAATAATAAAAATATATATGGACATGTAAGGTCTTCTTGAGATGTTCCTTTTCCAGATTTTCACAGCTTGTTGTTCCTGCCTGTCAAATGTGTAGATCTGCTGATTATTTATTTTTTAATTTATTTTATTTTTTGCTTATTACTGCTTTCCAGCAGTCTCTTATTTAAAATTTGTCTCAGGTGGACGTGGCTAATGGTTGTGCTTTCTGACATAAATGCCAAAAGTGGACAGAATCCATTGGTAGATACAGCAGTTTACAAATGTATATTTAGGGTTTTGTTTAGAATTTTTTTTTTTAATTTTTGGCACATATTGTTCTATCATGCTGCAAGCTTATTATCCTCTACACTATGATATAAAACCTGTGTTTGCAGCACTACCCGTGTTACCTGCATCCACAACATGATCTCTAGATTATTTGCAGTTTATGGTTATGCAGTGAGGAAATGGTTGAAGTCGCCCTACTCAGCTATGGAAGCAGAAAAAAGTTCCGTACAGCACTTTCAAGCAACATTTAGTCACAAATTATTATAGGCAGGGTTAAATTTAAGGACCAATAGGAGAGAAAAGATGTGTGTGATTTTCAGTTGGGCTCTACCCGATATATAAATATATATAGATAAATAGATATAGAGAAAGGTGCTTTCCCTTTAAAGATCTGCTGGCTCATAATATGATGGTTGAATTTATGATTTTGCACAATCTTTAGGATTTACCTGTTTTTTGACAAAGCATTTTAAATGGCTGATTTCCTTATTTATTTTTGTTTTTTTCAGCTAATGGGAACAATAAAAAATTCAAAGGAGATCGATCCCCCTGTTCTCCATCACGAGTTCTTCATATCCGCAAGATTCCAAATGAAGTCACAGAGTCTGAAATCATCTCACTAGGTCTGCCATTTGGAAAAGTCACTAATCTTTTATTGCTAAAAGGAAAAAGCCAGGTAAACCACATTGCATTCAGTATAATAAAATTGTTTAAAACACAACTGTAAAATGCATAAAAACATTTGATCTGCTTTAGGGGCAGCAACATGAGGGGAGTTTGGTTCAGGGGAAGGATTCTAGCCACACACAAGCAATTCATACTTCTTATACCAGGAGTACAGCTGTCTTCAGTGCAATCTTTTTTTTTTTTAATTAGATACTAAGAATAACCTACATGGAGCATGCTCGATCCATGCTTCTCTATTTTGAACCTACCTGTAGATTTAGTGGCTTCATAACCAAGTTGGTTAGTGTGCATCAGTTTAACTTTTGAAACGACTTTAAATTGTAACTAAGGAGAGAGCCTTACAGATTTGATGTAGTGTATATTCTATTAAATCTGTTAGCATTAAAATAGTTATTAAACATGGGGCTTTCAAAGGAAATAAAATGGAAAGCATTGTTAATGCAAAATAATTTTTTTCTTTTTTTTACATTCACTTGCTATGTGTTCATAATCTGTGGTCAATGTGTAAATGCAAAAGTGTGAAAGCTTCAAACTGAAAGAAGCCTGTAGGGAACAGGGAACAAACACAGTTTAAGTCAGCCTAAGAGTCACTGGGGCCAGAGCCTAAAGTGTTAGATGAAAGGTATCCTAAATTTTTGGGAGGTGACACTTGTCTAGTTCTTCTGAGTGGTTACATTGAAGTTTTGAGGCAACCTAGCTCATTGTGAGCTTGCAGCAAACAAAAGTTACTGAAGTTCTTTGATATATTTTACCACTACTAAGTATCCTTTTCCTATTGGCATGTTCAGTAATTTTACTTGCATGCATGAATAGGTTTATAACATGTCGCAATACCAAAGTTCAAATATTAGCATTTGTCGTTCAAGACAATGCTCCAGCCAACTGATGACTGTTCTCGGGCCTAAGAACAGCATTATGAGAGAGTGATGTTCCATTTCCTTGTTCTCCCCTTCCCTAGTCATTAATTGTTTTAGACTGTACATGGCAAGTTAAGGCAAGAGTTGGCTGCTAGTGTCTGAGTTGTGTGAAATTATCTGTAATTCACAACCAGTCATCAAAGCTGCTGACCAGGCCCCATAATTTACACAATTGCCCTTTCCTTGGGCTTGCATACAGAAACTGAATGTTGACTTTTGATGAAACCAGAACAACAGATGGCTAGTCTTCTTGAGAGAAAAAAGAAAATAAGTTTTGTGATGTCTTAACTTGCAACTTTAATTGTGGGCCTTGCTTGTTTTTATTTAGAACTGGCTGCAGTGATTTTAAGATATGGGTAAAAATAAAGAATAAAAAAAAATAAACTCTATCACCAAATTGCCTTTTTATGTAGTATAAAACTACAGTGTTCATTAATAAATAGTACTGAGTAGATGCTGGGATTGAAGTTGAATCTGCTAATATTTTGTCTTCTCTGGTTCTTCCCATCAAGGCAGATCATTTCTGGTGGGAAAGGCCAGCAGGGTGTTGTAGATAGCTTCTAAAAACATCATACAATCCTGCCTCAGTAATTCCCTGGGAGTCCTCAGTAGGCAGACTCTTGGAAAGAGGTCTGCAAATATCAAAATACTTTGATGGATAGTTTTCAGTATGGAGATGTTGGCCTTCCTAGGCAGACTTTATTTGCACGCAGACTACCCTAGCTAGCACCCACACACATGCAGTAAGGTAATTGGCTTCCCCCAAATTGACCTCAAACTGTGGTAATGCCTATGGTAGGGGGACATTAGCTTGTGAGCTCCTTTGAGGGACAGTTAGTGACATGACCATTGACTTTGCGAAGTGCTGGATAATATGTCAGTGCTATATAAATACTCAACGATTGGTAATAAGTGGCTTTATTGTCTGTAGTGTTCTGTTGCTGTAATTGAGTAGGGTGCTAATATTCTAGTATTCTGGCATTTTTGCATTCTCAAAAGTGAGTGTTGTAAAATAAATTTAATACCTTGTGATTCAAATAGGATGAGGTGCACTGGGACAAAAGATGATATTCTTGGCTTCGTCATATGACAATGTAAAGCATTTTTGCTAAACAGACACTTTTGACTGGAGTTTCTTGGGGGAAGTGGATGAGGAAAGAAGAAATTAGAAAGGTCAGGCTAGGCAAAGATGTATAAAAGTGTATTTTTTGCTGAATTTGTCTTAAAATAAATCCCTTTTTTTATATTTCCTGGTCTTTTTCCTCTTTTATTTATAAAAACCTAATTTCAAGGTTTTTATTATTAAATAATATACACGATGGATCACCTAGCTAGTACAAAAACCTTGTAAAATGAATTACCTTTTCTTAGTGATCAGGTTCATTTAGTATTTGGATGAAGAAAATATCTTTGATTTGTTAAAAGATCAGAGCTTTTATATGTTTAAAGTTAGTTTTAGTTAGGGTTTTTCTGCTTCTATTTTGACATTTTATTTTAAAAATATGTCCTTGCTCACACCACTTTGTGTAGAGGCGTCTTCATGTTACTGAATAGTTTGGTTTGTATATTTGTTTGCTTTTGGCTCCTGTCTCAAGTTGTCTGGAATGCACTCTCCTCAGTGGGCCTTGAGCAAATATCCTTGTTTTTTTTTTTTTTTTCTTGGGAAAATAGATATTGTGGCGCTAGCAAGCAATAAAGCTTGATTCGTTTTTTGACTACTGTTAAAATCATAGTCTGAAATGTCTTTATTAGAAATGCTAATGCTGTTCTGCATGATATTGAGTTTTTTTGCCGTTTGATACTTTGGTTTGCTTTTTAGCCTTATAGAGCTAAAGGGGTAACAATACTATGAAACAAAGTTTACATATTTTTCCTGTGCACCATACCCTTTTTCTTTCTTGAAATACCCATCCTTTACCTACTCTTGATGCAGCTTGCTATAAGGATACTCCTGTGCAGTAGTTCCCCATAGACCGTTACGGGATCATGTTCCAAGGCTGTTGACCCTTCAGAGGCCGTCCTATAGAAGTCTATGGAAAGCTACTGTGCAGACACAGCCAGGGCACAGAAGACCTTCAGGATGGATTGCAAGCCAATGATTTATGCTCCTGGGGAAGAAAAGTGTGGGGTAGTTTTATGCTGGGAATGGATGGAGGAGGGGCAAACTCCAAAAACAAAATGTACATGTGTGTATGTTCACTGAGCAAGCTTAAATACAGAGCGGGGTTAAATCCATACTCCGATTAGAAGCAATGTTAAATGTGGTGATGTATATGTATTTAATAAATATTTATGTTGACTTTATGTTGAAGGAAACTGAACCAATAATTTTTGAATTAAAGTTTCTGTTTTATTCTTCAGTACAAATATGGAGAACTTGTGCACTTTGCTACCATGGTTTCTGTTAGATTGCAGATAACCATGGACCTGTTATACTGACACTGTTATACTGACACATCTTCTTCCTTTAAAAGGCCAGAACATCACATGTGACGCTTGATATATATATTTTTTTTTTTTTGGCGACTAGTTATTTTAGGCTTTTATGTGTTCACTTTGTACACTTGGCTTTCTTTCTGTATGTTACAGCAGAATCTGAAAGTAAGCATTTGGTTGCTTTAAGCTTCAGCACTGTTCCTGTTTCAATTTGTATAGATTAAACTGAAGGTTTGTAGAAGTAATGTATGTGTGTGTATTTACCATTTCTGCATTTACACGCATACCCCATTTTCTTGGGATATGCAGAGTTAAAGTTTTTTCATTCTCAGTATTTGTTGTATGAGTGCTTTTATACATGTTTTCCACACATAAATCCAGTTATTTTTAGTGTAAAAACTGATTTTTTTTTTGTTTTTACTTCTTGAAGCATTGTTTTTCCCTTGAACATCACACAGTTTAAAGCACTATATTATATTTATTTTTTATTTTTGGACAGCTTAAATTAAAGACATTGTTTATTCTCTCTGGTTTCTGCAGGCATTTTTGGAAATGGCTTCTGAAGAAGCAGCTGTCACAATGGTGAATTATTACACCCCTCTCACTCCTCATCTCCGCAGCCAGCCTGTCTACATTCAATATTCCAATCACAGGGAACTGAAGACTGACAATCTGCCTAATCAATCAGTGAGTACTACTCCTTGTAGAAATCATAGGAAATCATAGATTGTGAATAGTTCAGTTGATTTTTAGTTGAGTGTTTCTAGCCTTTTGTATTATTTTACCCATTTGGCTGTGTTGTGTGCACACACTCTGGCCTTGTATATTATTGTGGCTTACTAAAGTCACAAGACATTCTAAGTCCTTGGTGCTATTGGGACTTCACAAGAACTGACAAGTGTAGACTGGAGTATCTGTCAGGGGAGGGGAGAAGGTGGCACAACCAATTTCAAGGTGTCTGCACATACCTGTAGCATAATCTAAAAGCTTGCTAATATGGATTTCCTGGAAAGGCAATGTTAAATATTTAAGGGTGCTAAAGCTTGCATGCCCCTTTCTTTCTGCTGCACATTCGTATTGGCTAGTCAACAGTCAATAGGTATTGTGGAGTGTGGGTGGTAACAGCAAGCTCAAGCACAACCCAAAAGTGCTGAAGATATCTTTATAACCATCTGTAGCTTTCAAATACAACAGAATATTTCAAATAATACAAATAAATAATCTAATGGGCAATCATGATGGGACTCTTAACTTATTACTTTGTTGCACATCTTTATAGGCAATCATTGCAAATTAGCGATTCCTGTAGCATTAGTAAAATATGCACTAGTTAACAGGTAGATTGGCCTAATTATTCTAAGCAAACTGTTCATACGGTTTAAAGAAGGATTCCTTCTCCACACTGCATGTTTTAGTGCTTCACATAAATGTTCAATGGGACTCAAATCAGACTTTTCTGAACTAACTTTCTATGTGCTCCATGCCCCCCCCCCCCCCTCCCATTTTTCTCGGATGCTTTAAGCTGTGCAGTTTTTTTTTTTTTTTTTACCCTGTTTGAGCATCCATGACTTTCAACGGAGGTCCTCCTACTGAAACTGGATCTTCTTCTAACTGAGCCCACTGTCACTCACAAAGCAACAGATGGTACAATCAGACACTAATGGACCTTGACCTCTGAGCTCAGTCTGTATCACTTTGTTGTTCTTGGTGTTTTTTTCTACCATTGTTACAATCCTTTGCCTATTCTAGGGTTTGTATAACTATATATATATATATAATCTTGCAACTATAATTTATTTCTTCTGATGTTTTACATTGCCCACACAATTTTGCACAAGTTCTGAAGAATTGCTTTGTTCTATAGTTTATCCAGGACAAGCACTTGAATCTTGAACAAACATAAATTGAGCCATCAGTGTTCAAAATATTTGCTTGAGGCAGTACACAGAGATATGTCATCCAAAGATACAGGTGTACCAACCATAGATTTCGTGCCTTCTACAGAGAGATGTTTCAGATCATCATGCTACAATGTAATTTTTTTTAAATACGTAGCCATTCTCTACAGATAGGATGTTGTCTTTTAAATAAACATTAGTAGGTGAGTTAGTAACCCCATTTCTTATCAATTTCTATTGTATAGTGTATTCATGCCTATGGTAAAAATGTGATTCAGGGAATCACACATTAGTTTCATCTTTGTAAATTAACACTTTGCACATTTAAATGTGCCGTTCATTTTGCTACTGACTCCGGTTGTGATAGAATCTAAAAGGTGCCTACATTACAAACACTGACATTGTTCAATGAACCAGGCTGCCTGAGCAGTTCTCAGTGGCATAGAGAGGACCCAAGACCCCTAAATTTGATTTGCTAGAATCAATTTTTTAAAAGCAAGGAGATGCTAAATAGCTTACATATTTATTAATATTTTATTTGGATTGACCTAACAACCAGAATCTTTTTTTCTATAATGTCTGGAAGACTTAATATTGTTATCTTTTGCTACTTTAAAATCATATCATATCATTACTAGATTAATAGTTGTTTTTTGTTTTGTTTTTTTCAGCGTGCTCAGGCTGCCTTGCATGCTGTGAATGCTGTCCAGTCCGGAGGTCTGACACTCACAGGTGGACCTACTGCTGAAGGCTTAATGTTATCTGGGCAGAGTCCTGTTCTCAGATTAATTGTGGAAAACCTATTTTACCCTGTCACGCTGGAAGTTCTTCATCAGGTAAGATGTAGCTAAAGACAAATAAAAATAATTATGTGGCTTTAATGAAGATAACATTTGCAAAACTAGGACCATTCAAAGACAAGCATATACAGCAATTCAAACAAGCACATTACAAGATCTTTCATAACTGGGTGCCCTAGCTTTTCCAGGATTTGCTCTCCAACTATAGTGAATTTAAATACCAGCATATCATTGCTTAAATAAAAATTTGTTTTATTAAAGATAAATCAGTACATGGATTTTCTGAAATGTTGCAGTACTCTGCATAACAAGCATAGTCAATGCTACGTACTGCTTGTTAATGCTCAGTCAGATTTCCAGTAAATCTCAGGTCTCTTACAATTACATTAGTTTGAATTCTGTTTGTCACTTCCTGGAAATTCAGAATTGAAGAACTAAAGTTGGTTATTTCCAGACTGCCTTTGTTCTTGGATTTGTTTTTTAAATTTCATTAATAAATGTAATAATAAACTTTAAAAAAAACACACAAAAAATATATAGTTTAACATGTAACTGTACAGCAGCATATATATATATATATATATATATATATATATATATATATATTATATAAATATTTTTTTTTCTTTGTATTGGACTCAATACAGCTATTTTGCATTGAATCCAATTAAAAAATGATTTTGAATTTCCTGCCGCTAACTCCTGGCCGCAGGTCAGGGGAAACCCCGTTGATCTTGGCTCTGCAGTTAGCAGCTGGAGATCAAAAGAGGCAGATGTGTCCCCAGGACCTGCGGGCACGAGCAGGACCCCAGGGGACAGCGACGGAGCAAGGTAAGTGTTTTTTTTTTTTTTTTTTTTTTTTTTTTTTTAAAGTAACCCCGAGTGTGACTCGGGATTACCACTTTTTGCAACTAAAATCCACCCCGAGTCACACTCGTGATTACCGCCTAGGTGGTTAAAGTCCTGCTAGTAGCAGTAGTAGTGGTAGTGGGAGGGATAGTTTGTAAAATGTTTATTTAAAAAAAGTGTGTTAGCCATACTAGTAGAATGGCTTTTGTAATTCTCCATTAAACTAACTTTTATTTGGGCCTGTGATAACAGGCTTCAGTGGGTGAAAGCAGCACGGTAAGAGGTCTT
This sequence comes from Pyxicephalus adspersus, assembly GCF_032062135.1. Taxonomy (NCBI): domain Eukaryota; kingdom Metazoa; phylum Chordata; class Amphibia; order Anura; family Pyxicephalidae; genus Pyxicephalus; species Pyxicephalus adspersus. Next base: position 49,110,933 of record NC_092860.1, read on the forward strand.
TGAGACACTTTAGAGATTAATCTGAATTAATTGCAGTAGAAATTCAATTGATCTGTTCTGAAGTGATCAAAAGCTCGTCTTCATTGGCCCTGAAAGAGCTGTTACTGTTGGATTTTTCTGTGCTCGAAACTTTGCTGTGGGCAAAAACTTTCACACACTTCTACTTTCCAATCCCCCCAGCATGTTATTAAGCCTTCCTTACTATGTGAAGGATTATAAATTTTGTCTAAATCACACTGCCCAGGTTTCCTGACCGTGCTCCTTCTAGGTTCATAGTATTTCTGACTTAGCTTTGCAGACACACCCACATTGGCCAGTCCCCCTTTTATGCAGCATTTAAGGAGGGGGGCACATCGAATACACCGTTACTGATATGAATGGTATATATGCTTTGTATTTCCTACAGTAAAGTCAGATACAGCCAGGAAACTAGCATTTTCAGAAGGTTTAAATGGTTTATTTTTCCACTTTGGGTGACTTCCTACTATATTACTGTTCGCAAAGAAAAATAAGCTTCATTTTGTTAATAAATAAGTAGATCTGTATTTTTGTAGTGTGAGTAAACTACAGACTTTGTTACGATCACTAGTTTAATTTTCTAAAATAGACAGGTTTAAATTATCTAGTGCTAGTTTCAGTTTTCCTTCTTTCTTTCTCTGTCTGACCCTCATACTAGTTTTTAGGTAAGGGGTTAAAATGCATATGGAGACTGTTGCTGTATTCAGGCATTGCAACCAGAACTTTTATGGTATATATATATATATATAAAAATAACAGTAATCACAGGAACTGAATTATTATTTCATATATTTCCTCTGTGAGGATGTGCAATTTTTGTCATACTGGTTTCCAGCACTTTTATACCCATAAACTGAAAAGTGTTTCCTTGTTATTTGTTACAGATCTTTTCCAAGTTTGGAACAGTTTTGAAGATTATTACATTTACAAAAAACAACCAGTTTCAGGCCCTGCTGCAGTATGCTGATTCACTGAATGCGCAACATGCCAAAGTGGTAAGGAAGGCACATGACGTGCACACTTATTACAGGAGATTAGGAAAAAGAACTATATTCTTTCATCATGTTTTACAGTGATTTGTAAAGTTTTGGCAAGCGTATGCTGTGTATTATCACATCCACAAAGCTGCTTTGTGTAATAATGTGGCAGTAAACAAAGGCCTTCAGTAATGAATGAGCCTGAAATGCTCTGGGATCCAGCTCTACAATGGCTGACCTATTTTGCAACATTGAGATAAGTGGCAATGCCCATGTAGAAATAAGGGGAAAATCTATCTACCTTGATGTGTTTTTACAAACTATCAGTTAAAGCAGCTTGTATGTATGTATGGAGATGATAAAGAAATTGTTTACATGCTACTGAGTAATTACCTGGCCTCTACAGTTATTTGTTGTAAAGGGGTATTTATCCTGCTATCTTAATTCAAATTTGCTGCATTTATGTGCTTTATCAGTATTTTGGGCCACAGGTACCTTTAGATAGTTGTACAAAAATCAATAAATAAATAAACCTGGTTTTTAGTGTTTTTTGGTAAATTGTTTTGTTTGGTATTTTGTGTCAATCCTTACACTCTATTTCAAAGAAGACTTGCATTTCATTCACTACCGTGATGGTAGCTAACTAGCCTAAATTAGCAGTGTGAAATAAATGCCAAATATAATATTAGGCGGTATGTGTGCTATAAACCAAATGCAGTATTATTTAAAAAGTAGCTGGGGAGAACACTGCAAATGCGTTTGGTCCCACTAGAATAAAGAAATAATTTGTATGGCTGTAGCCATTCCTAAAATAAGAAGTATTGAAGAATAAATAGCTGGTAAGAAATGTTTTGCATGTAGTATATAGTATGTCAGCTCATATCTGTGACCAAAACGTAACCAGTGTAGGTTTATGGGCGATTAGCTATTTAATAGCTAGTTTTACAAACCCATGTCTTCTGACCTAAATTTAAACCTTTTTTTTAATAGCCAAGTTTGCCTTTAGCATTTAGCTAGCATGGTACAAGATCAAAGTTAGGTCTTTTGTTGTTCGCACTAAATTTGATCCGTTGAGGTCAGGAAGTTTGCTGTACTTCCAGGCATAATAATAATACTGTGTATCTGTTTTCTGCAGACTACAAAGCAGCACTTGGATTGTAAAATCTGAGCTGTTCTCAACAAAGAGTCTGTGTTCTCAATCATTGATCGGTTTTACAGTTTTTGCATATGCAAGGGCTGAATATTTGCCTAGATAAAGAATTCATACAACTAGTTTATTTGCAGGGACACTGAACATATCCCTAATCGCTTTTTTGGTGTTGTCACAGACAGATCTTGTTTTAGATGTAGTTTTGTTAGAATGTCAAAATTTAAAAAGATGTAGCCTTGTCCATATGTTTGGTCACCCCTAGTAAGATTAAAACAACTCAAGTGACAGGTTTTTAGAAATTTGGCTCTATTGTTACCCATTTGCTGTATTGTATTTCATAGTTTGTAACTGTGTATTCTGAAAAATTTACAGTATTTCTGAACTAAATGTATTCTACAAGGAAAACTGATACAAAAATAATTTTTTGTAATATTAAAAAAGTGACTAAGCTTATAAGGCTGCGTACACATGGACACAATCTTTCGAGATCCTTTCTGGTGACAAAAGAGTGACAGATGAACGAATGATCGATGTACGCACAGCTCTGTTAGGTTCTATGGAGAGGGAATGGTGGAGAACAAGCAAGTGGCACCCCACCGTGCTCTTCTCTATTGACTTGTTCAGCGGTTGTCAGTGGACCTCTGTACGAGTCAGGCTCTTGCCTGAGAGGAGCCCAACTGTTTCTATCAGGCAACTCGTGTGTACGTAGCCTAAAAATGTAAGTGAGCAATAAGTAAAAAAAGAAAGAATACCAAATTTACCTTAAACAGAGTGGGTGTAATTTATTGTAAGCTGGGTTTGTAGATGTATACCCCTCTTTTAGCATATTAGTTCTAAACTTTTACTGTTTTTTGCTGTAAAGAATAAAGAGAATGTAAGTTTTAAATAACATCTTAATAGGCAACTTTATATAAAACTTTGGAAACTCGGTTCCCCAAAAATATACAAGAGAAAAAAAAAATAGTGCATCTGCAACTAGTTGTAAATACAAAGTAATTCTTCTTGGCATACCACAGTAAATTAAATTGCGATTAGTCACACAGAATAATGGCCACTGAAATTTCTGTGGCATTTTTACAATTTTCTAGGTAAACATTTTCCAGGAAATAAGTTGGGTTTTTAAATAGAAGCTCTTTTCATTTGTAAGGCTTATTGTAATGTTTGACAGCGAATAAATAAATAGGGGTATATTTGAGAGTTTGCACTGACTAATATCTTTCTATTACCAGATTCTGCATATTTATATACTAAACACATAATCATGTGACTCTTCTATAGTGTTAGAGAAATGTCAATGTCTTATATTCATGATATTTTCAGTATCCTTTTTTTTATTTAGTTTATTTTTTAAGCCTGGTTTTCAACCCTGGCTGATGCAGTTGATAATCACCCTGCAATTCATATATAAATAAAGAGAATTTCTTATATATATATATATATATATATATATATATATATATATATCTATATATATATATATATCTATATAACTCTAAAAGAAAGAAATGATCTATTATTTTTGTTCTTGTGAAGTTAGTCACTGATATATCATTCCTTTTAGGTGCCAGACAATAAGTAGCAAGCATAAAAAATATATGTTTCTAACACCCTGACCCCCCACCCCACCTGACATCTGGTTCTTATCTGCAAGTCTAAAGTTTTAGGCCATAATAATAAGGACACATTTATATACTACTCTGTCACAACCGTTTGCCTGCTGAAATACACATGGATCTAGTTGTGATAGTCATAAAGTGTATAATATTGTGTTTCCTCTTCTCTATCCCTTCCCCAACCCTCCTGTTACTTTCCGCCCGAAGGTTCAAAGGTCATTTTCCATTATGTGGTTGCACAGCTTGTTTAATACACGTTAACAGGGTTTTTATTAACACTTTTTGTATGTTTTTAAACTTCTCAAACAGTAAAAGATAAAAAAGTACAAAGGGATATATTGTCAATTAACTTTTGTACACACTAAAGGTGAAAAACATAGTTAGTCCTATTTTTTTTTTTTTTTTTATCTAAACGTATTGAATGATTCTTTTTTGTGTTGAAGAATAATAAAATGCACAAATCTGTGCACAAGTCCATGGTGGGAATTTATCTATTTGCTCTGAATATGAAACCTAAAACAATTCATTATGTTCTGTATTTTGAAGACCACTTGAATTGTGTATTTTGTTGTACAGTGTGGTAAATGATAAATTAGGTTGGGTTTAAAAATCTGAAAATTCCAAGCAAATGTTATGCTATATATAGCTCTTTGTTGTAGTTGGTGAATAACAACTAAAGTTTAAGAAGACTTGTTTTATGTGTTACTATATTTGCAGTATATGGTGCAATCATTGTTATTAGTAATATAATTTTTTTTTTCCAAAAGGCACTGGATGGGCAAAATATTTATAATGCTTGCTGTACTTTGCGCATTGAATTCTCAAAGCTGACAAGCCTTAATGTCAAGTACAATAACGATAAAAGCAGAGACTTTACACGCCTTGACCTACCTACTGGAGATGGACAACCATCCCTTGATGCCACCATGGCTGCAGCATTTGGTAAATATTATTTTAAATGTTATCTTTTTTTTTATTACTATATAATTTAGTGGAAATTCTATAAAAGTATCAGTTAAATGATCCAGACCAGTAACTACAATGTTCCAATTTCCAAAACAGAAACGCATATACTTGATTATTTTATTCTAAATGTGTCATATTAATAATTATTATTAAACATTTATATAGCGCCAACATATTAAGCAGTGTAGTACATTAAATAGGGGTTGCAATTGACCGACCGATACAGACAGTGACACAGGAGGATGGGTGAACCCTACTCAGAAGAGCTTACAATCTATGCCTTTTACTTTGGATAATGGAGACAGCCAGACAGTGTTCTCCCTGTAGAATTTCAATAGTTTTCTATAGCCATCTTAATACCTTGTGAAACCCATGCATTCAAGATAGCCATACCTCAACTTGATATTTCAACTCATCTGTAAGTGTCCAGACTTTTGGATGATTCATTTATCATCTAGTATTCTTCCCCATTGGGTATTAAATTAAGAAAGGGCTCTCTTCAACTGAATGTTGCTTAAATAAATACACATGAATAGCATATATAAAATGAACTGAAGTTATGCTACAAATGTTACAATATGAATCATTCATAGTAGTTGCTAGTATGCTAGGGCACAAGTCGCCAACCGGTGGTCCGTGGCTCTGGCCGGTGCGCCCCCCAGTGAGGTCAGTAGAAGGACCCAGCTGGGGAGGCATACCCAGAGCCATGGACCATGTCCCTCGTTTGGATCGCAGGCTCAGGGCGGCATGCAGGTTCTGGTATCATGACGTCACTCTGGGGGAAGTTTCTTCCCCTTTAAGTGACACACAGCTCCCCGCGCATGTTGAGTCCGTAAATTTAGTGGTCCGTTAGGTCCAAAAGATTGGCGACCCCTGTGCTAAGGAAATTTCACCTCTTTAGACATAGAAAAGCTAGAGATTGTTCAGGCATTCTGCAGAAATAAAAATACAGGGGCATATCAACATTTAAATAAAACCACTCTTCTCTGACCTCAGAGGATCTCGGATACCATATTGTACTAAAGGAGATCCAGTCTTATGTTCCCACTGCACATGGCCAGCAGCTGGAAATTAGAAAGCCAGAAGAGTTCTGCAGATGCCTTAACCGTTGCAGTCTTAAAAGCAGGAAGTGGATAATGCACATAAACTCTCTGAATTAGTACATGTTGACCTGTTCTGGCAATGACAGCTGCATTCTCCTGTCCTACAGTGTGTTCTAAAAGATTATTTTGGGTAATAAAAGCAGTCAGCTCTTCTTGTGAGTGTTTCCAAAGGGAATATGTAATGTTTTTTGCAATTATTTAAATAATTATTCAAATAATTAATTATTCCCTGATTTATAGAGCAAGTGCATTTAGAACACATATATATATATATATATATATATATATATATATATATATATATATATAATGCATGTAACAAACAGCTGCAGCCTGTTACCACAAATGTGACTTCCTTGCACACCAATCCTACAATTTTCGCTGTCTCAGTAGGCATCTAACATATATTTTGGTTGGATTCCCACATTTGCCTGCACTTGCGTGTTAAGCTAAGGTTGCCCATTCATTTTCAATGGCTGCTTGATGCACTAGAAGGCACCAACAAAAATAACGCCATGCGCCGTAAGGCAGAGTAGTGCCATTACTGCATGTTATAGTGTTCTGTAATGCATGTCTGTTGGCAAGGTATGTTGTAGTGCCCTTAGGATTTAATGGCACCACAGTATAATGATGCTCACAACATGTGTTAATGCGGCACAATTGTGTGAAACCCAACCTTAGATTGTGATGAAGAACAACAATAATAAAGTTTCATTGATAAGTTTACACTAACCCAATCACAAGATCTGCAGTTCAGTGAAATTTCACATTTAGGGATATAAATATAAATGTTGTGCATGAGAGTAACACAGCTTTTATACATTTTCTTAAACTATTTAATAGAAAAAATGTTTCCTGGATGAAAGTTGTTTGGATTTTCTATGAAAACAACTGTAAATTGATCCTATTTCTTTCTTTCATGTTTAAAGATAAAAAATGTATTTTAATTTTTTTTTGTATCCAGTACCTAGGATAATATCAGGATATACATGTTGTTATCTCTTGACACATCGTTCATGACTTTTTTCTTTGTAGAAATAGAGCATTATTTGGGAAATATAGTTTCAATACATTTTGAGTCGCAGAACTCAAAGCAGATGATGACTGCCTAATAGTTGCATTTATAGAAATCGTAGAAAGCACATAAAGTGGTGTGTAAAATGCCTTCTATTTGCATGCATTACATACGTGTTGCTGGTGTTTGTAGACTTTTTTTTTATTTATGATTGAGAAAGGCTTTGATCTCCTTTAGTGCAGGTTTCTAAATTCTTTAAATGGGCTTTCATTTAGACTGTTCCATGTACGTGTTACTGAAATAAATATAAGCAGTGTCCATGCTGCACATGACATATGTTTGGGACTAGGTATTGGAATTGAATAATTCATGCTATCTGCTTGTGTGATTGGTATTGCTACTTGTGTGATCGGGATGCCAAAAATTGCTTTGCTTGATGCAGGTAGAAAACTAATCAGAAGCAACTGAAACTTATTGTAAGTAGAGACTAACTTGTTAGTCGTAATGGGAAGGTTGTAGTTACCCATGCAGATAATGCATGATACCCAAGATTTATCAGCATGGATTACTATTGTGAAGGTAATGGTAACCCATGCATGCAGTTCTCTTGCTCTACATACACATAAAAGTCACTCTTAGTCAGCATTGACAATCAATATTTCTGTCAAGTTAAAAAAAAATACAAAAAACCCTAGGTAGTATAGTAAAAGGTAATGTAAATGTGTTGTTGGCATAATATTTATATTAAAGAGCTTTACAATTGTCAAATTTAAAACAGTGGAGGTCTGGCCCTTCCTTTTTCATTTATTATGTTTGAGGCTCAGATCCCTCATCAAGTTAAAGAGCCAAAGGGGAGTTGTGGGAATGATTGAGCCAGTGTAATGATTAAGAAGCCACTATAGTGAAAACAAATGTATTCATGGTGCTTGCATGATCTACAGGTAATGCAAGTATGTTCCAGAAAACAAAAACTGCTGTGTATTTTAATGAAATGTGCTTTTTTATGTATCCTCTTTTTATGAGAGTGAGAGCACTTTAAATATGTGACAGCCAAACATTGTGTAAGATTACAGCAGCCTTCTCTTATATATGTTTTTTTTTCTACTTCTCAATAAAGTCAATTGTATCGTTTCTGTCTTTATGCTCCATTTATGTGTTATGAACATTTTATCCATTTTATCACAGTGACAGAAGCCTTTTGGCCATTGTGTGATTTCATGCCACGTTGTTTCCTCTTACTTTTTGTAACTGTTTTGAAGTTGCCAAAGTCTTTGTTTATCGATTGCTGCAGCTTTAATTAAATGTATAGTGCTCTTGAGAACTGTTAAACCCTGTTAGAAGGATTTTTGGCAGGTTCAAATTATCCCATTGTGTATGTGTCATTCTGCCAGAACACCATCTACTGATTTTCATATGGAAATGTTAAACACTTGCCTTAATTCATCTTTCTTTAGCTAATTCTAACTGTATATAAAAAAGCTCATTGTAATGCAGATTATTATTCTGTATCTCATGGCTCATTAACTATTTTATGCCTGGAGGATTCTAGCAGCACATTGCATAAAAACATAGCAAAAAAGAAAAATGCTTTCTTTTCAACAGAATGAGTTTGCATTATTTATCTTGTAATTCTATGGCTAGTCAATAGCCATGTCACTAACTGTGCATCACAAGAGCTTTCAGTCTAATGTCCTGACCATGGTCATAGTGTAATGTCCCTAGCAAAACCTGGGGCTGTTTTTTTTTTTGTTTTTGTTTTTCTTTGGGAAAGGGAGGTGGTTACCAATTGATGAGTTGTTTTGGGATGTAAAAGGAAATTGGAATACAACCCGCACAAACAAATGTAAAATGTAAAATGACAATAATATATAATTGAAGGAGGTTAGAACTTGGGATCTTAGTGTTTCATGAGTGCTTTGCAATGAATTACCGTATTGCCTTATACCATGTGATGCAGTGTGTTTTAACCTCCCTAGCGGTTCATTTCTTTCCAGTTTTTTATGTCTAAAAGCAGTACATTGTTTTTCATGAAAATTTATTTTACAGTATAATATTGTATGAGTATAATAAAAAGTTTGAAACACAAATTCATGTAAAAATAATAAATTGAATAAATTAAAAAAATCTATAATCTTTTTTTAAAAAAATACATATTATACTCCTCTATACTGTAAAATAAATGTTTTTGAAAACAATGTACTGCTTTTACACAAATAAATCCAATGTATTGCATTCAATACAGTTATTTTGTATTGAATGCAATACAACTGGATTTTAAATTTCCCGCCCCACCGGCAACGTACACACGCACCGACATCACTGGGAACTCCGCGGTGACTCATCGGATGCAGAAGCCGACCGAAAGAAGAGAGAAGAAGACGGTGATCATGGCGATGGACGACGCGGGACGCCGGCGGATAAGGTAAGGCTTTATTTACTATTACCTCCCATAAGATTACCTAGCCCATGTGTGACTCTGGGGTTACCTCTAGGGAGGTTAAACAACAAGAACAAAAAATATTATGGGTATATTTTATGTTCATTCAACCCATCCAAACAAAAAAAAATCATTTTTGAGCACTGATGCATTTTCTTTTCGGCAAAATCCAACACGTGCATAAAAAATCGCCCCATGGAGTTCATACATGACATTGATTTGGTGTCTTGATAATACATATAGGTATTTTAAGTGTAACTTGAGTTAGACAAACCTATAGAAATGAATGTAGTTGTGAGCATTTTGGAGGAACTTTAGCTAGTTATCTACTACAGTATTCAGATGTTTATGTAAAGTGCGTCTGAGTACCTTGAGGATCAGCAGGTTCTTGGTTTTAGGTAGCATGTTTCTTTAGGTTATATTGCTGTGTTATTATAGCTGAATGATTGTAAATATGATACTTCCTTCTTTTTTAATTTTTTTTTTCTCATCAACAGCTCCAGGTATCATTTCCTCTCCATACGCGGGAGCAGCAGGATTTGCCCCAGCTATTGGCTTCCCTCAGGCAGGTGGGTGTAGCACAGGAGCTATCTAACAAGATGTTTGTTTCTTTATTACTCCAGTCTTGTTTCCTCACCTGTTTATAGACATTGAAATAATGACCTAATAACTATAATAAAATAGAAAAATACAGGACAATTGGCCTAATTTTAACTCTAATCACTAAAGACCATTAAGCAAAATATTTTGAGTAGAAGGTGGCAGGATTAATTTTAGCACTTGCAGCAGTTTATTTGCAAAGCGAATTGTTATTTCAAGAGCACATACCTGTGCATGGACAGATCATCATGTACAGGGGTGCCCAACAGGTGGATCGCGATCTACTGGCAGATGACAAGTATGAGTAGATCGCATAGCCCTGCCTTTCAAGATAAACCCCACCGCGCACAGGAGTTATTAAGTCCAACTTTTTATTGTCGGTAGATCATTTTGACTTGGTCATTTTAAAAGTAGCTTGCAAGCACAAAAAAGTGTGGGCACCCCTGATCTAGAGATTGTATTGTATTTTGGTATTCACAATCGGATATCTCAAATGGCAGTGCCATTAATATAAATTGTAGTCTTTAATATGTGACATTACTACTTAAGTGAATAAATTCAGTTTTTCGGTGTAACTTGTGTGCTGAAAGGATCTGCGAACCCTGCTTTTATACAGTATGATTATACAGCAATGTTTTCATGCACTGAATTATCTAATGTGTACAGATGTAATAATGCTGGCCACTGGAGAAATCGATAGCAACTATTATTCAGCTTTTATACTTGGAGAAAAAATAGATTGATGCTTCACTATAAAAGCCATCTGCTATAAATGTGGCACTAGAATTTGTTTATGACTCTAAAGCATTTGTAGATTAAGTGATACAAATCACATATCAGCAAGATAAAAGAAATGCAGTGTTTGTAAATGACAATACTGCATGTTATGGATTCATTTTGGCATATCTTTTTTATTATCTAGAAATATATGCGACCTTAAAAACTGTTCTCTTTTGCAAAGAAATAAAAACTTATGGAGAAGGTTAAGACAGGTTTGAGAGCACAGTACTGGCTGTAATAAGAGATTTTTCATCTATTGTAAAGTAAGGTGGATATTTAAAAAGAAATCTATGAAGTACTCATTGCAGGTAAAGTCTTTAGCCTCCTCCTCGTGTGCACACTTATTGCAGAATTTCCAGAATCTGTTGTCCCTGACTCTGGCACCATAATGTAAAGTATGCTCCCCCTAGAAATGGAGACCTATCTCTTGTGCATATGCATACATGAAATCTGTGCTGTATGTGTTTTTTTTTTTGTATTTTTACCAGTAATACAGTTTGATGGCCATATTGTTTCCTATAGTCTTTTAATATTTTGTACGCTTTTTTTTCCTGACACGTTTATATACCTTCGACAGTCATATACTGTGTAACAATATAATATGTAGAAATAGTAACACAGTTTCAGGGTTTCTTTTGTTTTAGCCAAGCCAGATTTGGGGTATTTTTTTTTCTTTTACACATCTGCATGTTGTGCTTTGCCTTTGAAAGGAGCAAATTGTCACTCCTGTTTTTGTTTTGTTGTCGGTTGTAGTATTGCATTGCTTACTGATATATCGCTTACTGATGCATCGATTCCTGATGTATACTTTAAGATTTGGCTGTGATGCTAAGCTACTTGGCTTGACTGTTAATGCTATGACTCCACAAAGTGTTTTTTTTTTTTTTGCACATTATTTACCTTTGTCTCTTTTGATCATTAATGTTGTCTACTACAAGCCTACGGGGAAAAACTAGCTAATTCAGGTTTATTAATCCAGTGTATATAATCTGTGGAATCCATGTACTGATAAAGTATATAAATCTTTCCTAAATTGTATCTACTGTAGGCACAGACCTCCATAGCAGTGGTCATCAAGTCCTGAGCAGTAATACAATCCAATCCCTTAACGACAAAAAAAATATGAGACCTGCTTTTTTTTTAATAAAGTTGTCAAGTATAATGAGCTAGAGGGTTTGTTTAGAACCAGATGTCTACTGTTGACCTTTGTGCTTTCTAAGTACAATAAATCTCGTAACAGGCCTGCAGACCTGCACATGTAGAGTTTAAATGGCTAAGTATCTTTCTGGTAGTATTGCTCTTTTTTAAGATCTGCATAAACTTTATTATTATTATTATTATTACTTTAGCAGTAGGAATCTATTAGAACACATTATATTAGACCCCATTCTGGCAGCAGTGATCCTTAAATACAATTTGTACTGGATTAGATTAGGTTACACCTAATATTTTGAATCTATGGTAAAACTTGCTAAAGTGAAAGTTGCATTCAGGTTGTACTAAAGCATTTATCAAGAAATCTAAACAGCCAAAGCATTTTCATTCTCCCAGCAAAATAAAGATCATTTTTGCAAGCTTCTGCTACAATCTTTAGTTAAGATATTTGTAACAGAAGGATCATCAACAAGGAAGTGTTATACATCCTGTAGAGACAGCCCTGGGTGCATGTAAAAGAAATTGTACAATATGTTACAAAAGTGTAATTTTCAAGAATTTTTGAAAACGTAAGATGAAGTCACCAGCGCTCCAAAGTACCGGACTTTATTGTAGATTCACTACATCTATGTCACAACATATTTGAAAAGCTAAAGTTTTGGTGTTGCGCAGTGACTCAAGACTCCTGTCTCTTTTTCTTGCAACTAATGTTTTGGTGGGTCACAGCCCACCTTCATCAAACCGTGTTACCAGCATTAGTTCCAACACTGCTTTTGTACAAATGTCAGTTTACTGCCTAACTTTGTGCCATTTTATGTTCTTTAGTGTAGTTAAGCTGTTAGTACTCTTTAGTGTTTTAAGCCTCCTAGAAATAAAAACAAAAAGCAATTGTCTCATGTATATCTTCATGCATTTGATATGCCATCAAATTAAGAAAAGTAAGTCTAAAATAAGATAAATTGCTTTTCCTACAAAGTGTTCTAAAATAGCCTGGAAGCATTTGTTGTTGCCCCAAGAAAAGATCATAAATTATTGGATTGGGGTTGTTTTTTTTAACTAGAAAAGCTGTTTGATATCATCATGTGTCTCACACTGAAAATGGACTGGAAAGTTCACTGAGGTGATGGGACCAACAGTTATAGGACCATCTTCAAGAAGCATGATGTTCATGTGACAAGCGTTACTAATAATTTAAAAATGAATTTTAATATCCATGGCAGCCAATCTTTCTGGATTCAGCCACATAAGGAAAATTGGCCCCCAAATGATTAAAAGGATGATAAGAAAGGTTGACGAAGTCAAGAACAACAACACTATTTTAAAGTTTGTGGGGAAAATAGTAAGTTAAGGGTCCTAACATTTTTGCCCATGCCATTTAATTTGTGTTATTAATATTAACATATTTGTAAAGCGACAACATATTACACAGTACTTTCAATAAATGGGGTCTGCACATGAAAAACCTGGTGATGTCACAATCAATGCCAAAGAAGGACAAGGGGGCCCTGCATAATCAAGCTAATTTTTGAAATAATTTTGTTTGAACAAAACTGATTGTTTTTTAATTCTATTAACATATAAAGCAGTGAATCTGGCCTTTACCTAAATATTTTTTATGAACAATCTTGTGGGTCATGTGTTTTCAGTGGTGGATTGGTTGTCCACTAGAGAATGGAAATGTCAGATATCAATAAGACATAATGGGTTTGATTTTGATATTTTAATATTTTTTGATATTGTAATATTGTATATGAATATTATTAGAGTGGAAAGCTCTACCTGTATATTCAAAAAACTTGAAAAAAGTTTCCCTTTACAAATAATTACATACCATTAAGCCATACATTAACTTTCCAAATAAATTTCATAACGTTTAGAACAGTAATAGCTAGAACAATAGTATCTTATTACAAAAAGTAAGCACATATGTAAAAAGCACAGTAACTTTTACAAGTATTTTTTACTGGTAGTTTTATGTTTATGCTTCCAGGCCTTTTCTCTTCTGCTATTCTTAGAACAACATGGCTCTTTTGTGTTTGAGTTAACTGATTATTGTGGAGACTGCATATTGTAAGCTATATTAAAGCTGTGGTTAATGGGATTGTTTTAGTATTTACATGCTAACCCATAAGAACATATAGATGTAATATTATACATTAAAAGGACACTACAGACAAGTCTTTGATAATTCTGATCTAATGTTTTACAGGTCTGTCAGTCTCAAGTGTACCTGGGGCCCTTGGCCCACTTGCTCTCACCACTTCTACCATTACTGGACGCATGGCAATTCCAGGAATGACTGCCATTCCAGGCCATTCTGTTCTCCTAGTCAGCAATCTAAATCCTGATGTAAGTCATTGATTTAGTCTTCCAATCTCTGTCCACCTCTTCATATGTCTGTTTATAGACAATAAATATTTTTTAGAATGTTTTATATGATTTATTCATAGATTGCTGAATATTTAGAAATAACACCATAAGCCTCTATTATGTTTTTTTACTCTGGTTATTGGTATTCTATCTTTCTATATTTCCATGTTATATTAACTTATATGCAATTATTTCCACAGCTTATTACACCTCATGCACTCTTCATTTTGTTTGGTGAGTAAATTGATTTTTATTATTCAAGATAGACATGCAAATGTTAATCTGATGTCCAGACCCAGTATACAAACTGTCTAAATGTATTTTAAGATTGTCTCGTTTTCTGTATTGTGAAGTGGCATTGTATGCTAGCACACTTCATTCACAACTTATGAAGAGATGTAATACATTTACATTTAACAAGCTAAAAAAACACTTTTGAGAAATACCAGAAACTCTTGTATATGGTAATTTTTTTGTGATGTCTTTCACACACACATCAACACTAGTATAATATGTTTTACTGGCAGGAACTAGGGAACTCCTGATTTAGAGTAAAATGAATGGAGGTAAATACAGTTTCTAGAGGAAAGTCTTCAAGACCCCTGACCCTGATAGAAATTTATATTCAAGCAGGATGGTGACACTGCATAGAGAACCACAACATCTTAGAATTATCCAGTCAAAACTCAAACATACATCCAATTAAAAATCTGTGGTAAGATTTAAAAACTTCTCACCAGAATGTTTATATCCACAGATCTGATTGATGCTAAAGTGGTTCTTCCAAGTAATCAATCAATCCAGGAAATGGGGAAGACGTGTGAGTGGGAACACAAAGTTGTAAAACTGTTTTGGTGCTAAACTCCTAAGAAAAAAAATCTTATATTTTGGAGCTTTAGTAGTTTCTGCAAACCATGCTAAATTTGAAAATCATTTTCAACGGTGATATATGCAGTACTAATTTTGCTTCCATCTTCTGTAGGAGTCTATGGAGATGTCCACCGTGTAAAAATATTATTTAATAAAAAGGAAAATGCACTGGTGCAGATGGCAGATGCAAACCAAGCACAACTGGGTAAGTATAAAAGTTTTATCTTCATATGACACTTTTTTGCCTCTGCGTGCAATATAATTACAATGCAAAAAGTATTAAAGTAATTAAAAAAAAAAACATTGAATTTATTTTTCCCACATAAAAATGTATTAAAAAATAATGTATTTTTACAAAATAATGTAAACCTTACCTAATATTAGCTGTTTGTAAATAATTATACAGTAGAATTTAAGGGCATTTAGAATTCTGTATTACCTATATTAGATTAAACCGTATTCTGTTTGTTTTTTTTTATAGCCATGAGCCATCTAAATGGGCAGAGACTTCATGGAAGGGTACTACGAATTACCCTTTCAAAGCATCAGTCTGTTCAGCTTCCTCGTGAAGGACATGAAGACCAAGGCCTTACTAAGGACTACACCAATAGCCCATTGCATCGCTTCAAAAAACCAGGCTCCAAGAACTTCCAAAATATCTTTCCTCCGTCTGCGACACTGCACCTATCTAACATCCCGTATGTACTATTTATCCCATTTAAAATTGGTGAATGACATTTGCATCTATTTGGAAATATTCCTATTTTCTCTGCCTTGTTTTTGTTTGTTCATTGTGGAATAAGCGCCTATCTGTTGTAGAGAAGGGAACTTTTTCAAACGGGGGTAAGCAAACTTTTTTGACTGCTAGGCCATTTCAGGAGGTCAAGAAGGCACACTAGGCCAGAAGAAACAAGGTGTCCAAGAAAACTTTTAAAAAAAAAAAAAATACAGTATCAATGGGAAACATGGTGTTGCATGTTCTTAGAGATAGATACAATATCAGGTTCTAATGATGAGGAGTTCAGCAACCGAATGTCATTAAGGTGATTGTCAGTGAGCTGAAAGCGCAGCTTGTTCTTACAAAACTTAGTGACATAATATAAGGCTCTTTTGGCTGGCTGACATTGGGCAGTTCATACCTGTAAATGGATACTAAATGTTAGTAGTCTGTTAGAAACACTTTGCTATGACCGTAGTTTTGTAGTCACTACCCTCTGCTTTTTTGTGATGGTTACCCTCCACTTTTCGCGCCCTCTGCTAAATGTGTACCAGCCCAGTATACCATATATATGCTATGATATCCATTTGACCTTTAGCCTCCTAAGGGCTTGTTCACACAGAATTGTAATGCAGTGATATATATCAAAAGCAATCATCTCCATCCGCATGGCTTTTGTTCATGGTAGTTAATAGGCCTCAGCATACACTTTTTAAGTCTCATTTAAGGCTCTGACAAATGTTCTTGCATTATGGAAGAGAAGATTCCTGCAGCCAAGAGGATATATTTTATTTGTTATAAAGCAGTGGCCACCAACCTTTCTGACAGCAGGGCCTGGTAACATAGAATACAGTTTTGCCATGGTTTTTGGGGAGGATTTCACAACAACTTAACATGTCAGTGTAACTTGCATTGCTCTGCCATTCTCCGCAGCTCAGCCTCCTGTCAGCACACTGTCACTAGCTGCAGAGCAGTGTAAGGAGGGCCACTGGCGCTCCTGCTGCCTCCACTCCTGTCATCTGCAGCCCCCAACTCAACAGTCACAGTGACCCCTGTTATAGAGGACAATATGATATATTGCATAGAATTGCTTGTAATGTTAAACTGTTGTCATGTAATATACTCCTGAATGTTACATGTTATTTTATTTTTTCTTTCTCTTTGGAAGGCCTTCAGTCTCTGATGATGACCTTAAGAGATTATTTGCAAGCACTGGATGTTCAGTCAAAGCCTTTAAATTCTTCCAGTAAGTATCTTGGTTTCCTATACTTAAAGGGCAGATGTTCTTATGAGTAATTGTGAAATTGTTCTTTAAACTATTTAGTTTACATACGTGTGACTGTTCTTTTATTATAAACATTTAACCGGTGGTTTAAATTTGAACAGAAGTCTATTCATTCTGGTCTCAGACTTGTGGGTATGTATGTGTATATATGTATATGTTATTGTAGCCTTTTAATATAGGTTCAAAGGAAATGGTATGTGGTGGTTATTAAAATTACACCAGGGATCTCTGTCTTCCCACACTGAGCATGTCTCTTTTACTGTTATATTGTTGCAGAGCCATATCATCCCACATCATCATCCTCAATTAATTGTCATTTGGCTAATTTTTTGCAGTCCGCTTGCTAGTTATAGCCAGAGAAGAAGGTAAAGTTTTGCAAAGGGAGGGGCATAGGCTAAGTAAAATCTAGTGTTTGCACCCAATTTTCCATTTCCTATTTACTTAGAGAAAATGTTTGAATATATTATAGATGTTCTTTTCAGTGCATCGGTTTGAACTCAAGTTAAAAAAAATATTCCCTGTTACAAATCCTTATTAGAATGGACACTATTGTAATGGAGCCTTTCATAGTATTCAGAATACTATATCTCAATACCTTAACAAATGGGATGTTTGACTCTTGTTTCACAACCAAACATGTCAAAAGAAAAAGAAAGTGCACCATCTTTTAATTCTAAAGGCATTGCCTTTAAAGACATAATAAAATAATATTTACTGAGTAGGTCTTAAAATTAAGTAAATACAATCACAGAAGCAGTTTGGGGAAAAATGTACACTTTCAAAAAACATTGAAAGCTTAAGTAGTGGCCAGGTGCTGTTAATCAAATGCACGTGATTTTTCATCAGCGGGTATGACCATCCCTATAATAGCAGAAGCATTGACTGTTTGCTAGACCCAAGACTTGTGTGATCTTAAAGTAATTGTTGCTGCCCATCACTCCCATGCCCATTAAGTTGACCGTGAGCTTTTGTTCTTACCAAAATACTCTGGAGGCAAATGTGTAACATCTAAAGCTCAATTGAAATCGGGTCATGCAACAGGACAATCCCAAGCACACCAGAATGCCTAAAAAAGAAAAATCAATGTTTTGCAGTGGTCCAGTTTAAGTCCAAAGGTTAACCTTATCAAAATGCTGTTGTTGGATTTGTGGGAGAGACGTGTATAAACAAATGCCCACAAACCTTCAATGACCTGAAGCAATGTTAAGAACAGTGAGCCAAAATGACACCACAATTCACTGTAGTGGTAGTCTTTACAGATGGTTTCTATGAATGTCATTTTAGATTTTTAGCGAAAACCTACAGAAACAGTGCTGATTTTGAAGCTGCCCCTATACATGAAATAATGGAAATTATTCAGTAAAAATATGCCGATTGTGTTTACTTTGTTTGTAGGAAAGATCGAAAGATGGCTCTTATCCAACTTGGATCACTGGAAGAAGCTATACTGGCTCTAATTGAACTGCACAACCATGACTTGGGAGACAACCACCATCTGAGAGTTTCCTTCTCTAAGTCGATGATTTGATTTCTCGCCATTATTTTCTCCTATTTTCTTGAAAAGACTGGACCACGGTTTTGGCTAAATTCCTCAGACACAGACTGAAGACGGCCAAGACCAATTCAGCATCATTTGTTATCATGAACCAACATGAAAAGAAAAAGATATTCCTCCTCATACACAAATTTATAAAATAGAATGACCAAGGCATAAATATTCTACTGTACAGCAGTGAAACATGCAGATTATGAGTTTTATTCATTTTGTAAAAACACCCTTGTGATCATTTCCTTTTTGATCCAAAACAACATTACACAGCATTTTTCTGACAATCATTAAGCTTTCAAGTTACTTCAAAATTGAATAAAAATTCTAATACTAATTATTTTAAGGAAAATTTTTACATATCAAGTTAAACAAATTATTTATAGTTGTACAGAGGTTAACGCTAAATGTTTCTCTGTCCTTGGCATTGTATTTTTATTTAAATTAAATTTGCAAAATTCTTGCTAGACTAACTAACCATTGCAAAAAAGCTTTAAAACACAATATTTTACTATTTTTAGGTATGCAGTTGGCATTTACCTATCCATACATTGTTCATCTTTATTCAGTTGCTCCGCACAAGTGTAGATTTGATAATTATCTTGTATAACTTGAAAATACCACAACATATTTATGAATTATGATCGAATGGCTATTTGCCAGTTGAGATTTGTTGTGTAAGCAATGATTTTGGAACAAAATGAAAACGTTCACAATCAAATCATGAGCTATTTTTTTCTGATGAAAAATAGAAACGTTTACAGTCTTAATGATATGATTCAGGTCTCTCATTTGGTTTTTGCAGATTTTTAAAAAATTATTTTTGGTAATGTGTTAAAGACTTAAACCTCAAGGGTCTTTTGTACCACTATAATAACTGAAATCTTTACATCAAAATTACTGTGTACTTAATTTACTTATGTGCCTTATGTGCTTATAATGACAAATAGGCTAGAATTTTTTCTGATGTATCTTCTGCAATCTTTATTGTGGGCTTGGTGAGAGAGTTTTTGCTTCCTTCATTTCTAGATTTTATTTTTTGTTTGTGTTTTTAATATATGTTTGCTTTTTCTGTTGTGTCCAACAGGCATAAAACGGTTATAGTTCCTTTAGCAGTAGTGAACAGCTAAGAAAACAGAATAAATGATGAAGCTTGCAAATATTCTAAATAATAATCTATACATACGCTTTGTTGAAGGGACTGGATATATTAAAAATATACAGGCCAGACTTTTGTAATGAGAAACTGTTGAGGCTTCAAAACAGACCTTAGATGTGCTCCTATGTTTGTATGCCTCACACAAGGCTTGTTGTATTCCATGTCGAAAGTGCATGTTCTTTTTTCACAAACATATCCGTGTGTTTGAAATATTTTATTGCATTTCCATAGGAGAAAGTCATCCGTGGCATTTGTTCTTTATTTTGTGCTGATTTTAAAAAAAAATGGACAAAAGAAAACAAATGCAGTACTTTAATTGTCTAAATCGGCCTTTCTCAACAATTTTTTTTTACCTCTGAGGAACCCCTTAAATAATGGCCAGGTCTTGGAGAACCCCTGCTAAAACCAGTACATTAGGTGTTAGTGTGAAAAATGCCCCTTTTATTAGTGGTCAGTTGGAAGAATGTTCCCCTTGAAGTGGTTTTCTATATGCCCCCCAAAGACAGCTAAGAAGATCTTTGTTGTTTTGTCTCGAAAACTATTTAGGCACCAGCGAAGGGACGGTCGGTAATCCAAGCTGAAAGAACCCCTAGCCACCTCTAGAGAAACCCAAGGGTTCATTGGAACCTTAGTTGAGAATGGCTGGTCTAAATGGCAACATAGACAGACACACACTCTTGTATTGTGATTTTATAAGTCCACCCTTATATGATGCCAGTATCTGCACTGGCTAGAAAAAAGTGTGTTTATTTACACACAATGCACCTCAATGTGCAAAAAGCTGCAAGGACATAGAAAACATTGATCTTTTTTAAACACACATGAATGTACCGGTATGTTTTATTTAACTGCATTATTTTATTTTAAATATTGACTGTTGACACGGAAATGTCATTGAAAGCATTTCTTACTCTCTAGAGTGGTGGTCTAAAAATGGTTGGTTTGTATGTTGTATATCTGTTGAAATTTGGTAGCTATTGGCCTGACTTATTTTTCCTGTATATGTTCCCATAGCCTGCAAACTGTTGCCTCACTCAGGTTATCTTCAATCTTCTTTTTTATTTTTATCTTATCTTGATGCATAACAAAATGCAAAAAATCTTAATCTACAAGAATGTCTTTTACCGGCGCTGAATGTCAGTTGCTGCTATTGGCAAGAACATGCAGTAGTAACAAAATGTAATATAGCTGAGTTGAGTTGAGGTCTTAGCTGGTCTAAGTACATTGTGTGGTGTTATACCAATACTAGTCCCTTTCCCTGTGTTTAAATTATAAAAAATTATATATAAAACTGAAATTCAAATTCACTATTTTCTATTTAAATAGTGTTCTTGTGATAACACAAGATGTCTTAGGGAACTTCAGTATATTGGAGCAGTGTTTTCTGGATATAACATACCATTTGAAGTACCTCCTAACCATAATTTAAACCATATATATATATAAATTCTTTCTGTCGAAGGTGTTTTATCTTTAGAGGGGCTATCTGGTTTATATAACCATGCTTATTAGCCTGTGTTATTCTAAATTCCCACTCAGGTAATTCTCATGAGCAAAAATTGTCCTTTTCTTTTTGAGTGACAGCGTATCAAAAATAAGCAACTGTTGATTTGTACCTATATAAGAAAAAATAAGTATATATATATTTTTCTTTTTTTTTTCTCGAATTAAAATAAGAGGTTTTGACCAGTTACACACGTGCATTTTTGTCTTAATAAAACAATTTAAACAATGTTGTCATTGTGTATGTGGAAGGGTGTGCCTGCCATCACCAATGGTATTGTATTGTGTGTTTGTACGAGTATAACAGATGATATATTCGTATGATGATTTGATGCCTATAGGATATTGCAATAAAAAGTAGTGCTATTTCTGCTGGAACACCTGATTCCCCTTTACATATATAGGCAATAATATTTTGGTACCACAGAACATCTTCCAGTACCATTGAATAATGTAGTCTGTCTTCTTGTATGATTTCATAAATTGTAATTGTAAAATGCTGTGTAGCTTGATAATGTTGACAAGCAATCATTGTTTCTGCCTTTCTGTTCTGTGATGGTAAAACATTAAAATGGATATATTGATTACGTTTATTCAGTCCTAAACTGCCGTTCCAATAGTCTTCCTTAGGACAATGTTCAGTCATAGGGGAATATTTTCTTATGTGCCTAATGTCTTTCAGATATGGTAGAAGTTAAGAGATCACACCTTGGTGCAATATTCTTTTTGTCTGTCATATTTCTAGACCTAAGTTGCAAGTAGACTGATATGATGGCACTGGTCTGATTTGCCAGTAATTATTAAAACAGGACTTTCATGATTATATTGATATATTTAAATGGAACACTTCTAAAGTCTGCAGTTATTCATAAAGTGTTTTAACCAAAAAGCTGCATTCTTCTAATTTGGCTAAAAGCTTGTCATTTTTGTATTTGAGCTTGAAATCTGCATTGATACCTGACCAGATAACCACACCGCTGTAATCCTGGTGAATAAATACTGGAGATTCCAAATGTGATGCGTTAACGTCACTGACAAGTGCTTTTTGAGCAGACGTCTTATATACTCACAGGCTATTCTCATAATTAAGTTCACCTTGGCCTGAAGCTTGATGTGTACAGTTTGCTTTCTATGAACTCAGAGTTTAGGAATGGTGAACGAGGCAGCTGCCATTCTTGCTTAGTGATAAGCACTTTTACATTGGCAAGCCATTATAATGTCGCATGCAAAAAAGTAAAAAAAAAATCATGTGACTATGCCCATTACACCAATTTCTTCTCACCATTCAACCAAATAGTGATATATTAGACAGGGACAATGTGTTTTAAGTACTGCATGATATTAGATTAAGAATTATTTTGTGAGTAATTGTTCTATTAGCAAGCATGTATATTTTTTATGCTTTGTGTACCATTAAGATCACTAGCTTGACATGTTATTATGGAGGGAAATCCATTAAGCTTTTTGTTTTTATTTCATATTGTTAGAATGTGTGTGTATCATAGATAAAGTTTTTTTGGTGTTTATTGGTTATTGTAAAGCCATAGGTGACTGTATTTTATCTTTAGGAGAACGTGACCTACATTCTTTATTTAGCTTGTCATATTACTAAGCTTTTGTTCTGTATATGGTGACTTTTATTTTAATTGTTTTTTCAGCAAAGTAGCAACATGCTCCAGTTTTGAAAGCAACCTTTTCTTGCCATGAATAATAGATAATTAAAGCAGCATTTCCCTTTAATGACTTGTGAGCATAATAAATACCCTTTATGGAACTTTGGCTGAGACCACACAGCTCAGAATACTACTGGTTTATAATTAAAAATCTTGTTTCACTTATTTCATATTCCCACTGCTATAAAATAAATTATCAACAGCAAATCTGAGCCTTAATGTGGCACATTTCACAATCTTCTAATACTTTTCCCTTAAAGTATATTTTGCTATGTATGAATTTATGGGTTTTGTTTTGATACTTAATGTTAAAATAAAATGTGACCAAATGTGTTTGATTCACATCCAACATAAAAAGAATGTGGGGAAAGGTCAGCAGGATCTTTGTAACAAATGTGACATTCAATCTATTTATTTTATTCTGACCTACTTATGTTTGTGTACTTTTTAAATTATTAGCAATAAAAGGCTGATTTTGTAAAGGAAAATTGCAGGTAAATGCAGTTTTGTGCAGTGTGAAAAAATGCCTTTGAAAATTTTGCTGGTATGTGCGTATAAAGGATGTAAAGACTTCACATGAAATCACTCTTTCTTATTTGTATCCTGTAGAAATTTGTTAAATAGTTGGTGAGGCAAAAATGTTAGATCTAAAATTTACCGTTCTGTGATCTATGCCCCTTCTTGAAGGCATTCATGCATATTTATATTATGTTGACATTTGCTAATATGAACAAAAGGATTCCCTACCAAAAGTTTGTAGATCACTTGTACTCCGTTCACTAACAGTGATAAGGTAGCCAACGTTTAATTCCAGAAATGTATGACCCATATTGTATAAAACACAGGATTCTGCATGATAAATGCCTGTGAATAGGATCCATTAATAAGTTGTAATTACATATAGTTTGCATGAGATGTTAGTTGTAAATTTGCCATAAATCACAAATCGTTTTTAGTGTTTTTTTTTTTTTTGTTTTTTGTCTTTTAAATCTGCCCACATAAGCTTATTATAAAAAAGCGAAAAAGTATTAGATTTTATTATTTTTTTCAGATAAATAATGTTTTGTTAACTTCATTTATTAGGTAATCTTAGAGTGCAGATGTAAGTGGCTGTAGGGTGACCATGTATCTTTACGTTTATAACCAATATTAATATCTTTACCTGTATAATCAATGATACCTTTTTTGTCATTTTCCAAATGTTGCCTAATTTCTGGCGTCTCAAGATGTCATGCTTAGTTCTCATACTACAAAAATTGTTCATTGTTATATGTGTGGGTGAGATACACACATGTCATTTCTTAAATAATTTTATTTTCTGGAGCCAAGATGCTGAAAGTTTGGGCTCAAAAAAATGATTCAAAGCTCAAGGTTTTCCAATTGAATGTTTTAAGGTTTAAAGGATCAATTTTTTCTTTCATTTGTAAATTTATTACATTATACTACTTCATGTACAAACATACAAATAAGAATGGCCTGCAGGATTTGTGTACTTAAAGTCAAAGTAGGTTGTATTTTAGGGGCTGACTTACCCCAGTTTCCTGTATCATTAACTCCCATTTATCACAATGCTTACTATGCTCCCACTGCATTCCTCAAGATTTAAGTAAAAATGATTGATATTATGAATACAAGTGGAGGGGAGGGAGGGATCTGATTGAAATACAACCTACTGGACCTACTGAAGTATTTGCCCATTCTGGTAGATTTCACATTTGATCCCCACTGCTTCCGTTTGCCTTATTGGT
This sequence comes from Pyxicephalus adspersus, assembly GCF_032062135.1. Lineage (NCBI taxonomy): Eukaryota > Metazoa > Chordata > Amphibia > Anura > Pyxicephalidae > Pyxicephalus > Pyxicephalus adspersus. Next base: position 49,135,619 of record NC_092860.1, read on the forward strand.
TACTTGACAGCTCAACTGACTACAGGTGAGGGCAAATTGGTGTGTGACTTCTGCTTGAATGATTACAGTTGCAGCCAATCCTCATTGAAACTGTCCTGTCCTAAAGCTGCCAGTCACTGCTTAGTGTGAGACTTTCCCCTATATAGTTATTGGTTCAGTTTGCTGACCCAACAGATCAAATGTAAGAGCAATGTATATGGTGTATGACCTGCTTAATTTTTTTTTTTTGTTGTCGCTGAAATTTAAAACTTGGTCCATATGGAGTAATCAAGTTATGTCCTGAACTGGTCTTTTAAAGTTTGATTGGACAAACCTATTATTTACACAAACACATGTACTTTGAGGCGTAAATTGCTGCTTTAGTAAATAGGCAAGGCCCCCTCCCCCTATTTAGTTTGTAATTATTTCTAATATAAATGTCCTTATTATATGTTTGTGATGAATTGGTGGTTTTGTATTCTTGAATGTACTTTGAGTGTAAACAAGGTCTAATGTACAGGATTATGGAAAGCTGTGGTTTAATATTTTATTGACTAACATACAGTTTGGAAAAAGTTGCTGCTGTCAATGTTGCATTCACATATCTTCTAAGACATTACAACATGATAATTTGTGTTTATTTGCACAGGCAATGTTTATATAACGGTGTTCAGGTGTCTGCAAACTGAACATTTCCACCTCCTAGAATACATTTATCTTCTACCTTACAAATATCTACTGCTAGTTTTCTGAATATCATTAACCAGAAAATATGTATCTTTTTCTATAGCCTTTGGGGCATGAAGCAGGATGGATTAACTAAAAAGGACCAAAGTTTATGTGCCTTCAATTTTCAACTTTAACTGTCCATATCTAAATCACTGTAACATTCTTTTCACATTGATTTATACCTAACTGGTGGCACACAAGCACACCAATGTCAGCAGGCAGTTTAGGAGTGAGTATTCACTAGGATATATAAAAAGCCTGGTCCAGCCATAAGGAGAAGCAAGAATAAGCGATATGAGAAGTGTTGTGCTTGTTAAAGGCATGTATGGCCTCAAACCATAAGAAACACTCCTGCCTGCTTGCAGTATAGATGTGTTCATCCTTAACAAAGAATCGCTTTCATACAACACTCCTGTAATAACCCATATGCATCTATGTCATGAATTTGGAAACCGTCTTAGTAATACTCCTATGATGGTAATATTTCAGTAATTTCTTTTGTTTTTTTGAAAACCTAGGTTTACAGTATTGCTAATCATGCCTACAAAGAAAATGGTCACTTCATGTTTTTCTTTATTTTTGGTATGAGAATATTGCATATTCTGTTTTGTAAGCCCACAGTAGCACAAGTTCCATGGTTTGACTAGACACATTCTTGTACTGTATAGAATGTCACCTCATTGCTCTGACCAAAGATGTCTGTCCTGGTATTACTGAGATGTTTTTCTGGGTGTGTACATTTTAGTTTTAAATATGCTATTCAAAAACAAAAGTGGCCTTTTTGACTTATTTTTTTACACCCCGTCATTTCCATTTTGTGACATTAGTGCAAAGGTTTATGGAGAATTCAAGTACTGTATTTGGGGGAAAAAAGAATAAAAATGGTTGTTGGCCAATGGTATATATATTACATAATCCGTACTGCCTGTTATGTAATTTTGTCCCTCCTATTACCAAGTATGTTCACTTGACATAACAAAATGTAAATATTTGTAACAATTTTTTTTTTACTTGGCAAAAAAAAGTGGTTTTTGGGAACAATTTAAGGTATACAGTGATTTTATATATAAAAAAAAACATCACTTGACTTGTATATTTTGATAAGCAACAGTACCAGCTTTCATTTGTGACAATGTGGTGGGTGGATGGGGCAGCAAGAATCCATGTATGTTATGATGACCTGTTACTTAATGAAAAGTGAAGATGAATATTAAAGAAAACATATTTTCTAACTGCGTAGTGCATGGTTGTTTTACATTCATGTATAATATTTAAAAACTATTAAACACTAATTTATATATATATATATATATATATATATATATATATATATATATATATATTAGTGTATTCCAAATACTGCTCAGATACGTATGCTTACTTCTTTCCTGAAAACTAGCTGTTTGTAGCATGCCTTTAATAAATGTCATTACATCTATACTCTCTTAAATACTCCTGTATTCTTGTTGTCTTCTGCCTTTTTGTTTTCTTTCATCCTGACTTGTAAATCTAATATTGTGGTTTTTTTTTTATTATTTCCCTTGTATCTTGCCAATGTTTTCAATGTACCTCTCTATTCTCTGAATGTAAAGTTTTTAAAACAAAGTTCCCGTTTGCAATTTTTATTAGCTTTTTGATGAAAGTGATTGCGTTGCTACTAAAGTTCTCCTTGCAGCCTACTGTAGGAATAGAGATTCCAGGGAAATTTGAAAGTACAGATGAAAAGCAGCACCAATAACAAATACGATCATTTATATGAAACATGGCTTATGACTGTATAGAAACATACGTTTCTATGTTCTAAATTCTAAATTGGTTTAAGTGATTTAAGCCCCAACAATTAAGTTTTCTTGTTCGCGTCCTTACCTTAATCTAGACAAAAATCCAGTGAGATTATAGCATTGTGTATATTTCACCTTTTAATGCAGTGTTATAAATCCTCAAGTTCTCTAGACCTCAAAACCCCTTGGCCTTAAATTATGGAGAGGTAAAGAAGCTTTGTAGTCTCTACACACTTCCGCCTTAGTTGAGCAATGCTGGACCCCCATAAATAAAGTATGGTAAGTGTTTTCACCCTAGGACAAGGGGCTTTACTAGCTGGATCTCTAGGTGAAATTAAAGAAAAAAATATTCTACCACATCTGTATAAAAATCTGAATATTCTATGAATGTCAGAGACTTAGCTGAAAATAACAAAAAGCTTTCTTATGACTATGTTCATACTGGCATTGAGGTTGCAGTGTGGCTACTGCTGTCCTGGGGGTGAGTAGCTGCTACCTGCATGCTACCAAGCCCCAAAATAATTAGGGGGCCAGTAAGCTGTTCTGTACCCCTCACTGCTGCTCCCTGTCAAATTTGGGATGGTTGTTTAAGAACCAGCAGATGGTTGTTTAACCAGAACCAGCGTTACAGTAGCGCAATTGGCCAGGTGGTTAGCAAGGTACTAGCAGCAGGGATCTGCACAAACAATTCATTACCCATTAGTGAGTGTCACATTAATTACTTAAATGAAAACTTAAATGAAAAGAGATATATACGCTATAAGAGCTCTATAAGACTGTAATGCAAAGATTAAATGGGAATCGTCAAAAGGCTTTTTTGTAATAGATAGTAATTTTCTAATTAATTTGCCCTAGAAAGAACTTTGAGGGAAGTAAAAGGGGAAAAAAGAACATTTGACAGTACAGTATTCAGTTGCATAAGTACTTGGTTTCACAAACAATTTTAATCTCTTTGCTAATTTGATGTAGCCACTTGCTGGCAGGCACCTCATTAGGCTGGAGCTAAACTGGAGATTTTTAGTAGCTCAGCTGCACTATTATAATCACAAAAGGTTATTTATTAGGATTAGCAATTGATCACTGAACACAGGGGACATAATGCAATGGAGTAGGCAGCATGTAGCAATGTAAAATCCCATGTGATGATACAGTCATGTGCGATGGCTGCAAGTTGTAACTCTTGTTGCTTGTGATATTTAATCACAAGTGATATTTGACAGCTGTCACCTGGGGCATTTGGGGTGAATACAGAATGAACTTGGGTGTGAAATATCAGGCATATGTAACCTAATGACCTAGGATCACAGTTTATTGAACACACATTTTCTGCAGTTTCTTCTCTGCTTTAAAGCAGCCTTTCTCAACTTTAACGTGTGGGAACGCTTGAAACACTTTTCAGGTCTTAGGTAACCCCTTTTAGGTGGGAGGAATATCACCCTAACTGTTAGTGAAAAAGAAGATTGGTGTGATATATATTGACCTGAGAGGCACAAACTGACTATTGCTTAAGGAAACCCTAGCCATCCATGGAGCAACCCTGGTTGAGAAAGTGCTGTATAGCATTCAATTCTCTGTTTGGCTCAGACATGGCTGAAAAAATAAACTACAACAGATATAACTTTTAAGGTTTAAAAAACCTCAAAATGATATATTGATTATTTATTTAGTGCTGTCAAAACATATGTAAAAAAACAATGCTGTACACTAATACTTATTGGAATTACAAAATTATTCATTCAGTTATTCTACATCTACCATCAACTAGCATGAGCTAGAGTTCATTGAGGTAGAGAAAGGACAGGCATACTCAGGAGAATGAATCATGAATCTGTACCACAAGCCAGCTTTAGTACTGGCACATAAACCCCACAGCAATAAGGTGGTGACTATACAAGAAAGTGGTTGTAGGTATATAATGGGAAACCAGGGGGAAGCAGGACCAGGATAAAGTAGGTGGAAACCCTGAAAAGTAGACAGAAACATTGAGATAGATTTGTTCAGGGCCCTAACTGAATGTGAATTATCAGGTTAATTATACAAATAAACCCATTTTGATGGAAGCAGAAAAAGGTATTTGTTGATCTTGCCAGACCTTTTAAGAGCTAATACATTTCTGTACACCCTAACAGTTAAAGTTAGTATTGTTCACAGTTCCCTATTGTGGACTCCAGAACATCTCCTGTGTTATGAAGAAGAGAAGGTGGGTTCTCTATAGCCCTGTCTTAGGGTGACAACCCTGCTATTTAGGTACATTATGGTGAATGAGATTGTCATCTTAGGACAAGAAGCATTGAATGGCAGGATCCCTAGGTGAAGAGTTAAAAAGTGTCAAAAAATTAAACAAATCTCACCAGAATAAAATTACTAAACTGATGAGGTGCAGTATATTACATTTCTGTTGTGGGGTTTACATACAGAATGTGTTTTCATATCTCTATCCCAAAACTTTCAAGCTACAGAAAAAATCACTTTGACATAAAGGGAAACTGTGAGCTGTTGTTACAAAACTACAACCTTGGAAAAAGAAAGTATCTTCTAATTCCAAGGTTTTTGCATATCAGGGCACAAAAATCATTTGGCAGTAAAATTAAGTAAATATAACCTCACATAAAAACACATGAAATATTATAGCATGTCTTTATTTATTTTAGAAAATATCAGCAAATGTGTCCACTTCTATAAAAATCAGATTCATGTGTGTTAACACAACGTCAGGGGCGTAAGACATCAACAATGACTGTGACTCTGAGACTGCAATGCTTGGACAAGAGAAGAAGTAGGGTTAGAACCCTCAAAACTTGTACTGAAAATTTACCTCTTAGTGCAAATAAAGAAATTATAACAGTATTTACCTCTTTTATAAAAAAAACAAAAACTCAGGGCTGCACCTCAAACTTCAAAGGTTTCAGCACGTTGAATGGTAAAGTTCACGACAGTACATTAAGACTTTTTTTCTTAAAAAAAACAAAACACATAGCAGCATTGCGCATGTTTGCAAGTGTTTCTGATGTCTTTTAGACAAGTGGGGATGTTTGGCCAAAAAAAAACCCAGCACATTGGCACAAACCCCTATCACATGCCAAGCATGGTGGTGCAGAGATGATAATTTGGGCTTGTTATGCAGCCACAGGACCTGGACACCTTGCAGCCATTGAGCTGACCATGGACTTTTCTATATACCAGAGCATTCTAGAGTCAAATATGAGGCCATCTATGGAACAGATAAAGCTTGGCTGAAATTAGTGAACAAATGCCTGCAAACTATCAGTCACTGGATGAATATTGTAAAGAAGAAAGTATTATTCCACAACAATGCACACTAATTATCATACAGAAAACCTTTACTTAGATGTTTCTACAAGCTACTGAATCATGGAGGTTTTTTTTCTTCCTATTTCCTAAATAATGTCATAATGAAATCTGTTTTGTGTTTTTACACTGGGTTAGATTTAAATAATTTTAGAACCTGCCAAGGATCAGATTTTTTTTTATATGTCACTCTCCATAAAACTTCAATACTTTCAGATAATGATCTAAAACAGCGGTCGCCAACCCTCTGGACCTCACGGATCACAAAATTCATAATTTTAAATCCCACGGACCATTATTATGACTTTTTTTTTAAAACACAGATAAATACATTTGTAAAATAATGATCTTCCTAATGGTGCCTGTGGACTGTGGAGGCTCTGATTCATTGATCAGCTCACGGTTAGGTGAAGTATTACTATTGTTACTATTATCATTAGTTGTAATATTTTTGGTATTACTAAAGAAATGCAAAATATTAGTTTACTTTTTCTCACTCATTATGGGTTTATTTCATTCGAATCTAAGACCAAACAAGAAATGATAGTTATCAAAGTCAAACTATTTGATGCCATTAAATATAACAGTTATAGAAAATACACAGCTAAGGTCATACATACCTAAAAGAGCAGATGAGAAATAAACAAATACAATAAAACAATTGGATGAGAATCGAATCGACATTCGGGGAGCGGGTTGACTGTTGTAATGGTGGAAACAATACTAAAGTGTACGGCTCGGCAATGGTTGCCTCATACAACTTAAGACTACACTGACGTCACGCTGCGCCTCCCTTGTTTTTCCCTCTCAGTTCGTGAATTTATTGCAAAGTAAAAAGATGGAAATTGTCATTCAGAATATAAGAATTTATTAGCGTATTTTTTTTTTTGTTTTCTATTAAAACATAAAAATTGCAAATAATATCCAATTTTTCTGTGGACCCCCAAAATTTTCTCTTGGACTAAGGTTGGCGACTGCTGATCTAAAACAAGCACGCAGACACAGGTCAGTGGCTCAGCATAAGGCGTTTCTGCCCAAACTATCACTTATTTTATAGATACCCAGCTGCACACAGGAAAACCCAATGATTGTTAAAATGTGTTGTATCTAAAGGTGCGTACACACTTCCAATTTTTATCGTTCCAATCGAACGACGAACGATCGATTGGGCAAAAAATCGTTCGTAAAAAAGTAACCAACGACGCCGACGAACGAGGAAAGTCGCTGGAAATGAACGACCATCGTTGAACATCGTTCGTGTGTACGGTCGTTCGTTGATCGTCCATGTTCAGAGCATGCGTGATGAACGAACGTCCGTTCACTTTCCTGTCGTGCACATAGTTCCTCTATCGCTCAAACGATCGTATCTATTGTGTGTACAATATCTACAAACGATCGTGTCGTTAACTCTATGTGCAGGATCGGTGCTATACGATCGTTCGTATATATCGTGCATGAACGTTCGTCGTTCGTTTTCCAACGATAATAATTGGAAGTGTGTACGTAGCTTAACTGTTCAGATCTCTACTATCAAGTGGGAACTAATTGTCATGGATTGTTACAATGTGCTCAGTTTGACCTATTGATCACTTGGAATAAACATTACATCTTGTAAAGGCCACATCAGCTGGAAGATGAAAGCGTGCTTCTGTTTAATACTGTAAAGATCAGAAATGGATCTTCAAATTCTACATAAACAAAATCCAAAATTTAAAACTGTACATTATATATATTTCTTATGGAAATGAATTTATATTTATATACTGTATATATAAAATTTACATATCTATATATAATGAAATTATATTTAAACAGTATAACAATCAAAAGTCTTATGCCCTTAAACATTTTTATAGTCATAGAGATTAGTCATAGGTTTTATCACATTGTCTTTGCTAAACTTGGTGTGGGCATCTATGCATCAATGACCTTTGGTCACAGAAGGGTTAATGTTTTGTTTCTATAAACTGGTTCTGTCAGTGTCAGGAAAGGAGGTTGTGTGCAAAACATCATCCTGGCATTGTTGCAAAATGCCCACTTCCTAGTTTGCATTTTTTGAAACAGTTACAATGCACATTTTCCTTTAATGAATTCTTCTGAAAAGGGCTATGCAATGTGAAATGATAATGAAGAAATAAATGGCACACTAGCAGTAGAAGTTTGCACTTCTCGCATGTAAAAGACTGCCAGTACATTTACATATTTCCCATTTTGTTTAATAGCTGTCAGTTTCTAAACCCAGTTTCTAATAGGTGAAAGATGAGTCATCAATCCCTATTGCTTTTTTATGGATTAGATTAGATTTTGTGCACTTTGAAAAACTTTTTGCAACTTTGTATTCTGCTTTTGAGTGAAAAATGTGCTAACTTGTCTAATGAATTCCTGCATTGTGCAGGTAAAATGCATTTTTTATTTAAAGCTGGACATTGGAGTCTATATGTAATACTAAACTCCAGCCATTTTGCGAATAGGGTGAAAATAATAAAAACTTCAGGTAAACCACTAAATTTACAGATGAAATTAAAACAAGAAAATAGGTTCTAATATTTACAGTGCCCACTTACACTCCACAGCCAGTTGGATGACAAAGAATACAATATAGCAATGCAAATATGTCCTCTCTCAAACCCAACTTCCTAACTGGACAATGAAAGAGAAGTAGTAGACTGATGAGATCCTTCCTGCTCCTCCTGTGCTTTGTTCCTGTTGTATATACAACATTTTGATGTAGTACCATTGATTGATTGATTCATACAACTGACCATGCTATAAAAAAGCTATAAAGACCGATTTAATAAACTGCTTTATGGTAATACCTAAGCACCCTAACAGGGAATTGATAAGTTAGGGTGTAAATACATTTTAGGAGGAAGCATGTGTATTGGTCCAATATTCCTTCCCCTGTGCACATGCATATGTTTAGAATATGTTTAGATCAAAAATACCTGAATCACACTGTAATAACTGAAATGGTTTCATATTTTCAAAGGACTGATACAGATACTTAAAAATACATTTATTGATATATTATTTTGTACACAAAGTTACACTTTAAATTTTATAATTGCCTTAAGTTCATCTCCAAAGGATTTTTACCTGTAGAGAAAAACTATGCACCCTTCTGCAAAAAGGTTTCACTAATATCTATTATATGGTTTCATTTTGTATTTGTATTTATAGAACATATGTCATAGAACATGTGAACAAGAATAAAAACAACTGCAGCTGTTTGATGGGAGCATTTTGCAATAGAGTCAGTGTAATGATTTGTACACAACCACCTTTCCTGTTTCATACAGATGAAAACATGTTTTCTCAACAAGTGACATTCAGACTGAAGCTGAAAATAAATCCGGTGCTTATTTATACTGCAATTGTTTTGTATTCATTTGCACTGTAATGGTCTTTTTCTCTCACTTTATAACATATGAAGCAAAATCAAAGTTTTTATCTTTGCTTGTGTATATTTATATGACATCATGAACAAGATCACTTATCTATGTGTAAAATGTTGGAAAATCTCCCTGTGTGATAATCAGTTGCATATTTCTGCCCTGAACAACCTGTGCATGCCTGAGTGTTGTATAGGGGTGAGTACTTTACAGGAAGCTTGAAGAGATTCTCAAATATGTGCCTTAGGTTAGGTGTTATATGTTTGCCACTAAAATTTTAAAGCTGAACTCTGGAAAAATGTAAAAACTATACTTGCATTGATGTTCCCTTTACACTGCAAGGGTAAAGTGGAATTAATCCTAATTTTTAACAAATTGTAAGCAGGCATGTTCCTTATTGCAGAAAGGATGTTTGTGAAATGAAGCGAATTTACTAACCTTTTGTCAGTCTTCTGTAAAATATATGCACTGCCCAATGTATGATCCCGGCATAGATGGCTGCCGGGAACAAAGGAACTCCTTTACACATATGCAGGAGTTTTGGCATTCTGGCCTGGCCAATCAAGATGGCCAAAAGGACCTGGTGAAGGTGCCAGTGTAAGAAGAACGCCACCTATGCCTAGCCCTGCTAGTCTTGAATTGTATGTGATGATGTTAGAGTGCCTGTTACATTGATTGTCTGCAGAAGCTAGGTATAAGTAAGTACGATTTTATTTTCACTGCAGTTCAACTTTATCTTCTTGCACCACACTGAACCAATAAGCTGTTAATGGTCAACACATTGTCAAAATTCTCAGTAGCAAAGACATTTAGTTGTCAGAGTATCCAAAGCCACAGGCAGCTATTTCAGGTGTGCCTACAAGTTTAACCCTGGCATGATCTGTGGGGGAACATGCACTTCAGTAGTAGACTATATTGCACCTAATTTACAATATTTGAAATCAGTATACTTCGAGGGTACCTGTAATTGTGCAGACATTTCCTTCTGGAAAAGCTAGTTGTATAGCTACCATGGTGGACCAGTGGCTTCCTTTAAGTAACCAACCTGTAGCACGTATTCAGATAGTTAGTTTTTACTTCACTCTGGTGCTCGTACTGGGTTATCGTTTTAACATTAAAGCCAAAGACATACATGCAGCTAGCATATTCAGAAGCCTTTATATTTGTCTCGGTAGAGGTTCTATTGAAACACAAGATGTAATTCCAGATTATGCTCTGCTCAGTGTAAAATAGAAGTGAGCTACAATGTGAATTAACACAAAAAGAAATTACCATGTTCATCATGGAGTCATTTCAGTGTGCTGAGACAAATGAGATTTGTGACTTTGACTTTCTCATCTAGTGGTGACCTTTTCTTTTATATATCTGAGAATGTTATTTCCAGTGCATTATTTATTTTTCTTATGACTCCATAAATGTCACTGTCATTTGTACACTTGTCAGTTCTCATTGCCATAAACTTTACATTAGTAATGCAGGCAAGTAGGAATATGAAAAAAAATTCATACTTCATATGAATCAAAATATTGCAAATATTGTAAATGCTAAATTACAATTTAACAACATTACAACATTACTATAAATACATTATATAATATTACCAACCTGCTTAATGTGACCTAGAGACTAGCCTATTGATCACAAAATTTCTTTTCAGCCTTGTACTACTGATATCCTCCGCCTCCATCTTTCACCCACTTCCTCACTTCCAATATGAACAACACATGACAAACTACACCATGTCATTATTTATATAACAAAGACCAAGCAAAATGCAAGTCAAATATGTGAAAAACTTGGTACACCCTTACCACTTCCATAGGAATTAGGAGGAAAAGTAGCCGCCTATCAAATACACTTAATTAATTGGTTGTTAGCAAATGTGAATGCAAGTTTTGGCAGTTTAGTGGTCTGGAGAATTCAGGTGTGTGTTAACACAATGCCAGGTAGGAAATATATCAGTAATTGTCTTAAAGAAGTAACTGTTGCTGCCCATCAATCTGGAAAGGGTTATACGGTCATTTCCAAACATTTTAAAGCCACTCTCAAATTAGCAGAAGTGGACATCCCAGCAAATTCACCCCAAGGTTAGATTGTGTGATGTTTTAAAAAAACAAAAAACAAAACAAGAGATACATCTCGTGATTTGGGCTTGTTTGGCAGCCACAAAACACCTTGCTATTATTTAATAAAGTTCTCCAAGACTGGGGAGGATACACTCATTGGTGTTGTCTTGATACATAAAAACCTTAGTATTGAAAGAGGGTGTACTTTATTTTCATATGATCGGAGACACAAGCACATTACATACATCATCAATAACCAAAGAGGAACAGAGTGGGCTCACAAGATTTGGTGGTGAAGATGAACCTGTGATCACTGAACCTATCATCACTTTAGGGCGCTTAGAAAAAAAAAGTAAGTGTATGATGGAGCAGTCATCAATGACCACCATTAAAGCGAAGTTCATAAAAAGTGTAACACATGGGCATGACTGTACATGCTGGAAGGAGAAGAATATTTCATAATAAATGTATTACTTATGGCTGACTCCAAATTTATGAGCTGATAGATTTCTAAAACTTCTCTTAATGGATATCACAGTTTTTGCCATTTCCCTGGCAGTTTTTATAATTGTCATTTTCTATTCTATTTTGTGTGCGTATTTTCTACTGATGCAGTAAAATTTTATTATTATTAGTATTAATAATAATATTATAAAAATAATATTATTATTAATATTAAAAATAATATAATATTAATAACAAGTAGTTAGTCAAATATTGTGCACCATAATTCGCAACTACCATTTTTTATACTACATCCTTCCATTTTTAAGAAGATTTTAAGTAATCTAGGGACCAAAAATGTGCACTTTCACATGTATTTTTTGAAGAATAAAAAAACATAAACTACTTTACCAGCAAAGGGTTATGGAGTTGCAGTCTGGCTAAACAACCACAAAAAGTAACAAACATAAATCAAAATTATTTATTATCACACATCATACATTACATGAAGGAACCTTCAGTTCTGCTATTTACATGATCATATATTCTTTCAGGTACATAAACCCGCACAATTTGGGTCAAAAGTATTTCCTTTTTTTGTTTTTGTTTGCCATCAGCTTGGCCAGAGTTGTTCCCATGACAACCGCTCCTTTTAAGGATTCATTTATGTGAAGCGACCAAGTGCGTGGTTTCCTAGTGATTTACTAGGAGCATAAATCCAAGAAAACATCCACTCATAGAAGTCAATGGGAATGCCAGAGAAATTTACCAGTATTTATATTGGCATTTGTGTAACCATTTTAGTGTTTAGAGTTTATCACACTGTGAGGTCCATATTCTAGAACGTTCCCAACAATGGGTAGTGCAACACATCTAGGACCTCCTCAGATATTTCCTATCTTTTATAAAATGCTACCATGACAACCTCAGTGCAGTTGAAGGTTAGGAACAGTATGGGCCTGTCCCGATAAGAAACTAAATTTCATGTCAGGCTGAGAGATCTTTAAGACATGTATATGATGTGATTGGTAGTTAGATTAGATTACATTTCACAAGTGAACATACAAAAGAAATTTACAGCGAATGTCACAAAGGAACAAGTCACCACATACAGACTATTCATACGTCTACTTGTGCTTTTTTTTTGCATATGAAAAACGTATTTCGTGCACAGCATTGTACATTATATTTCCTTAGTGTAAAATATATTTTACAGTGAACACTGTGGCTACTTTGTTAATGAAGCTGAGTGTCAAACAAAAATTGGAGTAAAGATTCATCTAATTTACCCACTCAAATAAAAAGCATCTTCACATAATTAATTTAGCATTGACATAATTTGCTTCTCACATGGGGCCTAGTTTATTAGGCTGCACAGAATACACTTTCATCAGTGAATCTGGGTGACCCAGCAAAGCTGCAATGGATCTGGTCCAGAACTGAAAACATTTGTTAACCAATAGCTAATTTCTTTTAGGCCTTCCATTCCAGGTTTGCTTAATCACCAAGCTTCACGCATGAAAGTGTATTCGCTCCAGCCTTGGAGAGCTTTAATAAATCAGGCCCATTGGTGGAAAACTGAAAGGGTTAGGGTAGGTTCAAACCTGTAGTGGGAGCAAGTTATTCCACATGGCTTTCACTAGATGACACCTTTGCTAGACACTTGCACCACAGCTTTGGTTCTTAAACAACCAGCCCGAGAACGACTTACTGCCACCCCCAATCATTATTGAGCTTTAGCAGGTAGACATTATATATAGCCTTTTTCCTGAGGCAGTGGCTCAATGGAGTGAGGAAGCAGCACCACAACCTCTCTACCAGTCTGAGCCTTATTCACACAATTTTTTTTTTGAAGAGTCTCAATTTTTTAGTAAATCATCATCATCCTAATATTTCATAAAATGCTTTAGCATACTGAAAATATATGTGCAGCACATGTTAGCCAGCTGGATGTTTGCACATTTGTTCTGTTTTTATTTTTATATAACTACAGGTGCAAAAAATCAAAGCCACGTTTTGCCTGGTTTGCCTACATAGAAGGTAACATTATTGAATGATTTATGGCTACCCAAGGGACAGGCATGGGGAAGATATGAGGCAGTAATTTCTAGAACCAACCCTCCACATGGCAAATAATAGCAACCTGAGTCTTTGAGTCTTTAACCTTACAAGTTACTTTTTATGACAAGCATTGACAATAAGTAACTTCCACATAGGACCAAATAGGACAGCGTGGCAGATTGCCATCCAATATCTACAGGAACATCAAAGCCCTAGATCACATAACCTTGAGCTTATAAACACTGGACTGAACCATCCAAAGGTTCAACTTGGCTTGAGGAGTTTTTACTAAAAGCTCCAATTAGCATGCCTATTAGGATCGGTGCTTGTTGTTCTAAGAGTGAACCTAAAGGGTGCTTTAACCAATGGGCACCCATGCCTATAGAAATAATGGTGGATGAGGGCTTATTCCTGATGTGCAATTCACGTTATAAGTTTGAAATAGCAGGAACACAAATCCAACACCCAAAAATCAGCTGTCATATTGGTATGATTCACCAATGGGTCTGCTCTCTCCGTTCAATGTGGGTTAATCAAGCAGGAAACTTTAATAATGCATAAATACATACAGGCAAAAACCCCAGAGCAATCAGAATAAGCATTCCACTCATATATAAATACCATCAAAAGAAATGGGAATATAAATGGTATAATAGTCACAAATGTCTCATATGTTTAGAAAAAAAGTACATCTCTAAATTATATAACCCATTTTCCTACAAACTTGTGAAAACATTCATTATTTATAATTATGCTGTATACCAGCTTTTTCTCAATGTTTTTAACATGGGGGAACCCTTGAAATAACTTTCAGGTCATCAGGGAATGGATGCTATAATAATTAAATCCACTAATTAAATCCACACCAATCAATTCACAGTACATTAGTGTGGAGGAAAGTTAGAATAATGCCCCCTATAGATAACCAAAAATATCATTTACAGTATGTATAGTACCTTTCATGGCAAAACTTCAGTTGATATCATAATAATATTTTAGGACACAAGGTCCCTGCTTGTCTGGTTGATAACCTGATAACAAATAAAACACAAAAGTAGCAATGTTATTTGGTACAGCACATAGTTCCTTTGCTATGGAAATAAGAAAGGATAGTTTATATAAAAACAAACTGATCAGAAGATAAAATGATAAAAAGCAATAAACATTAGGGAGGATTTGTTTTTTTTCTGGAAGAATCAGGTCGACGACGATCGTTGAGCATCGTTCGTGTGTACGGTCGTTCGTTGATAGTCCATGTTCAGAGCATGCGTGATGAACGAACGTCCGTTCACTTTCCTGTCGTGAAAACAATTAATGCTGCAATATATTTAAATGGCAAACATAATCTTAATGAAATCAAAATCCTGACGTAGTTGTAGTGAAAACAATTAATGCTCCAATATATATCAATGACAAACATAATCTTAATGTAATCAAAATCCTGACATATATATTTCTGTTTTAGTGAAAACATATAATGCTACAATATATATCAATGAAAAACATTTTGGATGACGTACAAAATTCCAAGAATTAGGAACCAAAAAGCCTTGGCCAAAACATCTAAGCTGGGTATAACTGATTACCTAATGAGCCAAGTGTCAAGGCGTAATTGAGAATCAAAAGCAACAGCTTCCAATTCTCACATTCCATTTATTACAAGCATTAAAATAAATTAAAATAATTTCCATGGTAAATGAATCAATTATCTTCTGGCTTTAATCTACTTTTGATAATTGTACGTAGTACTGTTCTGACCTGTAAGGCTATGAAAAGTCAAGTGTTTATTTTTGGGTTGCAGTGTTGCAACTAATGTCCAGCCTAATGATAAATGATCATACTGTAACTGCCTTGCATCTATGCAGTGTGTTGTAACATGCTAGGGATTTGGTTGCAGCTTTGTACTCCAGCTTCTAGAAAATGGTTTGGTTTTGAGTGACAGCAAAGGGTGTGGATAAAAACTTTTTTTTTTTGCCCTGAGAGAAACATAGGAAGGGTAACTGTCACACTGATCTGCCTTTCTGTCCCACCCCCATGCGATCATGTTATTTATGGTTCTTTCTGGGATGCCTAAGCATGGAATTATAGCAGCTGCTGCAGAAGTGGAACCGGTAAGAACTAGTGTTTGACTTTGCAGCTACACCACTTTCAGTCCTTCACCCAAGTGTCTAACAGGTAATTATGAACAATTTATTTTTTAATTGTTTCAAAGTATCTTTTTTATATTTAAAAAATCAATTTTATTTGAACACTTAAAATAGGAAAAATATGACACTGATTTCTGTTGTGTTGATGTACATTTTCCAGTATATTTTATTCACTGCAACTGCAAGCAGTTACTGACATGTCTGTACCTAGTACTGTTTATGATTCTTCTTTGAATTATAAACAAGCCATCACATTGTTTTATTGTATCCCTGTACAAATAAGGGTACAGTTTACTGGAAGGGTAAAACTAGTCATAGCTTTAGTATTTGTCTAGACTATCTTTTGTAAAGCCTGTCTTTGTAGCTAGCGTACTAGGAAATAAACAATTGCACTGCCTTAGTATATGCAGTTACAGTTCATACAACTTTCCTGCATTTACCTAGCAGTGTGTAGGAATGAGTAAATATTTTGGGTATATGTGCTACATAAAAAGTTATTTGATTTGCTCATATTTGCAACAGAGTTAAGTACAGAACCAAGCAAGTGCTGCATATTAAATTATATTTGTCATACTGGCGGATCGGATTGGGCGACGATCGTTGAACATCGTTCGTGTGTACGGTCGTTCGTTGATCGTTCATGGTCAGAGCATGCGTGATGAACGAACGTCCGTTCACTTTCCTGTCGTGCACATAGTTCCTCTATCGCTTAAACGATCGTATCTATTGTGTGTACAATATCTACGAACGATCGTGTCGTTACCTCTATGTGCAGCATCGGTGCTATACGATCGTTCATATATATCGTGCAGGATCGTTCGTCGTTCGTTTTCCGACGATAATAATTGGAAGTGTGTACGTAGCTTAAGAAATAGCTGCCCTATCAGTTTTGTATGATAGGCCAAAACTTTAAGATAATGAACTGTGTGAACAAACCTAATAGTGATAAGCTTAAACCAAGATTAGATCGCAGGGATGTGTTATAGCAAATAGCTGTAATGAGTGTTGGTCAGATAACAGATATTTCGATGGTATATCAATATAAAACTTACATTTTCTGTGAGATTTTTGTAAAGTTTTTCTAAAGAGAAGACTTGTGTACCGTGGGAACATTCTTGTTCACAAATGGAGATTGCCTTCACTAGCACATAGACAATCACATCTTATACTGTCCTATAATACATTATATTTTATCAGTGGATGTAAGCAGTAAGAAAACTATACTATTATGATATATTATAGTAAAATAAAATACAGTCTTATAAATTTTATTAGGAAGAAGAAGAAGTTCTTAGGGTTAATACTAAAAATCTAGAGAAGAGCATCTTTGGGAACAAGAGCTGATGTGATGTGATGTGAGGTTTTGTATGGTCTGTAAGCCAATAAATACTATATATATATTTATAATATAAATATTTATA